>NC_084531.1:3482395-4084895 GCF_024500275.1 Phycodurus eques
CTAAAACCAGGTTACTTTTTATGTGATGAGTCTTATTTTAATTAGTTTTGACCAGATATAGGACAAATATTCTTGGTAAGATATTGAGATTTTGCAGTGTAATGTCTGGATATAATAAGATCGTGACTTTATCAAGGTATTGACCCGCCCATCCCAAAAAAAAACACCCTAGTCTATACTGAGATAAAATTTAGGAGTGTGATTTTATCAAACAACCAAAACAAATGAGCTATGTCAGTCATCTCCCACGCAGCAGCACGATGCATTGTAACATTACTGCTTCTGTAAATTCCCACTGTGATTCTGAGCGTACTACACGAGAGTGGCTTGATGTTGGTGTCTTGTGTTGACCATGAATTTGCCAGTCGACAGGTCTGTCATGAATGTACCAGTTTGTAGCAAGCAGAGGAGGACATGGAAATGCTTCAAGCTGAGTAGGGTGGTCATGTTAATTGAAGGTTGTTGAGCCTCAGATAGTGACATATACCTCTTATAAATTGTCTGAAAACCTTATGTCTTCCTTGCCTTTACTCTTCCTGTGTGGAAACCAAATTTGACGAACTGACACGCTGTTAAATCCTGTCTGTCGATATATGATGTACTGATGTAATCTGTATTGAAAAAAAATATATATAAAAATATAGTGTATAGAAGAAGGTGCCTAGATGGAAGTAGACTTGAAATGAAACACTGTGACACTTTTTTTTTTTGCTTTGTCAATTTTATTACATGACTGTTACATTTCAAATTGTATGGTACTGTAGTGATGAATTGTATCTACTTATAAAATGGTACAGCACCATTCAGTTATTCGTACCTTGCATTATCCTCCACTTTGAGTTAAAAACATGGATTTGTCAATCCTATTAAAACTGTTACACAACACAGTCTGATTTTCTTGGGTTCAGTGTATAAAAAGTGTTAACACATTTCCAGTGTTGAGGTGAGGCAACAATATTTTTTTAAAAGAAAGGAACACAGAAAAAGGAAAAGAACATCATTTGCAATCACAGGGATTCCCTTAAAATCAAGACACCAATGGAAAAAAAGTCACATATATCTTTGATGAACATCTAGTCTTCCAGATGAGAATCTGAGTAGTCTCCTCTATGTTCATTTAAATCTTGTTGACACCTGCAAAGCAAACACATTTAAATGACAATATATGATCTCCCAGTATGTATTGCATAACCCTAACCAAAAGGATCCCCCTTTAAACTAGCATTACTATTTGAGTTGATTGAAATTAAATTTTGAAATAGAGTGAAATCTCTTGAGGTCAAAATTTTTTTCCAGGGCACTCGTCGACTTCCAATTTGTTGGACTTTTGAAACTATTTCCTATAGGAAACAATACAAATGATCTGATAATCTGTTTAACTGTCACCATAAAACCTTGAATAACTATAGATTGTTTTATTACCGTTTTAATATAACTGTCATAAAAATGCTAAATACTTGATATTGATGTAGTCAGAACACATACAAAAATAATACGTAAAGTAACAATGTTAACCACTGTCCAACTTGAAGTCTATGGTTTATGGTAAAGCTGGAGGTTTTTCACTCCCAGTGTACAACTGTGTGTGTGTGTGTGTGAGTGTGTGTATAGATATAATAAACACATACACACAAATATAGACACACACGTTTTTGGGTGGGACAAGCGTTGCAAAAAGCCAAATAAAAATCACACTACATAATCAGAGCTTATTCTGAACTGAGGTCATGCATTTTCCTCAAATTGTGTCAAATTACTATTAGACTTCAGGGTTTTAATTTCCACTAAACCAAGCATAAAACTAAATCAATGTGACTTACTTTCTGCACAGGGGGATGTGTACTCTGTCACGGCCACATCACCTGCAAATAAGATACAAATAATTGTATGTTAAACTTTTGGATACAAGGATGTTCACTTTCTTTTTTCTGCAAAGATAAAGTCACTGGTTGGTAGCAGCAGAGTAAAAACAAGCACAATTTTAAACCATATACAAGCCAGTGTTATAACAGAAACGACAGACATGAAAGACGGGGCGATCATAAGAGGATCTTACTTGTCTGGTAGTAGTCGTACACTTTGACCACAGCTGCTTTCAGGTTCCTGACAGGCACGTCTTCCTCCAGTGTGACGCTGTAAACCATCGTCTTACCTTTCTTCAGCTGAAAACACAAACCACACACCACTGAAGCCACATTTCGACCATGTGGACACAGTTCAACTCGCCATGACACAGCATCTCTGATCGGGTATGAGTTTCTACTGCAAGGTGTGTAGGTGGGATGGTTATAACCGCATCCTCCAAACGAATAGTGTGGCATCTTAGCAGTACACAGTAAATTGAAGGAAACAGTTTTTTGGGCTCTATTTTCAAATCTGATGTTACGGGTGGCGTAACTGTACGCCAGGGGCGGGTTAGACCAGTGTTAGTAATTTGGTAGACCAGCGCAACCTAGCAGATCCTAGAGTGGGGCGGGCTGCGCCACTGTGGGTGAGTTTACAGCCAACTTCATTCACAGCCCATCAAAGTGGTTCCTCTCAGCGTTTTCCATGAAAAAATGTGGTTGCCCCCCCACCCCCTTCAGAAAAAAGAAAAATTGAAAAAGAAAAGAAACCGTAAATCTTGAAAAAAAATCACTGAAAAGGGGAATCTTGCGGACACCCAACCTGCGAAATTTGCGGGTGTCCACTGTAATAATAATGTGTTCAATGAATTGTTTTTTACAATGATTCAGAGGGTTTGAGCATCACTGTTCTCATATTTAAGAATGGAATACATCTGACATCCACCACGGATGTGCACAGACCTCAGAAACTGTCTGCCTGTGCCCTGATCAAATGCACCAAAATTGCGTTAGACTAGCTGCGCCTAGATTTATACGCGGTCTTACCAGGTGTAAGTTTAGACCAACTTCGTGCCACCAAATTGTCACTCCACCGGGGCGCATCTCCAAAACGAAACCTCACTGCACCGGAATGCCGAACTTGGCGCAGACTGGTCTGCCAAATTGGCAAAGACGCACAGCGAGCCTTGTATTTGCACGAAAATCAGGAGCCACCCGTTTTTGTGCTTCGCTCCAGATGCACAGTCAATGAAAATGGAGCCATAAGTCTTCAAATAAAGCGCAAAATTAACAACAGTGAGTGTTCCATGAATATTTTTCACGTCCTGGTTCAATTAAAATTAGTATTTCAACAGTACTCTTCATCATGCTGTTCAAATTTCGACATCATGAGACCAAGATGACGCGTAACAATTGATCAACAGTACTCGCCACTGCAAGGCTTCAAACTGGATTTTTCTCAGAGTGAAGTGGCCACTAAGCTTTGTGAGTGTCACAGAGTGTCATCAGCAGGTGGTCGTAGAAACGGACATCATTGGAAATTTTCATGGTTCAAATACCTGTTGTTAATTTTGCCATCCAGCTAACTCTTTGTCCAGTTGGACATGTGCATTCAAAAGTTTCGATGAGGTCAAATGGAGTTTTCCTGTGAAGGGTTGTGCATTTTCGATCATCCTGCAATTTTAATTAATTTTAATCCGAAAGCCCCGCTAACATCTTGTGAGTAGTAGTATTGAAACTATGCATGCATGCATGCACTTTCTGAGCCGCTTCTCCTCGCGGGCGTGCTGGAGCCTATCCCAGCTGTCATCGGGCAGGAGGCGGGGTACACCCTGAACTGGTTGTGTTGAAACTAATACAACCAAAAATGACAACAGCTAAAGAAGCACTTTTTCATTTGTAAAGTCCAACTCCGCATTTTATAGAGTATAGATTTAAAAAATAATAATCAAATTGTTCCTACCTCGTCCAAGTAGATGTTGATATAACCTTCATCCAGGTCAACGCGCTTCACTGAGCGGTTTTTCTTTAACTAGAACATCACACAGTAAACTGCCATCAGCGTCGTTCCAATGACAACAGGTGACACAAATATGTGAGTGCAGAAGAACAAATGAACCCACCGACTCCAGAGAGCTTTTATCCAAAATGTGTCCGGACAGGAGTTTGATGTTAATGATGACCATGTTCGTCTCCTCTCTCATGCCCTGGTACCTGCAAACACAACACAAATGGTTTCTCTCTCTCATCTCTTGCAGATTATGGACAAAAAGAGTTATGGATTGTTTAGGAATTCATTTGGTTTGGCTATCAAAATATGTATTCATTCATAATACATGAAGGGGCTAAAATAAAAACAGTGAATAAAGATACAACGAAACAAAGCATTTCCTTGTTTTGTTCTTGCACTGAGGGAAAAACAAGAACAAAACTTTCAATTTAGATGGCCTGATAGCAGCAGCATTTTGGAGCCAAAACAAAATCACACTTTCAAGCTTTCCAACACCTCACGGCTGTGAAAAAACGACTTTTTACAGTACTGTACAGTATTAAATGATTATATTATACTGTATCATATGAGACGGGATAAAACAATTAGGCTCAACATGCTTTGGAGGTCATTTTATGCATGCAAATCACGTTTATTTGACAAGCTGGTCAATGACTGTCGAGGCAAAGACAGATATGCGCACACACTGACCTGACATGGACAAAGAGGACGATCTGTGGCCTGGGGGGGTTGCACTTGGAGATGGTATTAGCGGAGATTTCGAAGGCGGAAAAGTCTGGAGGAGGGGGGATGTTGTAATGCATGGAAATCTGTGAGGGGACAGGAAGGACCAACATGTGCTCTTAAACCTCACTTTCATCTCACAATTGCAGGATGTTAAATGAGACAATCAAAAACAGGAATGTAGGAGGAGTCAAATTATGTCCCTCAATGTACAATCTTCACTACATAACCCTAATGGGCTAATTATTTGACCCAGGGATACGCATACTTCTACCCAAAAAGGTACAAGTACATTCCCAAGCAGAACCTTTTTGGGTACCGACCATTTTATTAAGCTGCTGTTGTTTTTGAATGCTATATTTTTGATGCCAGAATGTTGAACAGTCATAACCAGAGTCTGTGTCCACTTATTCCTGCAATGTGGAAGAAACTAAGAATTATCTCCCTTGAGTAGAAAACAAAGCTCGGATTTGGGAGCCAGCTCAGGCCTGGATAAGATGACAAAAGCTTGAATATTGCCAACTTGAATTTCGGACTTCGAGCCTAGTGAATGAATATATTGCTCCCCCGAGTCAATCAGCTTGAAATCATTCCTATAAGTGCACTTTGTTATAAATGGCACTCATCTGTTTGTGCTGTGGTGGGAAATACAATATTTTGATTGATATTTTATTGGATTTTACATAGACCAAATTCAATTTCAATTGAAATCATGTAAAATATTTGATCTGATTAAATGTTATAAAATTAAATTCCTTATACGTGACAAACTCGGGCCCGCGGGCCATATGTAATTCTATTTGGCCCAAATATGTATTCGAGCTGGCCTGTCGGTATATAGCGCATGCACCGCTAATACGACAAATCCTAGAATGCTTTGCTCGCGTGTTGGTGCGTCAGTCGAGAGCAGCAAGCGCCCCCCAGTGCTACCGAGGCTTCTCTGTCAAATTTACACCTCCCCACCACCAAAATGGCCAAAAACATGGAAAACAGGAGCTTTCAAGCCAGGTGGGAGGCGATTATCTGTTCACGCAAGTAAAGGACTGACTTGTTTGTCTTGTGTGCAAAGTCAATGTGGCTGTAACGAAAGAATAGAACATATTTGAAAGAATGTTTTCTTTACACACTTTTTCTACTCCATGGCAGGGACTATTCATAGTTGAAAGGTTGGATTTTCATTGAAGTACGATATTTGTTGGGAGTTGTTTTGTTGTTAGCCTTTGAAAAACAATTTCCTCGAAAAGCTACAGATAGAAACAAAACCATTTATTTTATGAATCAAAATAAGAAACAAATACCACTAATGTCTTCTTTTACAAATTAGAGTTCTTGTGTTTATAATATTAAAGTTTGCTTATTCCAGATTCAGTGTTTAAGCAAAACGGGATAACATGCACAATCACAGTCAATATTCAATAAATATTGAGTTTGGCCCAAGACTTTGTCCCAATTTTAAATTTTGTCCCAAATTGAATTTGAGTTCGACACCCATGCCTTAAATGATTTATGTTTTCTCAGTCCAACCACTATTAAATATATCACGGTCTAGTTGAGTCATTTCAAGTACTGTCAATTTTGTGCAAATTCACTTTGGGTGTTGCAGTCAAAAAGGTCAATCGGGCTTTCACATGTGATTGACTTGCAGACATTTCTTTGAGCAATATGGCGATGATAATTTTGGTCATGGTAATCGTGACGTGAAATGTTCATACCATTTCATTTCCAGCTACCAATGAATAAACCTGCTAGGATACAATTGTCGAAGCAAAGTAACTGACAATTATTAGCATGCATTAGCATTAGCCTAGTTAAAAACTGCTAAGCTGCCAGCTAAGATCGCACCTGTGCCAGAACACAGCTCTGTCCCTCTGCTTTGATCGTGTACTCTCCGGGGACTTCGCTCAGCTTCTCCTCCTGGTACAGGAGCCGATTTCTCTGGTCAACTATGAACTGCTTGTTCAGACCTCCTAATGACGTCACCATCACGACAGTCCTGCCTCCAACGCTATAGGTGGCGGCACCGTATTTAGCCAGCGCTTGGAGTGCCACCACGGTGTCCTAAGGAGCATATGAGTATAGAGTCATTAAGTCTGCAGAGTATGGTAGAAACTTCTCACAATTTTGCCTACCTGTGTTGAAGAAAAACCACCGTAAGGATTTTGCTGCTGTGTGAGCCAGCGCACAATGCCAGAGCTGTAGCCCAGACCAAAATTTGGCAGGGCAGGGCCGGAGAGCAGTGCCAGCAGCACATAGGAAGTGATCTCCACCTCCAGAGAATCCAGTCCTTTCATAGAGGCCCCCGTTCGCTCCCAGTGGCGGGTTCCCCCTTCGCAAGAATATTAGCAATCAAAATGTATCACAGAAAGGACTGGGAAACATGACATTGAGCTCTTTGGTAACCATTAAGTACTGAGGCTGAGAGCAATAAAAAGTACAGGAAGGGCAGGGATCAAGTGTGCTGCTAGAAATGATACAATTTTACTTAATTGGGCTAAAAATATTTTTTTCCCTTCAAATAATGCATCTTTGGTCATCTATTTAAGCCTGCGACGTATAGCGACAGGCCGAAAAATGAAATGTTCTTCCACTAGATTCCAGAAGGTACATATTTAGTGTGTATACATACAGAATACATCATTTGTATATTTATATATGTAAGTATATATAAGTATAGTGATGGCCCAATAAACATTTGGAAACACTGGTACAGGGAATGTGGAATTCAGGGTACACTGTAACTGTGTTTTCTTCCCCCAAAAAACAGGGACAACTAAGAACAACAGAACGAGTGCAACAATTACGCTTAAAAAAAAAAATACCGGTAATAATCCTCAATTTTGATGAACAATTTAAGTTCACTATGCCTTTAATTAACAGTGATGTAAAACTGCACTGTATTATCATGTCAGCTATATATTATCTTTGGTTACCTAATTTTTATACAAATGCTTGGGTCACGGCGACCACAATGAATCCCATCTCCTACAGGCCTATGTACCATTTGAACAGACACATACTGTACACCGACTTGCACAATCTAATGAGATATACAGTACAAGAGCTGTATCAAACATTGTGATATTATAAAGGTCAGTTTTGATTGATACTGTCAGATCTAATTCCTCTTTATCATTGTGTTTATAAATTAAGAGTGGAGTATAACTGCAGTGTACACACTTGGAGCTGTTTCCATTCAACAAAAATGAAAGGAGATTTGAAAGGAATCCAACATTGCGTCATGTGTGTAACATGATGATGTACCCATTGTACTGGACTGCTGGTGCAGGTAGCTGACAAGCTTGAGCCTCATCGCCTCGTCCCTAGCCAGAGTGAAGGTGTAGGCCATCAGCGCTGTGGTGTACAAATTGTCCATTTGGCCGGCTGCCTCTTTCAGACAGCCCAAACACCTCTGGATCACAGGATCCTGTCATAAAACACACACAAAGATATGAGGGATTGAGTAGTCTCAAGAGTGAACTCATAATGTGACTGGTGACACCGCCTACACAGTAAATACTGGCCATGCTTTTTTTTTCAACTTTCTGGCATAAAATCAGACTAAACCTGTTTTGGTCAATTAGGATTACCAACATTATTTCTATTCGCTAAATGCCAGAAAAATGAGAATTATTTTTTTTGGGGGAATTTTTCATTACTTTTCTCTTAGTCCGAAATTTATATACAGTAACATTACGAGGCCTTTATAAACAATTTGGGAAAAGCCAGACGATGATGTTATTTCTTTGGAAGCTTCTGATAGGTTTATTGACAACATCTGAGTTAATTAGAGCCATATCTGTGGATGTATTTTAACGAGGCACACCTAAAACCCACTGCTTCTTTGTGTGATATCATGAGAAAGTTAAAAAAATAAAAAATAAACGCCCAAGATATCTGGAAGAGAATTGCGGACTTGCACAAGCTTGGTTCATCCCTGGGTGCAACTTCCAGATGCCTAAACATGCCATGTTCCATTGTATAAGCCTGTCCTCTTGCTGTGCTTTGGAAATGATATTATTGTTGGATGCCAATCAGAAGCAGAGAACTTGATGGAATTTCTTGCTTTGGAACGAGAACCACCACCAAACATTTTCAAAAGGTTGCAAAATGTCTATGGGGAAGCTGTAATAGGCTGCAGCACAGTCAAAAAGTGGGTGTCCAGGATCAAAGGCAAAGAACCAGAGCCTAGCAATTCGCCAAGGATTAACCGCTGAAGATGATCTGCCGCTCCTTTGCTTGTCATGGAGGTCACTCAAAGCAGGCTCTTGTTCTTCGCCTTTAATACTTAACACCCATTTTTCGACTGTGTTGTAATCTATTATAGAGTGAATTCAACCAGATTGTTAAAGACAATGTTAAATGCACTGTAATTTGTGATCCCAGGTGTATTTTGACAATACCATGCCACCGACATATTAAGACACCTGGGAATTGTTTATGGAAAAAGAATTCATAAAAATGTAACTTAGCAATACTTGAATGCAACCAAGAGAGGTGCTGTTGAATAAATAAATACAAAAACTAAAACGCTGTCATTAACTTTTCCCCATAGTGAAATTTGGTCAAATGCCCATCCCGAGTTGCAATGAGTGCTAACAAGAAGCAAGTCCTGTTATGACATTTGACCCCTACTACCTCAAGCATCTTGTGTCAGATATACTGTATAAAGTTTGAAGAGGATCTTTTGAGAATCATGGTTTGGAGAGCATCAACAGCGAACAGTTAAAGTACAAACCCAGCAGGCAAGGTGGGATTAATACAAAAATATGCACGTATTAACCCATTTAAAATGAAAATCAAACAAAACATGACATCACAAGAGGTTGGGTTCCAAGTGTTGGATACAAAAGGGGAGCGACGTTTGACTCACTTTAGTGTCGGAGTCCAGTTCTAACAGGGCGGCAACGACGTAAGCCGTCAGGGACACGTCGTCGCTCACTCCTCCCTGATGGGATAGTAAAATATGCATTCGTATTGCTTTGTAAAACATTGAACGAACATACAGGGACAGCAGTGCAAGCATATCAATGGCCACACTGACATCATTACCTTCATGCCATTGTGGAAGAGTTTCCCCACAGATCTGATGCAGCCATCACGCCCCTGCTTCGAGTATAACCATTTCTTGGCATCCATAACGTGCTTGGGATCTACAAAGATGTAAGGCCTCGCCCCCCCAAATGACTTCATCACAAAGGCGGTCAGCCTAGAGAGAGACAGACACACGCGCACACACATACACACTTTTGAAAACAAATCAAAGCACAGTGTGCCTGTGGCGGTAACCCCGAAATGAACCCACCCATATAACAATTATATAATGACCTTGTGTGTGATATGAAGCCTTTGGGCTCCAAAAGAGTTCAGCTGAATCAGACAGAGGGGCAGCAATGCTTTGAGTGCGAACTAAAATATTGTACGAAATCAATGAAATATCCTAACAATGTGAGGATAAGCGGTACGGAAGCTGAATGAATGAATGTTGTGACACTCCAGGATCCCACTGCAATACTGTTATGAATGCAGCCAGAAATGAACAGGAATTGTATTCGTGTCAATATTAACTGTGTTGACACAATCCCTCTTATAAAGTGAAACACTCCCCTATTCCTCCAGAGTGCTCGGTTTAAGATTACATTCATTTGAGCTGTGACGAGGACGTTTTTGTTCAATGCATACATTTCTATTGCATACTTGATTGGTGGTGTCATTACCATTACAAATTTGAGAGAGCACCGCAATCGTAATGTAAAGTGGAGTTTGTAGTGAAAGATATTAGTGACATATTACTGAGTTACAGAGAATAAATTAATCGTTTTACTAACTTTGGGGGAACCGGCAACCGCATAAAACCCACCCTTTGTTTGATTTAACTCTCCCTGGTGAAGGGAATATAGAATAATTTATATTCTAATATGTAATTCTCTATGTAATAGAATTTAGAGTTTCATGGGATAACTTGTTTGGAAGGTAAGCGAGGATGTGTATTGAGTAGGTATAGGGGGTAGGAGTATATTGCAGGAAAGCCCCCCATCGGGGGGTATTTGGAGACAGATTTTATACATTGTTGTGAACGAAGTTCTTTCACGAAAACGAGCACGCTTGGAACCACGGGAGTTATAGGAGATTTTAAAACACAGGTTCCTTCAAATGGTGACCCCGACGTGATCAAGCCTCTCTCTCAGCAGGAGATCAACCATATGGCGGATTTCACCTGGGAGAGTAACTGGTGTGTTTATTCATTTTCACAGGAGACTTGTCCTGAGGTTTGCTCTCAAGGCCTTTGAAGAGAAGAACCCCCACTGCCAAGATCTGCAGCTGCCGCTGAAGGGGGACGGGGAGACAATGAGTGCGCTCGCTGCCTTGATCGACGCCTTTGTGTCCCCTTCACAAGTTTTTTTTTCTCAATTTGCTGTGTTTAAATTAGGTTTTGTTGAGTGTTGTCGTGAAATGGGCTGCAGGTGTAGGGGTTGTTGATCTTCTGATTATCAGAAGATCAACTTGGGGAATTGAATGGAATATAGAATACTTTATATTCCAATATGTAATTCTATATGTAATAGAATATAATATAGAGTTTCATGGGATAACTAGTTTGGAAGGTAAGCGAGGATGTGTATTGAGTAGGTATAGGGGGTAGGAGTATATTGCAGGAAGGCCCCCCATCGGGGAGTATTTGGAGACAGATGTTAAGGAAGAAAGGAACTCCATACTGGCCCATTTGAAACATTTGTATAAGTCTGGGGTAGAATCAGATAGTTTTAGTTTGACTACTTTATCTGCTAAGGATAAGATAGGGTAGTTACGAACCCAGAGCTCTGCAAATGTATAGACTCCTCTGTCAGGAATAAATTGGTTGGTTTTTATACATTGTTGTGAACGAAGTTCTTTCACGAAAATGAGCACGCTTGGAACCACGGGAGTTATAGGAGATTTTAAAACACAGGTTCCTTCACTGGGTACACTTGGATGTTCATGTACCCATCCAGCTTTAACGTTACATTTAAAACTTGCGACAGCACGCCTGCAAAACTGCTCTGGGACAGGCCAGCACCAATTCACTGAAATGACCCACAACGCATGGAAATGCAGAGTTTCAAGTTGTGTTATGGCATGACTCCTTCTTGTGACGGTCAAGCCAGGTCAGCTCTGAAATTACTCAGAAGCTCCAAAATGGCATTGCTAAATAGACAAAATGTCACAAGAGTTTTTGTTGGCATTTCAAAAATATTTACTGGAGCGGAAAAGTCCTCCATGCTGCCTCTCATTTTGCCTGGTACTGCTTTGGACCTGCCTTTCAGATGCATTATTTAAAGATGCAAAATCAGCCAGCACAATTCACCTCAGGTTTGATGAATGACATTGCAAGTGCTAAATTAGTCTATTTGCATACACTCCTCCAGCAAAGTGCAAAATCAACTCTGCAGCAGTTAGTAGATCACCTTGGGCATTTGCAAATTTTTAGCAAATCAGGTCCCGAGTCTAGAATTGTTGAGGGAGGCCACAAAGCAAGAAATATTCCTTCCTGTTACTTTAAGGTTCAAGCATCTTTGGGTCCCTTGAAAGGCGCTATAAGCTATTGGTATTATTTTTATTATTATTTGTTCACGTAACACCCCCAACTCTTGTAAAGCTGCCTGATGTGATAAGTGTGAACAAATTTGTTTTGCCCTCATTACAGTCCTACATTACTTCAAGAAAACAACACATTCAAGCTGTTTCGTCTAATCTTTTGTTGCAAATATTAATGTGATTGGACACTTGAGCGATGTGCTTTAAGCTCATTTAAAGGAAATATGAACATTTTCTGGCAGCTTCCTCGTGAAGTAAATGGCTAGGATGTTTTCTGGTGCCAAAAACAGAGATGTGTACGCTTGCCTCATGGGTGCCATTTTTAGTCTCACATCAAATTAAGTGTGAACTTTAAGCTTAATAAAGTCACTGTACAATAAAGTGCTAAGTACTGAAAAATGTTCTATGACATCTGATGCAACTGCACTGTATTGTGTGTTACATCATTTATTCTGGTATTTTTGGTCTTTTCAGATCACCATCAAGGTGACATACGGCGAGAGGCTCAAATACACTATAAATATTTTTGTGACAGTAAAAAGTGAAACAATGCCAGATGAATTAAAAAAAAAACTTTCAAACAGTCACAATGTAACACCAGTAATCTCTTAGCACTTCATATTTAAAAACAGGTCAACAAACATTTCACTGAGACATTCAATAACTGCCCTTAATTTGTGTGGTGTACAAAACCCTTCATATCCAGTACAGTGGAACCTCAAAAGTAGAACTGTTATAAAACAATTAAGGTGCACAAAACCTCAGGGGTGAAAATGCCGTCACTTATGACTTCACGTGAGACATTTATAGGTCTCGCGATACTTCAGTTTAGTGAGCATTCAAAAGGATTGACTCCACAGGTGTATTGATCTTTTTTTTTTCTTTTTTTTTTTCCTTTTAGTGATACAACCACATCAGCGTACAAGTGATGGCAAAAGAGAAAAACTGTGATGACCATAGAACGGGAAATGGAGCACACGTCAGTCGTGGCTGCTAAGGCAATATGGCAAATTTAAAACCCTAACGGATGAAGATCTTAACTGCTTGGAAGGCGAGTCATGTCACAAAGACTAATATCCCTCTGCATATTCAGTATACTACCAGTCATCTAAGTTAACAGTGAGCCAAGTATAATTATTTTTTCTTTTTACTGTTCGTAGTGCTTAACTTTTGTGTATTAAGGTGAAATATAGTGTTCCCTCGCGAAATGGCGGCTCATCTATTGCAGATTCAGTGCATTGCGGATTTCTTTTCATTTTCATATCGCGCCTAATTCACCATATTGTGGGATTTTGAGTGTATGTTGTAATTTTAAATTGTAAATAAATGTGTAAATAAACAAAAATAAATAAAAACTGGATTGAGATCTGTTTTTTTTTTTTTGAAAAAAATTAATTTACATTGTATTTTGTATGAATAATGGTTATTTATTTTTTATTTTTCAACTGTTATTGTCTTTTTATACTTGTATGCCTGTTTACACTGTCCAATTGCTCAACAGTTTAAGGTTTTAAGAAGGCGACAGATGGACGCTGGAAAGGATTATTTCTATTTTCAATGGTAAATGGGCTTTCATTTGTATTGCTCTTTTCAACTTTCAAGATGCTCGATACTCAACACTGTTTCCACAACTGAGCCATGTTTGATTTTTCTTTCAAAATGCCAATCCTTTTAAATTGCTACAAAGCACCATCACTGATTAGCCCCTCTGCTTTTCTACTCACCAGGTGTTGCCAGATTCATCGCTTTTCCCAAAGGCACTGTAGGAGCCATCGTCATGTTTGTAGATGAGCTCCCTTTGGTATCCTGGAACACACATATAGACAAATGCACATCATATTCCCGATTGTGAACACACGCTGCAGGAAATATGGTCTCATTGTGTTTCACTTGCACAAAATGCCATCTCTTCTCGAGGTTTATAATTACGGCTGCAAGTTTTTAAAAATGACTAAAATTGTATGTCCATAATGTAGAAGTTCTCAAAACGTTTTACAAGTTCCACCCACCTAAGAAAAATAATACTAAGCTCCAAAACGTACCACTATCATACCACAAATAAAATACAGTCGCATAGTAGACCCAGGTGTTCATCAAAAACGAGACAGAGGTGACGAGACTATTATTGTAAGCCATTGTGACATGACATACAGTTTGAACATTAACAGTGCACTTAATTATAGGAAACACTGTAATTAAAAAAGCATTCAGTCAAACTATATTGCACATTAATGTGAAATAAAAATTCCACCTAAATAAAGTAAAAAAAAAAAAAAGTTAAATAAAACTTGCACCTAAATAAACGCCACATGCATTCAAGGTCATGTTAACAAGTAGCAAACAAATATTTACACATTCATTTTCGGGTCGATTTAAACTACCTACTGAGCATAGCTTACTTTTCAAGCTGTTTTGATGATGAAAATGACCTTGCCTTTTACTGTACCATATGTTGATCTATTTTGGATAGTCTTGTTTTGTGAACCCTTCTGTAAAAGGTGGGAATGATGACTCACCGCTCTCAAGGAAGCGCGTCGCTTTGTCCAGAATCTCAGCAGTCAGTTGACCTGTGCTTTTCAGGTAGTTGAGAATGAAGATGTTGGGAGCAAACTTCAACATGTTCTGCTCTCCACAGCCATATGGCATTGCCAGGAGTTGGTCCAGGTTCTTAATGGCTCGGCCCATCAGGTCACCTTCAGTAAAAAAATCTCATGAGGGAGGGTTCTATGTAGAGGACCTTTATGAAAATGCTGTCTGAGAGCATAACAACAGGTATTTTTACCCAGTACAGAGACAGATGCTCTGGCAGATCCAGCAACAAACATCTCTGGCAACACAAGAGAGATTTTCTTTTCCACTGGTCCCTCTGGAAACAAAACAAAGAGAAAACGAGTGAGTGAGTATCATCACTTACCTTTGAACAAATACTGGCCACTTGTGCTTTAGTAATAAATAACAACAATTTAATCTCATATGGCCAAAAAGGTTTCCATCTCTAATGGGAGAACTCACACCAAGACTTACATTTTCAAAATACTACTTTAATGTTGTTGTTCTGTTTCTTTGTGTTGTGGTGTAATACAAGCAACAAATAATGTACAGCAAGAATTAAACTGCTTTAAGTTACTATTGTAAAGAATAATAATGAATTTAAACAAGAACTGCTACAATCTTAAGATCTGGGACGGAGGTAAAGTTTCATGAAGCATTAAAATTTCATCTCGATCCAAACGGGACAAGATGAAAAATTACAACCTCATCTGATAAGACCGTGTTAAATGGGTTTTTCCATGTTAAATTCAAACTGCAGCCAATTGCGCGACTTGCATTTGTGGTTTGTCATTCCAGCTTGTGATCCTGCACACAAAGAGCAAATTGTGTTCATATCTGATGAGACTAGACTGCGATAAGAGCGTCGGAGCAAGTTTAATTGGATCTTTAAGGATCTTTCATTTATTATCACCAAATGGAACTCATCTTTTTTCATCAATGTGAGGATTATCCTGATAATTTAATGGGAAGAAATGATTTAATAACTATCAATTACAACCAAAGTTACAAGTTAATATAAAAAACTGTAGCAATTAGGTCGCACACAAACAATAGAGACAAACCAAGCTGCTATTTCGTGACAAAATGACAATGAATATTAATTTGTCAAACTCTCGTGTGTGTAAAACAAGGAGCTGCAAAATGTCAATGAGTTGAATTCAAACCCCAAAAATTGTGTCTGAGATTTTCTAAACAACTTGTACATGGGAAAGCTCACCTGCAGGACAGAGGAGCGCGTTGTGACTCACTGACTGAGGCGTTCCTTCAGCCTAGATGGGAGACCAACGTAGAAAATGTTAAACTGGAATGCATTACAGAGACACTATTCAAATTAGACGTAGTTCATCGAGAGGCTGATATATCCTTTGTGCTCCTTAATAATTGGAGATCATCTGTGTTCAATTCAATTATTATGAATGTAATTATTTTTAAGCGGATTGCATTGAAGAGAGGCCATGCTGCTGAAAGGAATAAAAAATGTTTTGGGCTCCAGTTTGGGCAGTCATTCTCTGTCATGTTTTATTTTGTTTATGATTATTATTTTATTTCAATGGTGTTTCCTGACATTTATCATCAATCACGTATGTAATGTCAGCTGTTTGTGTTCCATGTCTGTTGAAACTGTTTTTTATTGGGTAAGAAATTTGTACGACAGTGTATTCTATGACAATGCTATAATATGTTGCGCTTTGAAATGACAATATACAGTACGTTGTGTCTGAGAGGTACTAACCTCCACCAGCAGGCTGCGGACCACGGTGTCAATACGGCCCACGTCAGGGACAGAAGCCACCTCATTGCCACACAGCAAGTTGGTCTTCAGGGCCTCGGCGCTCACCTTCAGGTCGACCTTGCCTTTGTGCAAACAAACAGTCTTATTCAGTGGTCATGTTAACGCATGCATCTTCAGTCCAGCCTTCAACAAATTTACCATGAACGGCTTTCCAGTCCAATTTATTTTTAGGGTTTATCCTGCCCACCACCTCTGAATCTTGTTTTCTCTCCCAGATTTCTGTCTTATTCACCGTCATTAAAAACCCCATTTGTTTCCTTATAATGCACACTCTCCCAATACCTCTTTATCTCCCACCCCCTCCTTGTCTTTCACAGCCCAAAATTGTTCTCACTGAGGCCAAGTACAGATCAGACCCTGAGGAAAAGGTTTCCAAGTGTTTCATCAAAGATGCTACCTGACGTGTTAGTACAAATGATTGTCAGCATGCCTCGAAGAGGAGATGGAGCAGCACGATTTGACATTCAGCAGCGCCTCGTCCTCATCGCCGCTTGATGGAAGCAATTAAAACTCCTCCGCTTTCCGGCCAGCTTGTGCTCCAAATACAACGTTTGTACCATAATCCATCCAGTTTTGTTTCACATTGTCATTCCCTTTCTCCCTTTCAGTTTAAGACACATTTTTGTAATGGTTCCGTGTACTTTTCCCTCGGTACACACGGTAACATACTATTCATAGTGTATAAATGACAATCATCCATTTGTATTTTTTATTTTCATTTTTTTTATGGCTCAACTCATGGAGAAACATTTGTAATATAATATGTCATATTGCATGTTTTTTTTTTCAAATTATCCAAAATAGAGGTGTACTTAAGTATCCTTTTTTTTGCTCCTATAATACTTTTACGTCTATGGTGGTACTTGGAGCGCTAGGTATTCTTTGAGGTGGTACATGGTGGAAAATGTTTGCGAACAGCTGCTCTAAATGATTGTGATGACTACTTATAACTTGAACAATATCAATATCCAAGTAAACCAGACTAGCCTCACCGCATGCTGCCTCCACTCATGTACTTTACCTCAATTATAGTTTGGAAACTACAACTTCTTGATATTCTGTCTCACAGATCGTACCCGCTTCGTCTTTTCCTATCCTTGCTCGTTTTCAGTTCAGATATCGGGTGTATTTAAAATATGATGATTGCTTTCATTATGTTCTAGTTCTTTGTGTGGTGTCCAACAAAAAAAAATATATACAGCATAGTGTAAATTGAATTTCCTCTTGAGGGATTATAACTAATACAATATTTTAACATTTAAGAAAAATTTTAAAAAGTTAAAATCAAACAACAAAATATTCAGAGTCAAGATCGAATTGAATTACAACCTGTAAATTCTAATACCATGACATCATGAATAATTTACTGAACATCACATGATTCAAAATGAGATGTGGAAGCCAAAATCATTTCAAGTGATGTAGTCATTATTACCAAGGGCAGTTGGAGTGACAATCCAAGTGAAGGTTCTGCTCTCATCACCGCATAGACACACACTGTACTGGCAGCCGTCGCAGTTCCTGAAGTTATACATCTCAGACTGAGCGAGCATAACTTTCACCTGCAGACACACACAGACAGTATCTGTAAGCAAACAATTACAGTCGAATAAATCAATTAGTTCAGGAGGATTTGGTTGCGCCTTGCATGTGGGTGGAAAAAGCAAGTTATAATTCCAACAGTTATATGTGGTGCCATAACATGAACACCACCAGAAAAACAGCAAAAAAATGTGGAAGAATTTTTACATTCGTGTCAATTTTAATGTGTGTGTGTTCATTTAAATAGCCGTTGTATTAGCCGCTATTTACGGAGGGTTTGTCCAGGGAATGCGGTGCACACAGCTTAACACACACGAGGTATTGCGGCTGCTCTACCAATGCTATTATGTGCTTAAAAAGTAGGTGATCCAAGAAAGGGATGTTAGATTTCATAAAACAACCGAACTTCAATTATTTTGAATCCTATTCAAAATTGTATTGCTTTTATTCCATCGCTAACTCATTGATGTTTACCATGATGCATTTGGAGAGATAGTTGAAGACGGTGGCTTTTAGAGTAAACACTTCCCCACGGATGACAGAGTAGGGCAGCGTAAGACTGACGAAGAAGGGCTGGAAGACCGTCAGCGCAGTGGTGGGCGCCACACCGAAGCCCACAGAGGAGACACAGAAAGCTCCAGCAGCCCACTTGGTGATGGTGTCTGGGACCGTCTTCTCCACATTCACTAAACCATTGCCTCTATTCACGCGCACACAAAAGAGACAAATAAACAGAAAGCTTTGAGCTCGAACAATATGGCTAGAAAAGTCAAGAAATTATACGGTGACACAGAGAAACTTGATTAAATGAAATCAAGTTTTTGTGTTTACCCAACAGAAACTAGGTCCCAGATCCACGTCTCCGGGAAGGATGTTCTAATGGTCTCCTTCTTCTCCTCCATATTTTTCTCACCGCCACCAGAGCCTCGCATCGCCTTGGGAACCGGAAAATTTGCTAATAAGAGAGAAAGATTTACCTTTAATAGGACTCCACATTGATCAGCTGTCAGATCACAGTCATTGTCACTACATTTGAATAAATAGAGAACAATATCAGTAGTAAATACAAATACAGCAATTCCCCGTTTTCTGCAAGGGGTACTATGCGCTTTGGCGTACTGAGGTGCTATGTTACAGTGACTCTTCAGTGTGCTGTATTTCCACAGTGGAAGGAATGAAACTCTGTCCCCTTTCCCAGCAAAGCAGAGCATTTCCAGCTCTTCCAAAGAATACAATTCAATGAAAACAATACATTGTCGGCTTCGGATGCCTTGCTATAAGCAGTGGAATGCGTGAACAAAGATAAACGTGTTCCAGTGTGAAATCCGCGAGCAGCTAGTGTCGCAACATCGTGATATAGCTGGGGATTACTGTCTATAGCAAACATACCATCAAAGTAATACTCAAATTTTGGTCGTCGGCAGTCAAAGGGTTTCTTCACATCAGAATTTGTCACAAGCTTGACTCCAATTTCCTGGAAAAGAGAGAAATATTTGTCAAGTCACAAAACATTCATCTCATCGAAGCATGCCTTGATGCACCTTATTTTGTGCCCTGGGGAACGGTCGCGTTGGAACACAAATGCACATTCTCCAAAGTTCAAAATGTTAATTTTTTCAAAACATCTTTGTTTAACAAAATCCCTTATCGATAAACCAATGAATCTGGTGTGTCACAGTTGGCACCGTGGGCATTTCATATTCCCAGGGTGCCAAGGGAGAAACTGGATCTTGTAGAGGGTCACACCAATATGGTAACCTGATGTGTCATATTAACTTAATATCTTAAAATGGCTCGGGTGGTGAAGTGGTCATCCCCAATCAAATTGTTGTGCCATAGCGTGTAAATGTGTGTTGGTATGACAATAAAATTTCTTGAATCTTTGAAAATATACTGTACATAGACCCCGCTTTGAGCAGGTGGCTCATTGCTGGGATGCAGAACCGCATCGGCCGCGTTGATTGTGTTAGATCTGCCTGTAAACTAATGCATGCCAGTGGACTGGACAGAATGCGAGCAGGCCGCATGTGGCCCACGGGCCCTGTACTATACAGTAATTCCATGCGAGATAGGCACATGCCCTAATGTTAAAAGCAGGTCAATGTCAGTACTTAATGTAGCCTACTTGATGGTCAAGTCTTACTTTAAAGACGTTGTAGACATCATTCTTCTGATTGGTTGGTCCAAAGTAAAATGACTGCTTGCTCCTCCGCGGTTCTGGAGCCACCAACAGCTCAGGTTGAGGCTCTCGGATTGGCTCAGGAAGGCAGGGATATGGCTCGTAGTCTTCAATCTCATACGGGTATCCTGCCAGCTTCTGCAGAGGGAGCTGACTGTACACCTACACAGAGTTAAACACAATACTATTAAAACTCTCACCAAACTTTAAAAATTAAAGTTAGATTTGTAGTTGTAGAATGGGATTTATGCCAAGGACATCTGGTTTTAAAGACTGATATCTCAATGCAAAATATCTGCATTCTTCACAAGATAACTCAAAACATGGTTAAATTTCACCCATCGTGATTTTATTCAAGCAAATTTATCCATGTCAATACTTGAAGACTACACAAGCATTGACGTTTTACTAACATTTTAAGCAAAGAAAACTACATTTGCAAAACATTGTCTTGTTTTTTTCCCCCCTCCTCCTTCGTGGTAATTTCAAGTGGCCAGCTGTTTGTATCTGTAAGTGGTGGCCAGTTGGCCACTTGATTAGGGAGGAGGACGACAAACTGGCAGGTCGTCACCGTGGTTTTGCGCACAAAACATCCTGACAGCTCGTATCCCATTTTTAAAAGAGAGCTTTGTGCTTTGTTAGTGAAAGGCAAACAAACATATTTCTGAAGATAAACTGAATACTTTGAAAATTTGGGGGAAGACAGCCACCGCATTAAGCAGAGAAATGCAAAGTTTTGTCATACGTGGCTTGAGTCCTTGTGACTGGCTGTATTATACTGTATGTAATAAGATATGGTACTGTATTGCTGAATAGACAATATGTCAAAATATTTTTTCTTGGCATAATATTTACTAGTCTTTACACGATCAGGATTTTTGGGGCCGATCACCGATCAGCGAGTTTAAAAAAACGATAACCGAACCGATCACAAGATGGAGCAATGTGTCTATTTAAATGACTTGTTCATTTCCTGAATATAATTATGTACTGTATACTGAGTATCTTCAAAGTATTCTCTCGTCAGATCATGTATTCTAATCAGTCAGGTCAAACCAACATTACAATGTGACAGAAATAATGGTTGCTAACTTACTGTAATTAAATTACTTTATTGTAATTCAGTTACTTCACACACACCAAAACTTTAGAGCTTGAGTCGACAGAACAAAGGCATGTTTACGTACAACCGTGAGTGCTAGCACTAGCTTGCTAGTCTACAAAATGTTTTGTTGTCTGCTTGCGAGCCGTATCCTATTAAAAGTACGTGAACATACCTAAAGCAAGCCTTAAATGAACGTCCTCTCCCGAGCACCGGTGACCACCACCACACGTTTTTCCCCATTTTGTTCTTATAATACACGCTTCGCAATGTCGTCGCCATGGTAACAAGTGTCTACTATCACGTTTGAGTTGACAAGATAAAGCCCCGTGATCGTAAAAGACGGAATGCAATAATTTTATTGCAGTAGTCTGACATGTGCAAGTGCAATCGTGAAAGACCAACTTTTGTCTTGTTGTCTGATCAACGCATTACGTGTTGTCTGTCCCACACCCCCGACAATAGTTTTTTTTAAATAGCTTTATTGGCGGTCAGATATTTACAGTATTACGTTGAAAGACACGCAACAAGGCTAAAAATAAACTAGCTTTTTGGATTCAAATATACCGTGTATACTTTACTGTGTGTAAAAGACTAGAGAAAATTGTCTTTGAGATATAAATGAAAAATATTTTTACATTTCATGATTACATAGCACGTTACAGCATGTGGGAATGCTGTTTTGTCTGGAAATAGATTTGTTTAAAAAATTTGTATATCTGCCAAAGATGAACTGCTGACAACTGGACTTGGTTGAAGAAGACATTTCATCTCTAATCCAAAAGGCTTCTACAGTAATGTGTCCAGTGATTTTTTTTCTTCTCTTAACCACAGTGAGGGAAAATTAGCTTTTTAAAAATTTGTCTTCTTGTCTTCAGTGAAAATAAGATACAGGGGGCGCCTTGGTTTACGACAGAGTTCCATTCTCACAATGTAACCCGAATTTGTAAGCAAGTCAGAATGTGCCATAGTCTATCATCAACACAATAGTTGTAAATGCAGTAAATTACAGTAATGATGCATTAATTATACAGTAATTTGGATGAAAAAAAATCATCATACTATAAATATAAAACAAGCAAATGAAAAACAGTAAGGACGACAGTAACTAAGCGTGCCTTCTAGTAATCTAGCCAGTAATCTTACGTCGCTGCGCATCGATACATAGTATGGGTGTAATGTTTTTAGACAGTGGGACCAAGCCGGCGTGTCGAACCAGAACCCCCACAGGCGGAGGGACGCATGTAAATTCCACATAGAAAGGCCCAAGCCAACAGATTTGAGCCCTGAACCTTCCTGATGTGAAGTGACTTGATTGCTGTGTCACCATCAATAAAGTCAGTGTTGTAGAAATGAATGTATATACAGGGGGTGAGACGTGATGAAGTTGAAGGGATCTTACATAGTCAACAGTGAGTTCCCTCTCTGACTTCAGCAGTAGGATGCTTTGGTCAATGGCTCTCACAGAGCACAAAGAGCCTGGCTGAGCCTGGAGTTTCAATGTGGTCTTCTCTGATGGAAGCTCTTGGAAGGACGAGAACTTAAGAGAAACCTGTACAGAGGACAACAGTGGGTCAGTGGCGATAAATCCAGTTTTCAAAAGATCTTAATTCCATTCAAACTCAAGTATTTATCATTTGTTTTTTGTGTATTTAAAAATAACACCATGTACAACCTTGTTCTTGAGACAGAGCTGGATGGGGAAATCCTGGCTGTCTGCCACAGCCTCGCCACCAGGCAACACAGTGTAAACTACAACCTGTGCAAACGGCGCCAGGTTGATCACTTCATGGAGGGATATGGACAACTCTCCTTTGTTCACTGACAGACGTAAGAACAAAATGGGAAATGTTGTAGAATGTAACTAAAATGTTTCAAGCAATAAAAAAGGGTTACTCTTAATGGTTTTCACATAATAGTCTCCATTTACAGAGTTGGCGCATCTGCGACGCAGCACAAAAAGTGGCATATCTTTATTTTCGTGCAATTCCAAGACTCTCTGTGCCCATTTGCCAATTTGGCAGACCGGTCTGCGCAAAGCTGAGCGTACTCGCGCAACGAGGATGTGTCCTTTGACATGCGCCAGGCACATGTGGCAATTTAGTGGTAGAAAGTGGATCTCAACTAACGTCGGCTGGGGCCACATCTAATTTTTGGCACCAAGTAGACCGCTGGTGAAACGCGATTTTGTTGAATTTGGTTGAGGCAGAAGCAGAAAGATTCTTAGGTCCGCAGACATGTGTGGTGGATGTCAGATGTATTCCATTCATAAATATGTAAACAGCGGGCATCAAACCCTCTGAATCATTGTAGAAATCAATTCATTGAACGCATCATTATAATTATTGTTAATTATTATCATTAACATGATTATTATATATTTTTTAAATCATTCCACTGTCCGGCACGCAGCTATGAGGAGGGGGGGACATGCAAACGTTTGGGGGTCCACGAACATATTTAAGTTGTCGGCATTTATCAGCTCAGTATGTAGATTTAATTTAAAGGGTACCCGGTCAGGTTCTCTGTTGCCGCACCCGCCAAGAGCAGTGACAACACTCCACTCACGCACGGATCGCTGCGTTCTCTTCCGCACGGTGATGTCTCCAGGCAAGGCTGTGAGTGCGCCATATTTAAGTGGAATGAAGTCAACTGCGTTGACTCCCACAACGGTGCAGACCGACCCTTTTTTTAAATACGTCAACTTGGACACATCTGCAAAATTGCGAAAACCCAGTCTAACCTGCCTCTGTCTAGATTTATGGCGCCCGCCCGACTGGATTTATGCCGGTCACGAAAATAGAGCCCAAGGAAATCAGATTAGAGAGCATGTTTGACTGGTAAGTAAACAACATCAACCACTAGACTAAAACCAAGCAAATCTATGAACTATTTACAACTAAAATAATAATAACAAAATTACTCTTAATAATGGTTAAGAAAGGATAATTATGTTTCAGATCATTTGCTCTATTTTCTTCTCTGTGTCAAGGTCCTATTTGTGTACGTTTCACATTAATGATCCTTAAGTAACTGCTTTGAAAAATTCAGCCTCCTACAGATTGCTCTTGTTATGGTTCAATGTTGCGGGCCACCCCAAAATCCTGAAAAATACTCAACTATTCACCTTGTCACCTTCAGCAGAATGCTGTGATGTTTCAAACTAACTAGAATGTATGTAAAAACAATACATAATTGGTTGATGGATTGCTTTTGGAAGTCTTAATAGTTTCCAGGTGGCCCTCGGTGAAAAAAATGTTTGGCCACCCCGGATTGAGAGTCATTGATTAAACTACCACATCGTTAGAATGTGCGAAGAATCCAGCATACCCAGTAACAATCCAAGCAGGTAGGAAAAAGAAAAAAAAGTGACTGTCAAATTAGATTACCTGTACCCAGGCGAACAGCCACTTGGAGATGACCGTGCTGCATGATTGCACCTTTGGACATCACCTTAGAAGTACACACACAATAAGAAGTCAAGTGTGAGTTTTCCCACACAGACATTTGGAACTTGTATATTCAGTGTACACATTTCTACAAAATTTCAAGTTAGAGTGAGTTAGAGTGCCAATACTGACAGTAACTGGACTCACCAAATAGAAAAAGTCAAGGGTCTCCTGTCCCTTCTTGAGCTCCTCTCCCTGGATGATGTACTTGGCTCTTACTGCGGCATTTTTGTCGCAGGAGATCGTCCCGCTGACCTGCATGAGCTTCAAAAAGCTACTACTCTTGGAGTAGAAGGGAGAAACATTGTGGAAAGCTGTCCCGTACTCTGGTTTCCGAATACCTGGAACATATGGCTCATCATCTTCAACCAGTTTGGACTTGGCCTGTTAACACCAAAACAAAACAATAGTGAAATTCATGAGAGGAAGCGTTAACGCAACAGTAGCGACTTGAATTTAGGTTCGGCCAAGTTGACTTAGATACTTCTGATATACTTCTTTCTTTCAAATATATTTTATTTTTAAACATACGTCATCATCTCATATTCCTCATGTTGTTCTTGGAGTAATTTCCTGAGTGTGTTTGTCTGACTTCCTGTTTCTGCCTCTTTTCCTGTTGGGCTTTGTGGTAATATGATTGTGTTCCCTAAATTCTGCCTAACAAGTGGCCAGGAAACCATGCAACAAGACCAGGAAAAGGAATCATTGCTGCGTCTGCTGTATAGTTACAAAATATATTTCAGTTGCAAAGTTTTCGTAATGAATCAAGACGGTATCGGTTATTTATAGCTGCATTTTGTTTTCAAGAAAGTGTCACATCAAAGAGAACAATCTTCCTGTTATTTCCATGGTATACATTTGGTGCTTCAACGAATGTTTTCCTATAAAAACACTGATAAGTAGTAATTTCACCTTAAAATAATAGCTGCGAAGGCATTTTAATGAATGAGGAGCCTTGCATTACCATACCAACCAGAGCTACATTGGTGGTCTCTGGACTAGCCTTTTGTGTTGTTAGCCGCTAACAGCTGCTAACATCACTAGCATCAGACAGAGTTTATGATGACATATTTTGATACTGTTGAGCTTGGCATATTTAGCCTGTGACTATGTCGGTTAAAAAAATGTTTTTATTTCTTCAGTATGTACCACAGTTGCCTAAAACAGAGGAGTCACAAACCTGAAGATTGACATAGTCCCCCCAGTTGCTGGTGTCCAGTGAAAACGAGGCCACGCCGTCTGTGTTTGTGGTGAGTGTTAAGGTAATTGAGTCTGGGGCGATTAAGTAGACAGGCTCATTGGCCACAGGTTTTCTGTCTGGACCAGTCATTTTGACCTGCAAACAAGATGAATGAGGACAAAATGTTTAGTTCAACATTTTATGCGTTCTCCCAGTGGACAAACATTCGTTAACCTTAAAAAAGTCAATTCAATACCCTACAAAATGAAATATGTCAACATCGTGCATGTCAGCAAGCTTATATAAGTGATGTGGTGAAGTATGGTTGGGCCTCGTTAATACTTTGGAGACTTGAGAGGCATCCCGGCTCCTGAACATGAGGAGACCGTGATAAGTTACTCCAAAAAGCGACAACTAGCGCGCCACCATCTTGACCTCCTTTGTTTGATCTACTAGCTCCTCAAGAGAATCCCAACATTATTGTAAAATTAAAACAAGATGTTGCTCCGTCACCTCTATGTAAATACTGTATGTAAAACTAAAACAGCCAAGCATTTCAGTAGCACTAATACATCACAATAATGGACACAATCATCTCCTAAAATTACAAAAAGACAGTTCCACAATAGATTTTAAACAATTAGGATGTAATTGAAGTTTAGATTTTCACCTTTTAGAGATTTCTAAAGAATATATGTTATTTATCATTTCCGAATTGCAGAATGTACATCTATTTTCAGCGAAGCAAAAGTATTTGGATGCAATTGTAAATATTTAATACTTTAACCAAAAACAAAAAACTGGAGACGATGGACGTATTCTGACTTTCCTACCTGGAGATGCTTCGCCTGAACATTGAAGTCACCTTCACTTTTTGTTAGACAAGTAACAAGGATGTTCTATTGGATTGAGATCTGTTTTCTGATTTTTTTGTTTTTGTTTTTTTAATGATCAGCTCATGTGAAACTTAAGACATTTTGATGGTTCATAAATTCGGATTTTTCAGTAGCTAAGTCAGCTGCCAAATCTCAACCTGTGCTTTTAACATTTCATCCTTGATTGAACCCCAGAGGGGAAAGTCAAAATCAACTTTTTGTGTCCTGAAAACAAAAGCAATGCCGACAAACTAGCAGCATCAAGTGAAGCCAACTGAGTAAAACCTTTCAAATTAAAGCTTAAAGGCTACACTTCAATTACATCATAATTACTGTCATTCAAATCTATTACGGTGGTGTAACAATCTAAAACTCTGTGCAAATACTTCTGGACTTTATTGTACTTTAACCACAATTAAGTGCAATTTATCCCTTTGATCATTGGATTGACATGGTTTTATACTGGCTTTCATAACGCTTAAAAAAGTGACTACCTTTCCCTCAAATGGGATGCCAGGCTTGTATGCTTCAGGTACATCTTCAAAAGTGACTGTTCTGATAAGGGCACTGAAGCTTGCCTGCGCTGTACCCTTCAGTATCACCCCTAAACGGGAAATATGATAATAGATTACGCCAAGGCATCGAGACATAGAATGAACATTATGGTAAGTAAAACATTCCACGAGCTTACCTGTGCCATGCTCCTCCAATTCGGCATCCGCCACAAACCTATCGTCATAGATGTTCTTGTTGAGGGCGAAGTCTGCCATGCTCACCATTTGTGTAGCACAACCACTGCGATCGGTCTAGAAGAGTGTCACTTTTAGACTCAAAAGGTTCATGGATTTACATGAAGCAACAGTTAACAGTATTATGTCAACTACTCACTCTCAGTTTATATGTCTTGCAGAGGTCTTTCCGTAATATGGCACGCCAGTAAAAGTGAAAAGCATTCCGACAAAACACCGCCTTGACTGAGCCAACAACTGGTTTTCCATAAGTGTATCTGCAGGGAGAAGCACAAGTTAATTTCATACAGACATTTTTATCTTATTATAACTAACATCAATGATGAAAATTCCACCAAAAACAGGTGATAAAGCAAGCAAAACATGAAATATGAGACTGACTACAACAAAATGCGTGCACTACATTGGTTATACACATACTATAAGACGTATCATTGATGAATCTGAAGAGCATGGCATTACATTAAATTCTTATTACATTAACATGATTTTCAGACCAACATTTTTTCACAACCTAAAAGTTCCAAAATCTCCCTGTAGCTTTCCTGCCTGACAGAAAGCGACGACGAAGAGGCAAAGTCACACTAAAACACTCACTTTCCACAAATCTTCAGCGTGACCTGCTGGTCCAGGATTGTAATCACACTCGGGAGGTGGACAGTTACCTCAAATTTGGGCAAAACTAAAGGAAAAATCAAAATAAAGAAACATTATCAAAAAAGGAACCTTAAATTAATACAGTCGAGCACAACAATTGCATAGCAACTATAGCAGACCATATTCCTTGATGTCAAAGCTGTGGGAGATTTTCTCTCCTTTGTCTGTGGTGGCAGTGATTACATAGGTTCCTTGTGCTGCCTCTGGAATCATGGCATGGGAAAGATCAAGGATTCCAGCGGCAACAAATCTATCCAACCACTGAGCAATTCGATTGGAATTGGGATCCTACATGAAAACAGAAGACAGAAGTCTGCTTATTGGCCCTGTAGTGGTCTCGTTTGGGGTAGAATCGTCACAATCACCAAACAACCTGAAGAGGGACAATGTTATAGTTTACTTTCTGTAGCACATGATTGGTGACAATGTCCAGCTTTGTCTAATAGCTGATTGAATAAAAAACTGTTTCCACCGTATGCTGTGTTAAATCGCTAATTGTGTGAGTGAGTAGAGCAAGATTCTCCTGGAGATTCATACCCGTGATTCAGTGAAATCCCCCTTGAGGAAACACACCCATTATATCAGGTTTCAAACGCAACAAAATCCCCCTTTTGCTGTGGCTCCCAATAACCACTCAAGCGAACAGAATGTGTTGGTGTGGCTCAAAATGTGCTTCTTACCTGAAGCTCCACCACTGTGTACTGAAAAAGAACAAAAACAAAAATCAAACTCATTAGTTGCTGGTGAAATATGTCACTACATCTTCAGACATTACTGTAAATTCTACAGTTATAACCACAACATTGATCATTCGTGTTGATGTTACCCAGAGTTAATTAAATGTGTGTCTTATTTCACTCTCGCGTTACATGCATGTTGTGCTTTTTTTCATAAAACCCTGGCTGCGGGTTGTGTGCAACATCCCGGTCAGCTTTGCTGGATGTTAAGTGATGCTAAAATAAGCATTACCTGGCCTACTTTTTCTGAAATCAAAAGAGCTCCTGTTTACCTCATCTAACTCATCAGCACCACGATGAAGCAAAACATTAACTTAACACTGTTGTCACGAAGGAGTGTCATCAGGTTTATAGTAACTTACTGGCCACAGCATTGTAAATTACTAAAAGCACACCTGGTGAGGATAAGCAGTTACGAGAATGGATGGATGGACCTGGACGGTGCAATCCATTAGTTTGTCTGTGATTTTGTTTTTTGACATTTTCAGCAGAGTAACTTGTAATTGTTACCAACTACATTTCCAAAGTAATCTTTCCACCTTGCGGCTACAATGAGCCAGTACATGCTTGCAGCTTAAGCCGTTTTATTTTACTTAGCCAGCAGGGATGAACATTCCAAATTCTCGAGACGAGATTAACATGTCACTCTGGCAGAAAATACCATACGTACACTATAACTAGCCAGTTAGTGCAGTCGCTACCTACAGTAGTTTAAGCACCAGCAACATTGTTGTGTGTTAGTGGTGAAAACACTGGAACAAAAAAAAATCACTTTAGGGCCTACTGTTAAATTTGTGTGTGATTCAGCAACCAAACAGGCTTGTCCATATTAAGTTCTGTTCGGCCAATGCATTGTATTAGGAAAGCAGCTGCTCAAAAACCATTGATGAGCAGCAAACGGGTATTTGAAGCTGCTGGTGGCTCTGGACTTATTATTGCAGTGTATAAGAGCGTTGTTAAGGTGATATTAAAGAAGGGCTCCTATGTAAATAATTTGATCGGCAAGGATGCTTTTGGCCGAAATAGCTTTTTATTTTTTTTTCATTTTAATTGATGAATGTAATGACAGAAATATGATGATTTATAATATATTAAATATATTTTTTTATGTTTTTTTATAGCCTAAAACTTGGACAGAAAAACAGTATTGATTATTTTGGGAAATGAACATAACACCAGATTCCTAATAAATTGGAAAACAGTGTATTTATTGGTAGGTAAATATAGATTGACATGTGTTCTCATTTGTTGTTCTTTCACCTCACAAATTGTGTGGAAATATGATGGTGTCAATGAGCCAAAATGCCAAAGAAGGAACTGAGGACTTGACGGTACAAAATATCATAGGAATCTCTATATAACGTGTAAATAAATCATGGTTCAGAGGAAATGTCAAGGCTGAGAAAAGTTCCAGTGCATACTGTTCTGCACATTTTGTTCTCAGATTGGGTTTGAATTTAATGAGCAATGGTGCCGAGAATGTTTTTAATTTTTTATTATTTATTTATTTTGAGAAATAGCAGAATTAGAGCTTCACATTTTTTTCCATCAAACATGTTTGAGTTTTACGTTTGGCCTTGGAGGAGTAGATAAGGGATTCATACTATCAAAAAACAACACCCTGGTTTCTAGCTGGCTGTTTTTCCATTCAAATAAAAGCAAAAGACTGATCTGGTAGGTAAACCGCTATACACCATGGGGCAAAAGGTAAAGAGAAAAACCCAAAGTTGGTGCAGTACTCTTAATTCCTTTTGTCAGATGTTCATCATGCACGGCAGATTGTCTCCTCGCTAATGGAAAAGGCCTTGAGCCTGTATTGATTCAGATGTTTGGGTCAGATGCAATGTGAGGCAAATGAACTGACAGCATGTTTATCACACTACTCCACACAGCGCATCACACCCACGCTGGCTTCAAAAACCAACAAAGAGCCCTCCTTTCACATCCCACTGTCCAAAGCAAAAACAGAGGTTTGTACTTCACATTTACCAGAAATCACCACAGACAAAGTTCACCTTTGCATTCAGTTTAACAACCCCTTGAAAGACAAAAACTAGTTGAAAACTTACCATCCGGTCCACAGGGATGAAACCGGAATCCATGGAAACGATTCGGAATTGCACTGTACAGGAATGTAGGAAATTAATAAAAAAGTCTTCAAGCATTGCTTTAAATACATGACATAAAGGTAAAATATCAGATTAAAGCAAAAAGGAAAGAGGACATTTTTCTCCGTGTTATGCCTCAAAACATGGTTCTCAAAGACAAAATTACCGTGCAAAATACATTTGTCTAACAAAGTTTAGAATAGAGGATGAGAGTAAAAAGGAGCCAAAGGAACTATTATTCTGTCTTCTGCCTTGTGAAAAGACATATTGTACAGCTATGGGCCCCAACCTTTTTCACCACAGACTAGTAACACAATAATTACATGGACCAGTGTATTACATAACACATTTCACAATGTATTTATCATGAGAATGTAATAAATACACATACAGTAGACTGTAGTGTATATTATTGCATTCAAATTATTCAGCGCGATCTGAGGAAAATCCCATGCATTTCATGATTTTTAATCTGCAACATAATTATGTTGGCTGTTCTCCATTGTACACTGTAAGTAGCAAAAATACAAATGAAACAAGCTGAGTAACAAAAGTGACAAATAAATAGTTTGTCCTAGAGAGCCATTACGCAGATGTGAAAGTAATAAATATGTCCGTCATACCTGTTCGAAATATCAAGTATATATTTCATATGAAAACATATACATCCAGGAGTTGCGATGAAAAGAGATCTACGTTTCTGATTGCTAAATATATCCTGGTGGTTTATGGTGTGTTTGTCTTAAAGACTGCACATCGCTGTCAATTTTGACAGTCCTGGAATAAAATGGAATAATATGTTTAATATCTTACACCTTCCTCCAAGTCAAGTAGAGGGTTAATTAATATTAATAATAATTATTTACATTTAAAATTTTTAATATGAATTAATTATTACTTATTATACATAATTATAAATGTGAACTAGTTTATTAATTATATAATAATAAATTAATAAAATGAGGCTACAATCGGCTCTTCTGGCTCAGAATTATTACAGAATTACTCCTATTGTAAATGTATTGTTATACAGTGTAGAGATGGGCTGGTTATACAGCAACGAGCTATTCTACCTCGAAACAGTTCTCAACTCTGAATATTTTGATCGTGGTGATACTTACCGGTCTGTCCAGGTTTGTAGACAGTTTTATCAGTCTGGATAATGTGGATAAAAGCGGCGGGCACAATGAGGATTTTGGTCTTCTTGTTCATGGAGTCACTCTTCCCTTTAACAGTGACATTTATGGTTGCCACAGTATTAGTGCGCACTGCTGGGACCTACGGCGCCAAAAATCACACACGTCAGACAGAGAGGACAACAGATAGATTGTAATTTAATTTAAATGTAATTTTAATTAAAAATGTTTATTGCAAAGGCCCTGTGTTGTAACAGCAAACCACTTTGCGGGGTCAACTATGAAATCACTCTATACTCACAAGCATATGTTCACTTGTTTTCACAATGCAAATGGGGCTGTTATTACATAACAAAAGATAGCTTCCAAAATTTGTGAGGGGCGCTTTTTGGTCCACGTGTTTGGTTGCAAACCAACTTGCTGTGGTGGGACACAGTCCAGAGCAGTTATTTGCCAAAGAGCCGTACTGATAGCTTTGCATTCATGGCGCCAGATACATAATTTGGTACATAATGATGGATAAATGGATAGCTGGATAGGTAAATAAATATACTTGGGTTGATGACAGACCTGAAAGTTTGTGCACTGGTAAAAGTCCTGTTTGACTTCCTTCTCCAGGATGACACTGCTGCCAGAGTCCATGTCCAAGGTGACAGTCAACGTGACGAGCTCCGTGGGGCCCTGGATGACGGCGCACAAGGTTTCCTGCGCACCTCCGCTCACCTGGGAGCTCACAGTCACCGCAAAGATGCTGCACGGATGGAGAGAAGACAAAAATTGCGCTGGGAAACAACTTCGGTGTCACATAACCTGAATATTTTCGAGACAGCAAATTTAGCAAAATATTGAAGAGTGAAATGTCAGACATCTGTTTATCGTGTACAATTGAAAGAAACGTGTCACGGGGAGAACATGCAAACTCCACACAGACGAGGCCGGATTTGACAAAGTTATTTCTCATGTTTTATTTCCCAATTGTAACCACAGCCTCAAGTCACTGGACTTACACGCTGCTGCCAATGAGAAATAAAGGACATTGTTAATTAATTAGGTTTGAATTCATGTTGCATTGAATATTGAGGCCCTTAACTAAGTATACGACAAACTTGATTGGTCGGTACTACAATGTAAACTGTAGATACAAAAATGCCAAATTACATGATAAAATAGAGGTCAATCAACTTTAAACGTACACGTCGTGCAGACAACAAACCTCTAATGATTCCATGGACCAGTCGCGTCGAGATTGGCTCTACTTACGTGTCACTGAGAGGAGCCGATGACGCACTTTGCAGAAAGACAGATGCAAGCATGAGCGCCAGCATTTGGAGGACAGGTGCCATGTTTGTGTAGCACACACAGCGCCTCGTTCCGACGGGGCCGAGATACTTCTGCACCGGAGGACTTGGACACTGATGAACTGGGTGCAAACCTTTTGGACTTCGCTTTTTTTATAGTTCTCCCCCTGCATTCTTTGCTTTTTTTGCACTCTCCACCCTGCTGCCAAACGAGTTTCACTGCCCAAAAGTTCAAAACCGGACTGGCCTGCTGTCAGTTGTCCACTCCAACAATTCATGAGGAATTTGAGAGAGGTGGGTGGGGGGATCGCCAATGGCATCTTTTGTGTTGCTCCTGTCGCAATTTTCAAGCATACAACATCACCTAAGAATACTTCAAAATGATTGATCACATATGTTATGGTAATTCCTGAGGCTGTCAATGTTACAAATTCACGACCGACTCTGCTCACAATGTTAGTGCCAATAAATCCAAAGGAATGCTGACCAACTCATTCATCTTCCTGTTAAAGCAGTGGCGGTTCTTGAGGGGGCAACAATGCTGTGGCGCATCCCCCCCAACGAAGATGATAACCAAAACAAAGATTATAAAATCAATCAATACAGTTATACTTTAAAATTCACTTTTCAATTCTTATCCTGCACTCACCAACACAAAAAGCGGAACTAATGCGTGTGGCTCAACTTTTTAGATGGATCTGTTGTATTTTCTATCAAGAGTTAAATAGACAGCATGAGGAATTTCATGTTGCAAGTTTTCAAGAACCACTCAACAACACTCGGGCAACATCGATGTCGTGCATGTTGAAGTCAGGGCTTCAAAATAAACGCACAACAGTAAAATAACACAGGATGCTTTCGTGCGGCCATTTTTATATGGCGGACTGCGGTGGTCCGGGCCGAGTCAAGGTCGAATGCGGACCCACTGTCAATTGCCGTCAAATAAAGACAATGGGCGCTGTTTTTTTTCTCCATCAGGCCACTGCGACAGGCTGTTTATCACAGGTGATACTCTATTTGTTTTAGTGAAATACATGCCTACAGTTTTAGAAACATTTAGCTGTAGACAGCACTCCTGCAACCAAGTTGTGACACAGGACATTGTATTGGTGAGTTTAGCAGCAACGGTATCTTTGGAGCGACCATGAACAAAGAAAACCGTGTCGTCTGCATACATTACGCACTCTGCTTCAGAACAAACATTGGGTAAATCGTTGATATAAAGACTAAATAAAAGGGGGCCTAATATTGATCCCTGAGGGACTCCAGAGGTTAGCCTAAGAGACTCTGATCTGCAGTTTTTAACTGATACAGATTGTGTTCGGTCATGCAGTTATGATTCAATCCAGCTCACAGCTTTGCGAGAGAAGTTTAATTTTGAGAGCTTGGTAAGAAGAACAGTGATTTACTGTATCGAAAGCTTTCCTGAGGTCCAAGAACACCGCCCCTACAACTCTACCCTTGTCGAGAGAAGATTTTATTTTCTCAATGAAGAGGCATGTAGCCATTTCAGTGGAATGCTTGGATCTGAAACCAAACTGCATGGCGTGGAGGGAGGGGGAGCTGCTGTTTAAATAATGGACAATCTGCTCTGACACCCATTTTTCTGCAACTTTGGAAATGGCCGGAAGAATGCTTATAGGTCGGTAGTTATTCAGAGAAGTTGAGTCACCAGATTTAAAGACAGGGGTAACAATAGCAGATTTCCAGGCCTTTGGAAAGTGACCAGATGAAATTGAAAGATTAATGATTAAGGCAATAGGAATAGCAAGAGTTGAACCTAGATCTTTGAGCATGCTCGTGTCCATTCCAAAAACATCCTTTGCCTTAGATGGTTTGAGTGAATGAATTAAATCGATAACTTTGGTCTCAGTAATATTTGTAATCGTAAAGAACTGCGTTGCAGACAATGCAGGGTATTCCTTCCTTTGTTTTACTGCAAACTTAGAAGAGATTTCTGACACAGATTCAATTAAGTATTTGTTAAAAGCATCAGCCATCGCTTGAGGTTCCGTCAGGATGTTTCCATTTAATTTAATTTGCATTAGTTTTGTTTTGTTATTTTGTGTATCACCCAATAGTTTTTTAATATAATTCCAAGTTATTTTTGAATTTCCCTTCGCACTATTCAGAGCAGTAATGAAAAAGTCAGCTTTAGATTTTCTTATATCTTTCACTACCTTATTTCTCAGTGAAATGAAGTGCTGTCTATTCTATCCTGATTTGACCGACAACTTCAAGGAATGATCGCGTTCTTTCATCAGTTTCAGAATAAATGTGTTTAACCAAGGAAGGCCATTCTTTCTAGCTTTTAATTTAATGATCCGTGTAAATTGTATAATAATTTATTGTATTTTGTTGGCAAATTTAGAACAATCCTCATCTAATGTTTTACCAGCGAGTAATACATCCCAGTTTACTTTTAGTTTTGTTGTTCATGTTTTTGTATCCTATTGGATTCAGTGGTGGCCAAGGGTTTGAAGCGCTTTTTATTTAATTTTCTTGTGACCATTATAAGATTGTGATCAGACAATCCTGTGAGCATATTGTATGGCTTCAAGATCCTTTCTGGCCTATTAGTAAAGGCTCGATCAATCTGAGTTCGGGTGGAGTTTGTAATTCTCGTAGGGCCATTAATTACCTGAGTCATATCCATATCATCCATAACCCTTTTCAATTGTTTCCTAACTTTGTTAACTTCCCAATTAACATTTAGGTCACCCATTATTATCACCTCTTTTGCAAGATTGAGTTGTTTCAGTAAAATTTCCAGCTTTTCGTAAAAAGCAGCATTTGATGAGGGAGGCCTATAAATAACTACAAGAATAAAATACATTTGCTGTGACAAAGAAACAGTTCGTCCAAGAAATTCTAATCCATTCTCATCTGTAACATGTATTTCATTACAATTAAAAGTGTCCTTGGCATAAATCATGACACCTCCTCCCTTAGAACCCTGTCTGTCGTTTCTAAACATTTTATAACCCGGTACAGATAGTATTGCTGAGGGCGAAGATTCATGTCTCAGATAGGCAAAGGAAGTCAATATTAGAGTCAGTGAGAAGGTGATTGACCTGATCACTTTTCGTTAAAATGCTTTGTATATTTAAATGTGCACAAAGAATGCCTCTTGGTTTACATGTTGAGTCCCATATTAATTTAGAATTATTAACGGTTTGGAACACCCTCCATTTCCGGTGCTTTAGTATTGCGGGGTTTGGCAGTCCCCTGTTTCTTTTATTGACAATGTTTGCATATAGCTTTACGCTGCTAGCGTCCGCATCAGCCATCGGTGGTGGTGGAGGCGGCCCAGCCGTCGGTGGTGGTGGAGGCGGCCCAGCCGTCAGTGGGGATGGAGGTGGCCCAGCCGTCGGTGGTGGTGGAGGAGGCCCAGCCGTCGGCGGTGGTGGTGGAGGCCCAGCCGTCGGCGGTGGTGGTGGAGGCCCAGCCGTCGGTGGTGGTGGAGGAGGCCCAGCCGTCGGTGGTGGTGGAGGAGGCCCAGCCGTCGGTGGTGGAGGTGGCCCAGCCGTCGGTGGTGGAGGAGGCCCAGCCGTCGGTGGTGGAGGCCCATTGGCACACATGATAACACAGCAAGACAAGAAGAAACCGCGTCAAAAAGGTTGTTTGGAATCATATGCCCAATATTGAGCCATTTTGACAAGAAAGGAATTGAAGAAGTTGCAACTTTTGCGAGGACCAGGAAAAGCCTACTTGGCTGCCTGGCTGTCGACAAGTTCCCAAATACAGAATGGCGTCCAAACACCAGAAAGTTTACCTTGCCTGTGCGCGGCTGGGCTTCGTCTTCGACGGAGCCGGCAAATTCGGTCACTTCGACCTTCGTGCGCCGCCGACGAGGAGCTCCCTCCGCCACGGTGCGACCAACGAGCTGGCGGCACGTTAGCTCGGTGGCTAGCGAGGTTGGTCTTGCTTGGCTCTGGCAATGTCCAGGTGTCTGTCACGGACACGAAGATTGCACAAATGATGTTTTAGTCCACTAAAGTCGCGATCAGGGGCGTCAAGCGTCGAGGATTCACAACATTCGGTCCAGGAGTATGCGGTACCGAACCCCCTGATACAGGCTGTTTTGGTCCTTGTACGACAGGTGTCAGAGTTTGGTCCACATTGCCGGCAGTAAGTCAGATTCGTTTCCAGTGAGGGATGGACTCCACCAAAGCTGCCCTTTGTCACTGATTCTGTTCATAACTTTTATGGACAGAATTTCTCAGTGCAGCCGAGGCGTAGAGGGGGTCTGGTTTGGTGGCCTCAGTATTGCATCTCTGCTTTTTGTAGATGATGTGGCTCTGTTGGCTTCATCAAGCCGTGATCTCCAGTTCTCGCTGGAGCGGTTTGCAGGCGAGTGTGAAGCGGTTGGGAGGAAAATCGGAACCTCCAAATCTGAGACCATGGTCCTCAGTCGGAACAGAGTGGAGTGCCCTCTCCAGATCGGGAATAAGATGCTGCCCCAAGAGAGGGAGTTCAAGCTTCTTGGGGTCTTGGGAGTGAGGGAAGAATGGAACGGGAGATCGACAGACCGATCGGTGCAGCGTCTGCAGTGACGCAGACTTTGTATCGGTCTGTTGTGGTGAAGACAGAGCTAAGCCGGAAGGCAAAGCTCTCAATTTACCGGTCGATCTATATTCTTACCCTCACTGATGGTCACGAGCTTTGGGTCGAAAGAACAAGATCCTGAATACAAGCGACCAAAATGAGTTTCCCCTCCCTTAGATATAGGGTGAGACGCTCGGTCATCCAGGAAAGCCACTGCTCCTCCGCATCGAGAGGAGCCAGTTGAGGTGGCTCGGACATCTGATTACGATGCCTCCTGGACGCCTCCCTGGTGAGGTGTTCCGGGCATGTCCCACCGGGAGGAGACCCTGGGGATGACCCAGGACACTCTGGAGAGACTATATCTCCGGGCTGGCCTAGGAATGTCTCAGGGTCCCCCTGGAAGAGCTGGATGAAGTGGCTGGGGAGAAGGAAGTCTGGGTTTCCCTTCTAAAGCTACTAGACCCACGACCCGACCTCGGATAAGCGGAAGAAAATGGATGGATGGATGGACGGTCATTTGATTATGATTGTCCTTCTCATGGTTTAATTTAGTTAATTTTTTTTCCTATCCCATATTAATACCTTCTTCTTTCTGGAATGCTCTCTCGTTAGTAGTTACACCTGTTTTCTGTGTGTTTCATCCTATGTCTGCCATGCTGCTTGTTTTTACCTATCAACTGTTTGCCCCAACTTATCTCCTGTCCAGCAGTGTATCGTGTTAGTAGTCTGAGTGCATTTAGTTCCACTGCTTCAGTTCACTTTTGTTGTTTCTTTTTTAATGATTATTCTTGTTTGCATTTTACCCCACATCATGCATTTGCGACCACCTGCAGTAGCTCTTCCATGACACAAAGCCTTTTCCATAACAATCTACTGACCAACAAATGATCTAGCAGAAAATGTTTGATCTTTTTCTGTCTGCGACAATTTTGCCAGCCATCAAACGGTGACCTGGTTGCACAGGCTCAGCTGGCTCAGCTTGTCGTTTGACCAGGCTTTCAGGTCCCGCATCGGGGAAATCCCAGTCCATGCCCAGGGGCCCGAAACTTGTCGCAGCCCCTCTGTCAGAGGAAGGCGGTGACATTACCCTGAGGCAGACAGCAAGCCAATGTCATCTATCGGCCAGACCAGCTTGTGTGACCGGCTGGGTCGGGGAATACCAACCCAGTCTACTCTTATTTGTTGCTTGTGGGGAGTGGGTTCCATCAGGAAATCAACGATAACCTTTTATGTTATGCAAAAATGGTTTTGCATGGAGAAAATGACTAAACAATGTAATTGTTGCAAGGAAAAACCAAACATACTAGGAAACAAATTCAAAATTATTCTTTATTTGAAATAACGTTCCCTTAGGTTTTTGTTTCCTTTGTGCCATGTAAAATGTATGTTGCTATAATTCTCCATTTCCTTCATTTCAATTCTTCTTTGCTGTTGCTTTATTCACTCCAGTGTGTTTTTGTGTTTTGGTATGTGTGTTTTAGTGGGATTGGGGGGAAGAAAGAGAGTCTCGCACAGGGCCCCATTCATGCTAGAACCGCCACTGACCATACCACACCAAAACATGAACAGAAAGTGTAGGAAACCATTTTTGCTTATGAAACATATTACACTTTATTCCCCTTTATGAAGAGAAATTGTATCACTCTTTTGTTCTTTTTAACGTTAGCAAAGCTCTATTAAAAAAATCCAATTCATCAGTATATTCAAAGTGAAACCAAACAGACCAAAGAAATGCCTTACATTTTGACACATCACAGAAAAGAGGCTTGTTAACAAGATGGGCAATGAATGAAAGGGTAAAGAAATTATGTCAGTGAAATCAGGCTTCAAAATGGAAATTCAGCAGGCCGTTAATCGAGGAGAAGGAGGAGGGCGAAGCAGTCAACCAGGCTGTGGCTGCCGAGGTGCTGCCTTGGCAGCCACAGCCAGATAATCTTTTTTCTCTCTCCTCCTTGCTTCGCGATGTATGTGGCCGACGGTCTTAACGCCATTGTTCAGAACCTCCGGCCCCCACTGCCTGGCAACGCGAAATAACATAAAACACATTACACTTCAGAGAAGATGTATTTTTCTGAGTTGTGGGCATAGATTGATGGCCAATTGCACACTATATTGGTAGAACTGGGTCAAGTTAATGGATGAGGAAGTGGCACTTCCTCATAGGTCATTGCCTCAACAGAACATAAAAAGAGCTGTTTGGTTTTCAGATGAATAGTTAACATTGTTTTTATTTTTATTATAACATTAAATTGGAGCATCCCTCGACAGAGACAGAATGTGAGTGTATATCATATTTCCATATCGTTTTATTTTTAGGGCTCCTCCTCCTTAATTATCACCCTGTCAGGGTCTAACATGCTCATTTGGCTTCCTGTTAAAATAATGAATTGGAATTTAGAATGTGTGTTTCTGTGTTTGTGCTCCTGCGTGAGTGTGAGCCTGCTGCTCTGCAGCATTTTAGAATAAATGCTTTAATTATTATGATGACTTGTTTTGACTGTCTCTCAGTGCCCAGTTCCCCATCACAAAGATGAAAGGAGAAAATTACTCACTCTCCTCAGGGAACACTGATCAAAACAACATCAGAATCAGAATCAGAATCATCTTTATTTGCCAAGTATGTCCAAAAAACACACAAGGAATTTGTCTCCGGTAGTTGGAGCCGCTCTTGTACGACGACAGACTACTTCTGAGACATAAAGACATTGAGGAAAAAGAGTCACTGGGCAATAAAAGGTTTCAAGGAATCTGGTAATGCCAGTAAAATTTAAAAAAATTTTTAAAAAAATGTTAGTCCTCTAGCGATTAGAGCAGTTTGAATGACGAATAGAGCAATAGCCCACAATGACCATTGGCAAAGGGTGCCGAGACTTCAAGAAATTTATACAGTTTAAAGTCACTAGTAGTGCGATAATCTGGGACAATATCGATTGTGCAAATGTTTCAGATGCTACTCAGGCACATGAGTGGCCAGTATTGGTCAACAACAGATATGGAAATAGTGCAGCGTGGCGAGACTACTACGGTGAGTGCACGAGTAATGTATAATTGAGAAATGAAATGTGACAACAAACTTTGACCAGGCTTTCAGGTCCCGCATCGGGGAAATCCCAGTCCGTGCCCAGGGGCCCGAAACCTGTCGCAGCCCCCCTGTCAGAGGAATGTGGTGACATTAGCCTGAGGCAGACAGCAAGCCAATGTCATCTATCGGCCAGACCAGCTTGTGTGACCGGCTGGGTCGGGGAATACCAACACAGTCTACTCTTATTGGTTGCTTGTGGGGAGTGGGTTCCATCAGGAAATCAACGATAACCTTTTATGTAATGCAAAAATGGTTTTGCATGGAGAAAATGACTAAACAATGTAATTGTTGCAAGGAAAAACCAAACATACTAGGAAACAAATTCTAAATTATTCTTGATTTGCAATAACGTTCCCTTGGGTTTTTGTTTCCTTTGTGCAATGTAAAATGTATGTTGCAATAATTCTCCATTTCCTTACTTTCAATTATTCTTTGCTGTTGCTTTATTCACTCCAGTGTGTTTTTGTGATTTGGTATGTGTGTTTTGGTGGGATTGGGGGGGACAAAGAGGGTCTCGCACAGGGCCCCATTCATGCTAGAACCGCCACTGACCATTCCACACCAAAACATGAACAGAAAGTGTAGGAAACCATTTTTGCTTATGAAACATAATCAACTTTATTCACCTTTATGAAGATAAATTGTATCACTCTTTTGTTCTTTGTAACATTAGCAAAGCTCTATTAAAAAACCTTTAAGCGCTGGCCAGCTAGGAAGGGACATTAAAGACATTGAGAAAAACAGTCACTGAGCAATAAAAGGTTGCAAGTAATCTGGTAATGCCGGTACAATTTTTATTCTTTTTTGGACAATTTTGCGAAAAGGTCCTCTCGTGATTAGAGCAGTTTGAATGACTAATAGAGGCTAAGGGTGCCGAGGCCTCAAGAAATGTATACAGTTTAAAGTCACTAGTATTGCGATAATCTGGGACAATATCCATCCATCCATTTTCTGAGCCGCTTCTCCTCACTAGGGTCGCGGGCGTGCTGGAGCCTATCCCAGCGATCATCGGGCAGGAGGCAGGGTACACCCTGAACCGGTAGCCAGCCAATCGCAGGGTACATACAAACAAACAACCATTCGCACTCACATTCATACCTACGGGCAAATTAGAGTTGTCAATCAACCTACCATGCATGTTTTTGGGATGTGGGAGAAAACCCACGCAGGCACTGGGAGGACATGCAAACTCCGCATTGGCGAGGCCGGATTTGAACCCGGGTCCTCAGAACTGGATTTGTAACATAAATATTTGTATCCGTCCCTGGCTTATTTGTTGAAAATTATTCAACAAACCCAGTGAGGCCGGATTTGAACCCAGTTCCTCAGAACTGTGAAGTCGACACGCTAACCAGTCATCCACTGTGTAAATTGTAGTTTTAGTTATTTCATTCGTTTTCATTTAATAAAATAACTTTGTTTGGAAACTATCATTTGCAAGAAGGCAAAGCACTTACATGCCGAATTGTTGATAAGAGAAGAACCTGCAAATCATGAACTAAGGTAAGGTGGAGTTCATTTTTTATTCTTCATAATTTTAGCAACCTGCTTGTTAAAGTTAAGGTTTAGGTGATTTCCGACTGGCTGTGGACACACCAGAGGGACTAACCACGTGACACAGGGTAGTGCAGGGCAGTTGCATTTGAATGAGGAGGACACATCCGCTTGTATTTGTTGTTGACTTGGTTAATAGAGATTTTTGATCGATCACACCTTGTCATGTCTTATATACAGTATTGTATAGCTTCTTACTGTGTTCAAAGTGTACAAACTGTAACTAAAATAGGGTCTCTTGCGGAGGATGTAACCAATTATTCAGGTTTACATTATTTCTTATGGGAAAATGATGTTCAATTTACAAACCCCGTTCAAGAACCAATTGAATTTGTAAATCGAGGCATCACTGTGCCTGGATAAATTATCTGGTGAGCAGGCGGAGTTGTTCCCCGTGGACACACTGGTATTCATACTGTCAGAGCTCTCCAGACTCAACGTGTCGTAGGGCTGCTCTCTGGCTGATGCTGGATGGTGGTGTAGGATGGAGAGTTGGACCAGAGGAGGGTGGCCTGTAGACCTCTGACTCAGTGTTGGACTGTAGGACATGACTGGGGAGTAGGAGGGCCTGGGGTTGATGAGTTGAGGCTGCAAGCTATGGAGCGCCTCCCACTGGCACTGAGCTTCTGCCGCTGCTCTCTGCTTGAGCTCAGCCAGACGAAGTCGCTGCTCTTCAATCATCTGTTCACCTGAAGAATGTGAGATATGAATGGGGTGTTTTTAGAATATTGGTTATACACCATCACAAAGGTTAAAGTACACAATTCATATCATGCTGCTCTGATTTTGGTGTTAGACACACCTGGAAGAGGCCCAATGGCACTTAACCCTTAAAGATTGTAAACATACATGATTTATTCACCACCAAAGAAAACCAGCAAGGAGAGAAGATGAAAAATTATTTTTTAGATTCAATGACACACCAGGCATGGAAGAGACTGAATGTCAGATGCATAAATTAACACCCACCAACAGTCTAGTTATGGTTAACATTGCTGTTGACTGATAAGTCTGTAACAGTAACACCATGGTTGTTTTGAGGTCACACTGTTTCAAAGGCTACCTGCTGATCTTCCTTCAATGCGTGGCTGACTGGAGGTCTGAGGTTCTGAAGACCGCAGACAAAGACAGACAAATGTAAAGAATCTGTATATGCTACTGTACAGTGGATATAGAAAGTCAACACACCCCTGTTCAGATGCCAGGTTTTGTGATACGAGAACAAGTGAAATTATTTCAAAACTTTTTCCACAATAATGTGACCTATTACTTGTACAACTGAATTGAATGAAGAAAAAAATATTTTTGAGAGATTTTTGAGAGAGAAAGATACTGAAATACTGTGGTTGCACAAATCTGCACACCCTCTTATAACTGGGATGTGGCTGTGTTCAGAATAAACCAATCACATTCAAACTCATGTTAAATGGTAGTCAGTACACACCTGGTAACATTTTAAGAGCATTTGATTAGAAATGTCTGGAAAAGCCTACTAGAAGAGCTGAAATTAATCAGAGGCACTTTAAATGGTAGCAGGTGTGTTGTTGACTCTCATTTACATTCTCATTCATTATTTCAGTTGTTTATTTTAACTACTTTCCAATTGACCTGTACAGTTTATAGGTCATATTAATGGTGGGAAAGTTTTTAAATGATTTATCTTGGGATAATTGTTTTTCATCACAAAAACCTGGCATTTGAACACAGGTGTATCAACTTTTTATATCCACTGTACATGCACCAGTGTAAATGGTGTCAAACTGCACTGTATTAATGACTAACTAGCTCATAGTAGACATGACTAGCACAACCAACGACTTGATTTATCACCAAGCTTTATGTGATCAATAATTGTGATTGTTACGTGTGAAGACGATACACATAAAAAGAAGACCCATATAAAAATCAAGTGCATAGCATGAGTCCTTCTAATTGGGTATCTTTCAGTATGATATTTTTTTTCCTGCTCAAATGAATTCCTTTATTTGCACCATGTTCTGCAGTACTTGAACCTGCAAAGCATTTATAAATTGTATCACACAAATATTGTTACTAATAATCAATACTTGCACAACATGAGATCCCAATGCATATTCAGTATACGTATCTATCAGTGCAGCTCTGCACCATTACACTGCTACCACAAAAGCAACTGTAACTACAGTATGCATACATGTTAAATTAAAAAAATAGCCTTAATATCTCTGTAAAGTAAGAAATGGAAAGGCCAGTTTTCAAGTATTGGATTGCATTAGATTTCACAAGTATACATAATGCTGAGTAAAGAGTTCAACATCCATGTAACATCCTATTTCTTATGAATGTATCAGAAAAGAAACATGACAGTACATCTGTACCTTTTTGCTGCAGAGCGAGCTGCCTTTTGGTCTCAATGCTATGCAGGGTGGCAGCCAGGTTCCTGGGCAGGCTGCCTGAGCTTTTGGCGCTCAGAAGAGGGCTCTAAAAAGTAAGATGGACCAGGAAATATGGTCAGATCTTGCAGCATGAGGGAGAAGTGAGTAACTATTGAAGGCATCCCTCCACGGAGATGAAAAACTAGTCTACCTTCGAGCTTGTGTTGCGGCCCAGTGTTGCTGCTCCCTGCTGCAGAGTAGATCCAGACTTAGCTTGATGAGGAGACTGCCCTGGATCACTGTCAAGCTTGGAACGGAACACCTGAAGATGGGCCACAAAACTGAATAAGGAGTTGTAGTTCAGAAACTTGAATATACTGTAATGTATTCGGAATCCACTGTGATAATCGCTCCACCACGGATGAGATGTTTGCACCTGCAGGGAAATTGTTGTGAGATGTGGTTAAATAAAATAATGAATCCATATTATAGAATCCACATGTGCGTTTTACGATCAAAGAAAGATCAAAGAAGCCTGCTGATATGACTGTGTGGTTTCAAAAATGGCACTTTGATTCTGCAATCACATCCTGCTGAAGTGAGCTGCAGTAGCAAAAAAAGAAGCACTGGCACTGAAATAGTGATAGTGCCTTTTGATATTTGTGTGCTTGTATTTTTTTTCCTTTTTTTTTTTCACACCAACACAGCAGATTGTGAGATGCCTGCCGGTAATTGATTTTCATTGTTCCCATGACAGTGACAGTATTCTATTCTATAACCCCCTATTGACAAGCTTTGATAGGTGTTGGAGAATGTTGGCAAATAATTAAAGGTAAAGGCAATGAAGAGTGAGTTTTTATTGGCAAGGGTGGGTTGTTTTCATTGTTTATGTTCGGCTGCAAACCAAGCAGACACAATGGGAGTCGTACTGTGAACAGGACATTAATGATGCAGAGAATGATGAGCAGAGCGGAAGCTTCACACAAGGAGGGTTTGATGGGTTACCTCTGTTGAGCTGCTGGAGCGCTACTGACAGACAGGGGAGGGGTGTATGTAAGAGGGAGAGACTCTAAACAGTGAATTCTAGGTGGAGAGAACATCTTCACATAAAATGTCAGATACTGTGCAACTCCTGTTTTGATAGTTAAAGGTAAAAGTCCATCCATCCATCCATTTCCTGAGCCGCTTATCCTCACAAGGGTCACGGGAGTGCTGGAGTCTATCCCAGCTATCATCGGGCAGGAGGCAGGGTACACCCTGAACTGGTTGCCAGCCAATCGCAGAGCACATACAAACAAACAACCATTCGCACTCACATTCACACCTACGGGCAATTTAGAGTCTTCAATTCATGCATGTTTTTGGGATGTGGGAGGAAACCGGAGTGCCCGGAGAAAACACACACAGGCACAGGGAGAACATGCAAACTCCACATAGGCGGGGTCGGGGATTGAACCCCAGACCTCAGAACTGTGAGGCAGACACTCTAACCAGTCGTCCACCGTGCCGCCAAGGTAAAAGTCATGGGGGGAAAAAAACAAAAGAAGATGCACAAGTTCTGTTATGGCTTTGTTGACTGAAATCAATATGGTGATAGAGTGAAGAAGAAAAACTCTTCAAAAAACATTTATTTATTTCAAGCAATGGAAAGTTAGACTGCACTTAAAAGTACTCTAACAAACCACAGGAATGAAAGAATCATTCGTCACCATAGCAAAGCTGCCTAATATTTGCAGGTCAGAGTCACTCCAGTGTTGTGAGTGTACCTTTTCACTGGATTACTGCAACACTAGTAATTCTCAAGTTATAGATTTCGTGCACTCAAACAAATTCTTTTTTTCCAGTAAAGAGAAGTTCTCTTGCCTTGTTGAGAGTTTTCGGTTGTTACTTCAGCCGTTGTCAGAGCTGGGAAAAAAATATTTGCATGAACACAAGAAATCTAAAAATAAAAGAAGACCGGCATGTCCGGTGCAAGTCGTTGATCCACGACTTCCATCGTGCCCACCTCGGTTGCTTGGCACGTGCGCCGAGGGGGGGTACTGTCAGGGCTGCTGTTTCAGCACCTTGAGTCTACCCCATGTGTGTGTGTGTGTGTGTGTGTGTGTGTCATGAGTGCTTTGCAGGGTTGACGTGTTGGAGCCTAGCAGCTGCCCCTAGTCATCCTAATTACACCTGACTGCTCTTAAGACGCTGTGGGACTCCAACTTGTTGCCAGACTATCAACGCTCTACGTCGAGTTCGTAGCCTATCCACCTTGCCTATCTTTTTGCTTCCTGAAGACCAAGTGAGTTACCTCTACCTAATTATTGTTCTTTGTCCCCAGTCTGCCATCTGCCCTTGCTCCCTGCAAACCAGTGCTCACCTCTTGCGGCCCACCGACAACACGGACTCCTATCCTGCCAGACCGGTCCTCGTTGGAACCCTGCCAATCCCGGATTTAGTTCTCGGAGTTCCTTTGTTTGCTTCCAGGCTGCAATAAAACGTTCTTCACAAACTCTCCTCCCTGTCCTCTCTGCATCTGGGTCCAACTTGCAACCTGAATCCTGACAAGAACACCCCCATTACTGCCCTTATAGATTCCGGTGCCGATGACAACGTCATTCATGAAGCAATAATTCACCAGCTCCAAATCCTTCTCCAACCACTTCCATCCCCGAGGAAAGTCACAGCCCTGGATGGGCGAATCACCTCCCCCGTTACCCACCAAACAGTGCCATTCACTCTGCTTCTATCTGTAAATCACCGCTAGGACATTTCTCTTTTTGTTATTCCTTCTCCTGAGACGCCATTAGTCCTCGGTATTCCCTGTCTTAAACTTCATAGACTGGACATGTTTAGCTATACCAGGGTGGAGCCCTCACTGCCACTCACACTGCCTGCGTTCTGCGATACCCCCATCTGGAAACCCACCACCATCTGCCACACCCTATGACCTCTCCCAAGTCCCTGAAAAATATCATGACTTCTCCCCTGTTTTCAGTAAAGACCTGGCCATGTCTCTGTATCAACTACCGTGGACTTAATGACATGACCATTAAAGACAAATCACCACTACCCCTCATTGACCCATCATTTGAACCCCTCTGCGATACACAAATATTCACCAAGTTGGACCTACGAAATGCCTACCACCTCATCCGTATCCGAGAGGGGGATGAATGGAAGACCGCTTTCAATACCCCTCTCGGACACTTTGAGTACTTAGTCATGCCATTCAGATTAACCGACGCACCTGCAGTCTTCCAAGCCTTCATCAATGACGTTCGCCGTGACATGTTAAACCGGTTCGTTTTTGTTTACCTGGACGACATCGTATTTTTTTCCCACTCCCCAGATGAACGCCATACGTACGTACGGCAAGTTCTCCAGCGCCTTCTCGAAAACCGTCTGTACGTGAAACCGAAAAAATGCAAATTCCACCACTCCTCCGTACATTTCCTCGGCTACATTATTGGTTTCTCACCACCCGGAAAGTGCTGCAACGTTTCCTTGGATTCGTCAACTTCCACCGCCGCTTCATCCGCAATTACAGCAAGGTCGCACTTCCCCTCACCAGCCTCACAGCCACCAAGTCTCCCTTTCAGTGGACCCCGGCAGCATCCCAAGCTTTCGAGCAACTCAAAACCCTTTTTACCAGTGCTCCCATCCTACGCCACTCCGACCCCTCCCTCCAGTTTGTGGCCTCTCTCTCTCCCCCTTCCCCTCTCTGTTTTCAGCACCTGTCTCCAATCACCCTCATCACCACCGGTATTAAGCCTGCCGGTTCCAGGAAATCCTCACCAAAGTATTGCAGTTACTTCAAGCGGTACCATGGCCCATTTACCTCCAAGTAAGCCACACTATTCTTCGTTCTCTTTTTTGACTCCTGTGTTTCCTTGTTCTCAGTGTTCCCGTGTTCCTGATCAACATCACTACTGCCACAAAGCCAGGCGCCTGTTCTGTCCACTGCCTGCCACCTGTCAACGCCACCGCCTGCCAACGCACTCAGAACCACCTCCAAAACCTTTACTCAATAAACTGTTCATCATTTTACATCTGCCTCCGCCTGCTCTTGGGACCAGCCACTCCCCATACGTGACAGACATGGTTGCAAAAAAAGTGGATTTTTGAAAACACTAAGAAAATTTGTCTCAATAAAAAAGAAAAAGTGGAGTCCGAAGGATGACTTCTTCGCGAACTGATCAGATTTGACAATGCAGCATCAAAACTGTATGTGTCTGTAAAAGAGGGACAGACTTCATATTATTCTCCTTTTGAGAGAGTAATCGTGTATTATGACAAAAAGAAAAATACTTGGGACTGTGCATGTGCTAAGCCGGCCATCTCTTGTCCTAATAAGTCAATTGCAAAATGGCATTTGAAACAGATGCATCCTGAACTTTTGAATAAGGTCAAGAGTACTGACAGTGATGTGTTTGACTATTTTGGAAAGCTTTACACACAGGATGGACAAAATACTGTGCAAAACACTAATGCTGTCATGGTCTGTGTTTTGGTTTGGGTTTAGTTTTGTTCCATGTTTTCCTGTGTTCCATGTTTGTCGTGTGCTCATTTGGTTGTTGTGTCCACCTGTTCTCGTCTACCTTGTGTCGACCAATCAGCCCTCTCCAGCCACTCGTGTCTTGTCCAGGTGTTCCTCGTCGTCTCGTCAATCTGTTTGTATTTAGTTCCCTGGTTTGGTTCAGTTGTTGTCGGTTCATTGTCGTTGCCTCACGGCTGCCCTGCACTTGGGTCCTCCATGATTTTGTCTTGCCTTCCTCCTCTTCGACCAAACCCCAAACGTGACAGAATGAACCGACTAGAACAGGACCCAACGGGAAGAACATGGCGTCACACTGGACACCACCAAACTGCCTCCCACCGTCCTCAGCCTGCCAACCATAAGCCCTATCGTTCAGTCTTTTCTGTCCGTTTCATCTGTGCCCCCCACTTCTCCTAGTTATTCACCATGCCCTACCATTTTCCATCCACATGTTTTTTTAGATTCAGATTTGTCTGATTGTGAAGATGGCCCCGATTTAGTTAACCGCTTGTCAAATTCTGACTCTGACACAGATTTAGATTTTGCCTTCCCTAGTTTATCCCGGCAGCACGGTGGCCGACTGGTTAGAGCGTCAGCCTCACAGTTCTGAGGACCCGAGTTCAATCCCCGTCCCCGCCTGTGTGGAGTTTGCATGTTCTCCCCGTGCCTGCGTGGGTTTTCTCCAGGCACTCCGGTTTCCTCCCACATCCCAAAAACATGCATTAATTGGAGACTCTAAATTGCCCGTTGGCATGACTGCGAGTGAGAATGGTTATTTGTTTCTATGTGCCCTGCGATTGGCTGGCAACCAGTTCAGGGTGTACCCCGCCTCCTGCCCGATGACAGCTGGTATAGCCTCCAGCACTCCCGCGACCCTAGTGAGGAGAAGCGGCTCAGAAAATGGATGGATGGATAGTTTATCCTGGCAGCACGGTGGACGACTGGTTAGAGCGTCAGCCTTACAGTTCTGAGGACCCGGGTTCAATCCCCAGTCCCGCTTGTGTGGAGTTTGCATGTTCTCCCTGTGCCTGCGTGGGTTTTCTCCGGGCACTCCGGTTTCCTTCCACATCCCAAAAACATGCATGAATTGGGGACTCTAAATTGCCCGTAGGTGTGAATGGGAGTGCGAATGTTGTTTGTTTGTATGTGCCCTGTGATTGGCTGGCAACCATTTCAGGGTGTACCCCACCTCCTGCCCGATGATAGCTGGGATAGGCTCCAGGACGCCCGCGACCCTAGTGAGGAGAAGCGGCTCAGAAAATGGTTGGATGGATAGTTTATCCCGTCCTAGTCAGTTTTTGGTCACCGCTCCCAGTTTCCAACCCCAGTGAGTCCAAATCCTTTCCCTTGGACCTTTTCTTGGGCACCCATTTGGCCATCATCTTCGCCCAAGTAAAGGTCAAATTTTGCCCTCTTGTTTTTTTTCCCCCCGTTCCCAAGTCACTTAATTTTTCACCCGTTTCCATATTGTTCCACGCCTCCAATTAAGTCACGTCTATTCAAACCTATTACTATACAGATATATTTTAATATTTAGTTTTTTTTGTTAACGGGTGTTGTGACCTGGAGTCTGTACTCCCCTGAATATAGGAACACATACAGAATCATCTATGTCATTGCCACCTGTGTCCAATGTCATAATAATGATAAAGACACAAAAGGTTATCGAGGAAGGGGAAAGAGAGGAGAACTTCTCAGTTTTCAGTCCGACGGCGACAGTCTGGGAGGATGCTGCTCGATGGACTGTTTTTTGTTTCTGGAGGGACTTATGAAAAAATAAATTTGCTTTTGATTCATGTTTTTGTGTGAATATCTGAAGTTACAAAAGCATGTTCATTCCATACAAGCTCCACAGCTATATAAAAACAGTGTTTTTTGTAGGAACAGTAACATTTACAAAAACCCAGTTTAGATTACAAAAAAACTAATACAATTTACGGGCTTCATATGGACAGCATATTAGGGTCAGCAGGTCTGGAAAATTATATAACACAGAAAGGTTTAATTGCTTGTAGTGGAACACAAACTTTTAATTCCTTGTAGTGTGCCTGTACAGGTAAATAATTTGAGGACTAAGTGCCTTTATTAACTACATGTAATCATAGTATTTTGAAATATTGAAACAGACTGAGATCCAGAAATCCAAAGTCAATGACATCAATTAAAAAGGTTTTTTGAAGCAATTATTCAGCCACTGACATACAAACTGTCATTTCAAACTCGTAAATGTTTTCCTTCCCAACATGGCCACCAAGGAGGCACGTGGGGGCGTACCCAAGAGTGGGCGTAACCACACGGAGAGGCTGCAGACAGATACAATTGAGCTCACGAGGCAAGTAGAATGGCTTCCAGTTCAAAAACAGCGACTCTAAATGCGGGCTGCAGTGCGTGCTGAGCTCCGTGACGTCTGTACACCATTTTTCGTTGCTGTAGAAGCATGTCCCGCCGCCTTTTGTTTTCCCGGGTAACTCCAGGACTCGGTCTGTCCGGTGAAGATGGAAGCCGGGAAAGCATGACGTCGCCATCTCGGGGACAGCATCAAAAGCCAAGTCTCCGTAAAGCACAGGGCGGCGGAACGTCGGAAGTCTTTACTGGTCTTTATCAGAAGATGAAGGTCGTCCATTTTGTTGGGTAGGGAGCGTAGATTCTCGAGGTGGATCGACGGAAACGCCAATCTGTATCCTCTCTTGCGGAGTTTAACTTGGATGCTGGCTCGCTTCCCTCTGTCGCCATGCGCCAAAGACCACCGCAGTCGCTGCTCCGGTGAGTGACTCGGGGGAAAAACTGAGCGGAAAGTTGTTGAAAGAAACTCCGGAGTAGACTCCTTGATGTTTAGCAAGTCACCTCTTGTGTAAGTCGCGCAATGTCTCCAAAGACGAACGAAAAACAAAACAACAAAAAAAATACTAGGAACTGTTTTCTTTAAATGGGCAAAATCTCTAATGTACCTACTCGTTTGCCTTCACTTGTGAATTAAAAGTTGAATTCTAGCGAACAAAACAAACAAAGAAAACGAAAACAAAAACGTTTACATTGAGAGAGTGGAGAAGTGTGGCTCAGACACTGGCACTAGTTTCCGGTGCGCCTCAGCGGAAGGACACCGTATTGCAGCGTGAAGGTGTAACTTTCGTTGCAGCTCTGTTGCATCAGATCCGCAGGGGGACTCAACACTCTTGTGGGCTCACTATTGGCTTATACTGGGAACTTTTCGGTGTGTGTTTCTATTGGCCTCCCATCATTCTTACACTGATTGCTCATCATTTCACACGCGCACCGACCAGGGAGTTGTGTTACTGACCTCCAGAAGAAAAAATAAGATCCCACAGGTCATAATATAATTAACCAGCTAACTGCAATTGAGCTTATCAAAATTGGATTCATTTTTATGGATCTATTTCGATTTAATTATGAGAGTTAAATTAATAATGAGCAAGCAATTGTGAAACGGGACGGTAACTGAAATACAAATTAATATGCTTTAATTCCAAAATATTAAATCAAGAAGATGATTGTTGCACATTACAGATTTTTCCCACAAATGTTTTTTTAAATCTCATTATCCCCTTTCTTTTTCTTATGCATTTCAATCCTCTTTATCCCAATTTTTTTTTCACAGGTTGATATGGTTTGGCGGCACGGTGGCCGACTGGTTAGAGCGTCAGCCTCACAGTTCTGAGGACCCGGGTTCAATCCCCGGCCCCGCCTGTGTGGAGTTTGCATGTTCTCCCCGTGCCTGCGTGGGTTTTCTCCGGGCACTCCGGTTTCCTCCCACATCCCAAAAACATGCATTAATTGAAGACTCTAAATTGCCCGTAGGTGTGACTGTGAGTGCGAATGGTTGTTTGTTTGTATGTGCCCTGCGATTGGCTGGCAACCAGTTCAGGGTGTACCCTGCCTCCTGCCCGATGACAGCTGGGATAGGCTCCAGCACGCCCGCGACCCTAGTGAGGATAAGCGGCTCAGAAAATGGATGGATGGATGATATAATTCAACAACAGTGGTTGCAGTTCATTGCTCAGACAGAATAATTACGACATTAGAAAATAGCAAAAATAAAATGCTAAGGTTTAGATTAGTAGTTATTTTGTACCAATTTATAACAAGAGTATACCCCAAATAAAGGGTTCATAAAATGTTTATTACTGAGTTGATAATTATGTCAGAAACAGTTGCAAAACATTAAAAAAAAACAGTTATAAACATCTCATAGCTTACCATTTCGCCTGTTAAAGGTTATCAAATGTCATGACATTACAATTTATCACATTTTAATAAAGTGTTGACAGCACGTTATCACACATCTATAAACTCATCATGAGGGTACCCCTTATTGTAACCCACTTCTTACAGCATTTCCAAATTGTCTACAATTTTACAGATTGCACATTAAATATTCAAATTACCTAAATACAAACTAAATGTTGATTCCCATGTGAGCTTGAGCCTTTTGAACCATAAGGTCAAGTCCCCCCAAAAAATACAAATGTTTGTTGGAGAGATGCTTGTTTGACTTCTAGCTTCCTTAAACAAGCAATCTCTGCTCAGGCCCTTCCTCTGTGGAGTTTGCATGTTTGCCTGTACTTTCTGCTGGCACTCCAGCTTTTTTACGCATTCCAAAAGCGTATTTCTTGGGTTAATTGAAAACTCTAAATCGTCCATCGGCGTGATTATGAGTGTGAAGGATCCCAGTATGTGTCCTGCGATTGATTGGCTACCAGTAAAGGGTGGACCTTGCCTCTCACCGAAAGTCAGCCCGGATAAGCTCCATTTCACCCGTGACTTTAATGAGGTCAAAACAGTATAGAAAATGGATGTATAAATGCAGCTAAATTATTCATTCATTCATTCATTTTTTTTACCGCTTATCCTCACTAGGGTCACGGGCATGCTGGAGCCTATCCCGGCTATCTTCGGGCAAGAGGCAGGGTATGACCAGAACTGATCGCCATCCATTCACAGGGCACATATAAACAAACAAACCTTTCGCACTCACATTCACAGATCCTGGCAATTTAGAGTCTTCAATTAACCTATCTGCATGTTTTTGGGACTTGTGGTGGAGCTTGGGGATGGCTACTTGTACTTATGCTCTAACCAGACGTCCACCGTGCCCTTTTTATTATTTGGATTTAAATGTTCTTAACGTCTGATCGGAAAGACCTGTGGGTAATAATATTAATGTCAAAAATCACCAACTCATTTCAAATTATCCCTTACCATTTACGTTACCCCATACTTTGTCATAAGTTGGCCGCAATATTTTTATTCTTTCATGTACCACTCGAGCAGTGATTCTGAAAGTAGTGGGACGCGGGCTCCCTTGAGCAGGGATTTTGTTTGACGTCACGTCTGAGACGTACAAAAATGAGCAGCAACGCATAAAATATGGTGAATCTGCATCCACACAGACGCATAGCATTGCTCCCGTCGTATAGGTGTGTGTTGTGCTTCAGTGAATCATTATCCACTAAAAGTACGAGTCCTGTCTTGGTGCTAGCCAATCAGAGGCAGAGTAGGCCGGTAGAAGCTCATCCATGTTTTTATCTCAAGTAGACCTGACTATTGTAATGGTCTTCTGACTGGACTCTCCAAAAAGAACATTAAACAGCTGCAGCTCATTCAAAATGCTGCAGCTCGGGTTCTGACCAGAACAAAGAGGTCAGAGCATATTACTCCAATTCTGAAGTCTTTACACTGGCTCCAGGTCAGCTTTAGAATAGATTTTAAAGTTCTGCTACTGGTCTATAAATCACGAAATGGTTTACGCACTGAATACATGTAAGAAATGCTAAGGAATATAAACCCAGTAGGGCTCTGAGATCGACAGACTCAGGTTAAATAGTAGCGCACAGAGTCAAAAGCAAACATGGGGAATTAGCATTTAGCTATTATGCTGCACACAATGGAATAAGTTGCCAACAGAAGTTACATCAGCCCCAAGTGTGAAAGTTTTTAAATCCAGGTTAAAAATTCTTTTTTTCTCATCCTTTTCAGAGCATTTCCACTTTTAAATGATATTTCTTGCACTGCGCGCTGTTTTAATTGTACTTTTATTTTATTTTTTTCTCACTTTGTTTTGCAGTGGATTTTTTCACCTGTGGTTCTGAGTCGGTGGTCCCCCGGGAGAACACCGGCTTCCGATGGGCAGGAATGAATGAAGACTTCGAGACACCGCGGCTTTTGGGCTAATTAGATTTATTGAACAAGCCTTCGTGTCATAGCAGCTGCTTACAAGGCCAGAACAAAGAAAAAAGCTCCCAAAACTCCTGGATGCCAGTTTATAAAGGTTTAATTATCTGGGCGTGGAATTAACCCAGCCCCTGGGTTTAACCGGAATTTGGACGCTCTGCATGACCATATTTGGAGTGTTCTATTGGCCACAAGGTGGCACTCTGTGTCCGTGAAATACCCACACCCGCCCACTGGCGACAAACAGACTGGCCAGGCGAACAAATAGTACCGTTATCTCGTAAGGTGCAAAACAGTCCTCTTTGAAGACCGGAACTCCTGTTGTAAACCAAAGACAGGTTATTGTCTGACAAGAGAAGGAAAACCCTCATAAACGCACAAATGGCTGAAGGAATTCCTTTGATGTAGAAATATAAAGAAAAAATGGTTGGCTTGATTACTGATCTCAAAACACTTGGTCCTCTCAAAATAATTCTGACTTCAGTACTGTTCAAATATACTCCAGTTTTAAATGTTTCTAAGATGTTTTTCCTTTCTTTGGTTTCAAATGCTTTTAATCATGTAAAGCACATTGAGTTACCTTGTGTATGAAATGCGCTACATAAATAAATTTGCGTTGCCATGCTTTGCTTTCTCAGTGGAAGTTCCCACTTGGAGCACTTTTTAAAAGTGCATATAATATGTGAAACGCCATTATGAAACAAAAGAAAGTTTTTTGAACAAACATAACCTCTAAAACGGTTCAGTTGTGAAGATTTGTTCAATTAAAATATGTGTAATTGTTAGAGACTTCACTGTTGTGCCAAGATGTCAAACAGAAAAGGGGAAACACAAACTTTATTTTTCTGAAGTTGAGCATTTTATTTGAACACGTTTTTCCTTATTTACCCGGTGCTTGCTCTTATTGTGAATTGCAGCCCTACTTTTATTTTGTAAATGAGAGCACATGTGCTCAGACTGTGTTATGCGGGGGGTCCAGCAGGTGACCTGCGACGCCCTTGAGGTGGTCCAGCATGAGGCGTTCAAAGGACTTCATGACCACAGATGTCAAGGCGACAGGCCTGTAGTCATTCATACCCGAGATTGCAGGTTTCTTGGGGACTTGGATGATGGTGGAGCGTTTGAAACAGGATGGTACTTCGCACAGTTCGAGATCAATTGAAGATCTCTGTGAAGACTGGGGCAAGCTGGTCCACGCAGACTTTGATGCAGGATGGGAACACAAGGTCTGGGCCTGCCGCTTTTTAAATCTTTTGTTGTTTGAAAATGGGTCTAAAAAAAAAGGGAAAAACACTAAGGATTTAAAAAAATAAAAAACGAGGCTGGGGATGTAAGATTGTACAAGTGTGCAGGGCTGTGTTTGAATGATGGCTGGCATTTTGTTTGAAGATGAGTCTTGCATCCTGTTCGTGGATGGTCAACGCAGAAGTCAGAGGTGTGATTGTGGTCGGTGGTGTGGGTGTGGGGTGCGAAAGTCCATCCATCCATCCATCCATTTTCTACCACTGATCCGAGGTCGGGTCGCGGGGGCAGTAGCTTTAGCAGGGACGCCCAGACTTCCCTCTCCCCAGCCACTTCCTCCAGCTCTTCCGGGGGGATCCCGAGGCGTTCCCAGGCCAGCCGAAGGACGTAGTCTCTCCAGCGAGTCCTGGGTCGTCCCAGAGGTCTCCTCCCGGTGGGACCTGCCCGGAACACCTCACCAGGGAGGCGTCCGGGAGGCATCTGAATCAGATGCCCCAGCCACCTCATCTGGGTCCTCTCGATGTGGAGGAGCAGCGACTCTAGTTTGACATCCTCCCAGATGACCAAGCTTCTCACCTTATCTCTAAGGGACAGCCCGGACACCCTGCGGAGGAAACTCCTCCCATGCCCGAGTTTTTGCTTCAGCGACCACCAAAGCTGCATTCCGCTTGGCCAGCCGGTACCCATCAGCTGCCTCAGGAGTCTCACAGGCCAAAAACCCCCGATACGACTCCTTCAGCTTGACGGCATCCCACCAACGGGTTGCGGATTGCCACCAGGACAGGCACCAACCACCTTATGGCTACAGCTCTGGTCGGCCACCTCAGCAATGGAGGGGCGGAACATGGTCCGTTCAGAATTGATGTCCCCCGCCTCTCCTGGAACATGAGCAAAGTTCTGTTGGAGGTGGGAGTTGAAACTCCTTCTGACAGTGGATTCCGCCAGACGTTCCCAGCAGACCCTCACAATACGTTTGGGCCTTCCACGTCAGACTGGCATCTTTCCCCACCATCGGAGCCAACTCACAACCAGGTGGTGATCAGTTGACAGCTCCGCCCCTCTCTTCACCCGAGTGTCCAAGACATGCGGCCGCACGTCCGATGACACAACCACAAAGTCGATCATCGAACTGCGACCTAGGGTGTCCTGGTGCCAAGTGCACGTGTGGACACCCTTATGCTTGGAATGGAATCCCCAGCGGGAGCGCTCTCCAGCACCACTTCAAAGGACTCCAAAAAGGGTGGGTACTCTGAACTGCTGTTTGGTGCATAGGCACAAACAACAGTCAGGACCCGTCCCCCCACCCGAAGGCGGAGGGAGGCTACCCTCTTGTCCACCGGGATGAACCCCAACGTACAGGCGCTGAGCCGGGGAGCAATAAGTATACCCACACCTGCTCGGCGCCTCTTACCGTGGGCAACTCCATAGTGGAAGAGAGTCCAACCCCTCTCAAGAGAACTGGTACCAGAGCCCAAGCTGTGCGTGGAGGCGAGTCCGACTATACCGAGTCGGAACCTCTCGACCTCACACACCAGCTCGGGCTCCTTCCCTGCCAGAGAGGTGACATTCCACGTCCCGAGAGCCAGCTTCTGTAGCTGGGGATCGGATTGCCTTCGGCCACCGCCCAGCTCGCACTGCACCCGACCCCTATGGCCCCTCCCACAAGTGGTGAGCCCATGGGAAGGGGTGTGAAAGTGTCCTTTTCAAATCTGCAGTAGAAGGTGTTCAAGTCGTCGGCTCGTCGACTATTGTTATCAGCTTGGGGGGGATCGTCGCTTGTAATTGGTCAGCGATTATAATGCATGCCAGACTGATTTTAGAGTTGTTAGTGCTAAACTGTTTTTCCATTTTTGCTGCATAGTTTCTCTCTGCGATGTTAATTTTTTTAGTCAGCTGGTTTCTAGTGCGATTATACAGGGCCCTGTGCCCGCATTCCTTAGCTTGGCGAAGTTGCTTAAGTTTGACAGTGAACCACGGCTTGTTTTTATTGAATGTGCGAAATGACTTTGTTGAACACACACATCACAGAAACTAATATAGGATGTGACAGTCTCCGTATATTCATCCAGGCTGCCAGCTGAATTTTCATAGACACTCCAGTCGGTGCAGTCTAAACAGCTTTGAAGTTCTATCTTTGCTTCGTTGGTCCACTTTTTCACTATTTTCAGTTCTTGCCTGTATGTTGGTATTAAGTGAATTAAGCAGTGATCAGACGAGCCCAGGGCTGCGTAAGGTATGGGTTATTTAGCGTAGTATAGCAGTGGTCTAAAATTATATTTTCCCTGGTAGGACAGTCGATGTGCTGCTTGTATTTAGGGAGTTCGTGATTGAGTTTAGCTTTGTTAAAGTCCCAGATAATAATGAGTGGTGAGTCCGGGTGTTTTTTTTTCAATTTTGTTTACTTGTTCAGCGAGCATTAGCAGTGTGACATTTGTGTGAGCTTGAGGCGGAATGTAAACACCGGTGAGTATGAAAGATGCAAACTCACGAGGCGAGTAGAATGGCTTACAGTTCAAAAACTCAAAATGTGGGCTGCATTGTGTGTTGAGCTCCGTGACGTCTGTACACCATTTTTCATTGATATAGAAGCATATCCCGCTATCTTTTGTTTTCCCCGATAACTCCATTACTCGGTCTGCCCGGTGTAGATGGAAGCCAGGAAGCATGACGGCGCCATCGGGGACACCCTCACAAAGCCAAGTCTCCGTAAAGCACAGGGGGGCGGAACGTCTGAAGTCTTTACTGGTCTTCATCAGAAGATGAAGCTCGTCCATTTTGTTAGCTAGGGAGCATAGATTCGTGAGGTGGATCGTCGGAAATGCCAATCTGTATCCTCTCGCGGAGCTTCAGTTGGATGCCGGGTCGCTTCCCTCCGTGGCATCCGTCTCCATGCCCCAAAGACCGCAGTCGCTGCTCCGGTGAGTAACTCAGGGAAAAAACGGATGGGATTTGTGGAAGTTGGTGAAAGAAAGTCCGGAAGAGACTCCTTGATGTTGAGTCTCCCCTTGTGTAATTCGCGGAATGTCTCCAAAGACGAATGAAAAACAAAAAAACTGAAACAATATTAGAGAGTGCGAAACCGAGGCGTCCACACAGGTATGCGCCATCTCGGAATGGGACTGCACTTCATCCTAGAACACCTCGACGGCGCAGGGACCTACTCGAGGATCCTGTCCCTGAACTTCAGCTCTGCGTTCAACACCATCATCCCTGAACTCCTCACCTCCAAGCTTCTCCAGCTCAGCGTCTCGCCTGCCATCTGCCAGTGGTTTTACAGCTTCCTGATGGGCAGGACACAGCAGGTGAGGCTGGGGGAGGCCACCTCATCTACACGCACCACCAGCACCGGGGCGCCCCAAGGTTGTGGCCTCTCTCCGCTGCTCTTCTCTCGTTACACGAACGACTGCACCTCAACGCACCCGGCTGTCAAACTCCTGAAGTTTGCAGACGACACCACAGTCATTGGCCTCATCAAAGACGGTGACGAGTCTGTGTATTGACGGCTGGAACTGTGGTGAGGCCGACACAACCTTGAGCTGAACACGCTCAAGACTGTAGAGAGTATTGTGGACTTCAGGAGGCATCCTTCGCCACAGTTGCCCCTCATGCTGTCCAACTGCCTTGTGTCTACCGTCGAGACCTTCAAGTTCTTGGGTATGAGTGTTTGAATGATGGCTGTCATATTGTTTTGATAAGTATTCTCTGAGGAGAGTGAGTCACTTTCTCCTTTCATCTTTGTGATGGGAGAGAGAGACTGAGAGACAGTCAAAACAAGTCATCATAATAATTAAAGCATTTATTCTAAACTACTGCAGAGCAGCAGGCTCACACTCATACAGGAGCACAAACACAGAAACACACATACTAAATTCCAATTAATTAGTTTCACAGGAAGCCAAATGAGCATGTTAGACCCTGACATGGTGATAATTACACTGGCACTCTGGGAGCAAGGTAGAATATCAAATATATCCTGCTGATAGACACATCTTCCTGTGATATTATCATTTACTGCATGAGATGGTTGAGACAAAATATAATGATACATACAGTGTACATTTCCATATTCATTATTCAAGTGATCAAGTAAAATATTGAATTTCCACTGCAAATGCAACAAAACAAAAAAAATCACTTTAAGTCGAACTTGAATAGCTGTAGGCTGATTAAATATTTGTACTGTATCATTCAAAAATACGTATTCTGATAATATAAGTAATATCACAAAGACCACATCTTTTTCAGCCTTTGCATTCACTGGAATTTTTAGGTGAATAAAGTTGATTATGTTTCATAAGCAAAAATGGTTTCCTACACTTTCTGTTCATGTTTTGGTGTTGTATGGTCAGTGGCGGTTCTAGCATGAATCGGGCCCTATGCGAGACCCTCTTTGTCCACCCCAATCCCACCAAAACACACATACCAAATCACAAAAGCACACTGGAGTGAATAAAGCAACAGCAAATAATAATTGAAATGAAGGAAATGGAGAATTATAGCAACATACATCTTACATTGCACAAATGAAACCATAACCTAAGGGAATGTTATTTCAAATAAAGAATAATTTTGAATTTGTTTCCTAGTATGTTTGGTTTTTCCTGATAACAATTACATTGTTTTGTCATTTTCTCCATGCAAAACCATTTTTGCATTACTTAAAAGGTTATCGTTGATTTCCTGATGGAACCCACTCGCCACAAGCAACCAATAAGATTAGACTGGGTTGGTATTCCCTGACCCAGCCGGTCACACAAGCTGGTCTGGCCGATAGATGACATTGGCTTGCTGTCTGCCTCAGGGTAATGTCACCGCCTTCCTCTGACAGAGGGGCTCCGACAGGTTTCGGGCCCCTGGGCACATACTGGGATTTCCCCGATGCGGGACCTGAAAGCCTGGTCAGAGTTCGTTGTCTCATTTCTGTCGGGCCAATTATACATTACTCGTGCACTCACTGTAGTAGTCTCGCCATGCTGCACTATTTCCATATCTGGTGTTGACCAATACTGGCCACTCATGTGCCTGAGTAGCATCTGAAATATTTGCACAATCGATATTGTCCCAGATATCGCATTACTAGTGACTTTAAACTGTATACATTTCTTGAAGTCTCGGCACCCTTTGCCAATGGTCATTGTGGGCTATTGCTCTATTCGTCATTCAAACTGCTCTAATCGCTAGAGGACTCTGCACCTTTTTGCACAATTGTCAAAAGAAATAAAAATTGTACCGGCATTACCAGATTACATGCAACCTTTTATTGCTCACTGACTGTTTTTCTCAATGTCTTTATGTCTCAGAAGTAGTCTGTTGTCGTAGGAGTGCGGGTCCAACTACCGGACATAAATTCCTTGTGTGTTTTTTGGACATCCATCCATCCATTTTCTGAGCCGCTTATCCGCGCAAGGGTCGCGGGAGTGCTTGAGCCTATCCCAGCGATCATCGGGCAGGAGGCGGGCTACACCCTGAACTGGTTGCCAGCCAATCGCAGGGTACATACAAACAAGCAACCATCCACACTCACATTCACACCTACGGGCAATTTAGAGTCTCCAATTAATGCATGTTTTTGGGATGTGGGAGGAAACCGGAGTGCCCGGAGAAAACCCATGCAGGCACGGGGAGAACATGCAAACTCCACACAGGCAGGGCTGGGGATTGAACCCAGGTCCTCAGAACTGTGAGGCAGACGCTCTAACCAGTCGTCCACGGTGCCGCCGTTTTTTGGACAGAATTGGCAAAATAAAGATGATTCTGATTCTGATATTGATATTTACTTCATCATCCGCAGACCTGTTTGCTCCGTAGGAAAACTGCAGGGGGTCCAGCAGGGGACCTGTGATGCTCTTGAGGCGGTCCAGCACGTGGCATTCAAAGGACTTCATGACCACAGATGTCAAGGCAACAGGCCTGTAGGCATTCAGACCCGAGATTGTAGGTTTCTTGGGGACTGGGATGATGGTGGAGCGTTTGAAACAGGATGGTACTTCGCACAGTTCCAGAGATCTATTGAAGATCTGTGTGAAGACTGAAGCGAGCTGGTGAACGCAGACTTTGAGGCAGGATGGGGACACAAGGTCTGGGCCTGCCACTTTGTTAATCTTTTGTTGTTTGAAGATGGGTCGGGAAAAAAAAGGGGAAAACAATAAGGATTAAAAAAAAACAAGAGGCTGGGGATGTATAAGATTGTACAAGTGTGCAGTGCTGTGTTTGAATGATGGCTGTCATATTGTTTTGATAAATGTTCCCTGAGGAGAGTGAGTCACTTTTTCCTTTCATCTTTGTGATGGGGAACTGGGCACTGAAAGACAGTCAAAACAAGTCATCATAATAATTTAAGCATTTATTCTAAAATACTGCAGAGCAGCAGGCTCACACTCATGCAGGAGCACAAACTAATTAATTTGTTGAATGTGTGTTTCTGTAAACACACATTCAACAAATTAATTAGTTTCACAGGAAGACAAATGAGCAAGCTAGACCCTGACATGGTGATAATTACACTGGCACTCTGGGAGCAAGGTAGAATATCAAATATATCCTGCTGATAGACACATCTTCCTGTGATATTATCATTTACTGCATGAGATGGTTGAGACAAAATACGATGATACATAGAGTGTACATTTCCATATTCATTATTGAAGTGAGAAAGTAAAATATTGAATTTCAACTGCAAATGCAACAACCAAAAAAAAACAAAAAAACGAATGAATCGGACTTGAAGAGCTCTGCAAGCTGATTAAATATTTGTACTATATCATTCAAAAATACGTATTTTGATAATATAAGTAATATTACAAAGACCACATCTTTTTCAGCCTTTCCATTCACTGGAATTTTTACAGCTTTAATTCATTTGATTGAAAAGTACAGTTAAAGTACTCAAATGGCGGCACGGTGGCCGACTGGTTAGAGCGTCAGCCTCACAGTTCTGAGGACCCGGGTTCAATCCCTGGCCCCGCCTGTGTGGAGTTTGCATGTTCTCCCCGTGCCTGCGTGGGGTTTCTCCGGGCACTCCGGTTTCCTCCCACATCCCAAAAACATGCATTAATTGGAGACTCCAAATTGCCCGTAGGTGTGAATGTGAGTGAAAATGGTTGTTTGTTTCTGTGTGCCATGCGATTGGCTAGCAACCAGTTCAGGGTGTACCCCGCCTCCTGCCCGATGACAGCTGGGATTGGCTCCAGCACGCCCGCGACCCTAGTGAGGAGAAGCGGCTCAGAAAATGGATGGATGGATGGAAGTACTGAAATGTCTTCTTATACGGCAGGGACGCTGATAAGTGATTAGTAAGTCCACTTTTTGTCACGTAGGGAGAGGAGCTGGACCCAAGAGCAGGTGGAGGCAGATAGATTGTGATGAACAGTTTATTTTGGAATGTAATGGAGGTGTTCCTGCGTGCGTTGGCAGGCAGTGGCGTGGACATGCGGCTGGCTTGGTGGCAGGAGTGATGTGGATCAGGAACACAGGAGAACACTGAGAACAAGGAAACACAGGAGTCAAAAAAGAGAACGGAGTATAGTGTGGCTTACTTGAATCAAGTGGGCCGTAGTAGAAGTAACTGCAATACTTAGGGGAGGATTTCCAGGAACAGGCACGCTTATATGCAGGTGGTGATGAGGCGTATTTGGAGACAGGTGCTGAAACAGAGAGGGGAGGGGGGAGAGAGAGAGGACGCAAAGCACCATCCAGGCTCGAGTAAAGGAACTGCATGGCAGTACATGACACTTTTATTCAACATTTGATAGTTTGACTTTGTGTATTTCACATTTTTAGCATTTAGCACAAAGCAGCTCTCTGCCATTTGATGCCTTAACATGATGAAATGGAAAAAGTCCACTATTTACAACGATTTTGACTTAAACTAACAACAGTCATGGAAAACATTGTGAGACAAACCTTGTTTTTTTTCAATTTCTTGTTTATTTTAATGCTTGCATGGTACCACTAAAAGTACACTACCTGAAGAATACATACAGCCATAATATTATTTTACATGCATAATTGTATTCACAATAAATTTTGTTATTATCAAGAACACTATGAAAAATGGCTTCATTTCAGCTCTTAAATGAAATGTCTTTCAACAAACATACCTGATATTCATGAGATTCCTCCATGGTGACTGGAAAGCTTACTGCAATATTATATGAGGCCCTGTGTAAAAAAATGCAAGCAAGGTTGCCTGAAGAGTCTATGAGTTCACATCTGGAGAAACCCATATTACTCGATTACTGTTGTCTTTTCACCACAGTCTCTCATTACAACATTGCAATGTGAGGAAACCAAGCTGTCCCAGCATTTTCAAGTCATGGCGGTTTCATTACAGCCGATTGTTGGTAATCGAGTTCCTTTGATCTGGGAGCTGACGGGAGCTGTGTTTTGCTGCAGTTCAAACAATGTTCTCTCTGCTCCCTCAGCACCTTCTGAGAGTCCCGTGGTAGAGCTGGAACTACCGCCTGAGAGAGAGACAGAGAGAGAGCGTGAGCAATGTGAGTAAGATGTAGACAGAGACTTAAAGTAAGTGACTGCTGTTTCGAAGCCAGTCTGAGGTTGAACCAGAAGGGGATTAATTCAGACATTTCATTCTAAACCATTCAAAATACTTACGGTAATTCATACTAACCAGTGTTAACTCATGGTAGAGGTCCCATAAGAAGGAGCCCTAAAAAGAAAACGATATGGAAATATCATGATATACACTCACATTCTCTCTCTGTCGAGGGATGCTCCAATTTAATACTTTAATAATTAAAAAAAAAATTCTTTTACTATTCAGCTGAAAACCAAACAGCTCTATTGATGTTGTGTTGAGCCGATAACTTATGATGAACTGCCACTTCCTCATTCATTAACTTGACCCATTACTACCAATATAGTGTGCTATTGGCCATCAAACTATGCCCATATCTCAGAAAAATACATCTTCTCTGAAGTGTAATGTGTTTTGTGTTATTTTGAGCTGCCAGGCAGCAGTGAACCGGACAGGGTCCACTACCCCGTGGCCCCTTCCTAGCTGGCCAGCGCTGAGAGTTTTTTTAATAGAGCTTTGCTAACGTTACAAAGAACAAAAGAATGATACAATTTCTCTTCATAAAGGTGAATAAAGTTGATTATGTTTCATAAGCAAAAATGGTTTCCTACACTTTCTGTTCATGTTTTGGTGTGGTATGGTCAGTGGCGGTTCTAGCATGAATGGGGCCCTGTGCGAGACCCTCTTTGTCCCCCCCAATCCCACCAAAACACACATACCAAATCACAAAAACACACTGGAGTGAATAAAGCAACAGCAAAGAATAATTGAAATTAAGGAAATGGAGAATAATAGCAACATACATCTAACATTGCACAGATGAAACAAAACCCTAAGGGAACGTTATTGCAAATAAAGAATAATTTTGAATTTGTTTCCTCGTATGTTTGGTTTTTCCTTATAACAATTACATTGTTTGGTCATTTTCTCCATGCAAAACCATTTTTGCATTACATAAAAGGTTATCATTGATTTCCTGATGGAACCCACTCCCCACAAGCAACCAATAAGAGTAGACTGGGTTGGTATTCCCCGACCCAGCCGGTCACACAAGCTGGTCTGGCCGATAGATGACATTGGCTTGCTGTCTGCCTTAGGGTAATGTCACCGCCTTCCTCTGACAGGGGGGCTGCGATAAGTTTCGGGCCCCTGGGCACGGACTGGGATTTCCCCGATGCGGGACCTGAAAGCCTGGTCAGATGACAAGCTGAGCCAGCTGAGCCTGTGCAACCAGGCCACCGTCTGGTTTGGGCCCTTCTTGGGCCCCTTTATCTCAAGGACTATGTGACTGACTTTCTAAAAACTTCAGTCAGTGCTTTGCCTGTAATGTGGCAGAATAACGCACAAGGCCAAGGCTATGCGGGTAAACTGGCAATCTACCTGGTATACTCAGCTCGGGAATGCCTAGTTCTGGCCCTTATTTGTATGTGTTTTTTGTTGTTAGCTCTAGAAAGGCGGGGCTAACCATTCTGAAAAAAAATAGATACTTGGTGGTTGGACAGGCTGATGATAGACAAGTGACTGGCTGGCAGGCTGACGGCTTGCAAAATTGTCCCAGACAGCCAAAGAACAAACATTTTCTGCTGGATCATTTGCTGGTCAGCAGATTGTTATGGAAAAGGATTTGAGTCATGGAAGAGCTACTGCAGGTGGTCGCAAATGCATGATGTGGGGGCAAATGCAAACAAGAATAATAATTAAAAAAGAAACAACAAAAGTGAACTGAAGCAGTGGAACTAAATGCACTCAGACTACTAACACGATACGATGGACAGGACATAAGTTGGGGCAAACAGTTGATAGGTAAAAACAAGCAGCATGGCAGACACAGGATGTTTTTATTCATGGCTTAATTTAGTTTCATGTTTTCCCTATCCGATAATTTGTAATGTATAAGCGGCCCAACAGAGACGTGACAAACATTTCAAGACAAAATTGGCAGCATGTTACAATGGAATGTTCTGACCCACCAGTTGAGAATCACTGCAGTTAGAGTGTCAAGTAAATTCATAATTAGAATAATAAATAAAAATTTAATTCAATTAAATTCTGAATCAAAGGTTCAGCCCTTGCTAGCTCTCAATAGTCAGGCTAAAAAATTCAATATAGGAACTGTAGATACAGATAAAAAGAAATACCGGCTTCATTCACATAGATTGATGATCTCAGTCGCAGAGGGGCTCAAAGCCCAGAGATGACAAAAGATAAAAGAAGTCCACTGGTGATAATCTTGCTCCCTTACAAATCCAAATAAATGGACATTTCTGTCCGATGCACCGGAGGCACTTTTCGGGCTGTGCCATGGGGCCAGGCCCGGCCACCAGGCACTCGCCTTCAAGCCCCAACTCCAGGCCTGTCTCCAGAGGGGGGCCCCGGTGACCCGCGTCTGGGCAAGGGAAACCTGAGTCCATTTTTTTTCGTTATCATAAGGGGTCTTTGAGCCGTGCTTTGTATGGTCCCTCACCTCGGACCTGTTTGCCATGAGTGACCCTGCCAGGGGCATAAAGCCACAGACATCTTAGCTCCTAGGATCAATGGGACACACAACCCCCCCCCCCCCCCCCCCCCCCCCACCACGATAAGGTGACGGCTCAAGGAGGGCTAAGCATAAGCATGTTTAAGCATAAGGGTGTCCACATGTGCACTTGGCACCAGGACACCCTAGGTCGCACTTTGATGATCAACTTTGTGGTCGTGTCATCGGACTTGCGGCCGCATGTCTTGAAGAGAGGGGCGGAGCTGTCAACTGATCACCACCTGCTGGTCAGTTGGCTCCGATGGTGGGGGAAGATGCCGGTCCGACGTGGCAGGCCCAAACGTATTGTGAGGGTCTGCTGGGAACGTCTGGCGGAATCCCCTGTCAGAAGGAGTTTCAACTCCCACCTCCGACAGAACTTTGCTCATGTTCCGGTGGAGGCGGGGGACATCGAGTCCGAGTGGACCATGTTCCGCGCCTCCATTGCTGAGGCGGCCGACCAGAGCTGTGGCTGTAAGGTGGTTGGTGCCTGTCGTGGCGGCAATCCCCAAACCCGTTGGTGGACACCAACGGTGAGGGATGCCGTCAAGCTGAAGAAGGAGTCCTATCGGGGCTTTTTGGCCTGTGGGACTCCTGAGGCAGCTAGGCAAGCGGAATGCAGCTTTGGTGGTCGCTGAAGCCAAAACTCGGGCATGGGAGGAGTTCGGTGAGGCCATGGAGAAAGACTTCCGGACGGCTTTGAGGAAATTCTGGTCCACCATCCGGTGGATCATCAACACTGTGTATAGTGGGGATGGGGCGCTGCTGACCTCGACTCGGGACGTTGTGAGCCAGTGGGGAGAATACTTCGAAGACCTCCTCAATTCCACTGACACACCTTCCCATGAGTGAGCTGAGTCTGGGTTCTCTGAGGCGGGCTCTCCTATCTCTGGGGTTGAGTTCACCGAGGTAGTTAAAAAGCTCCTCGGTGGCAGGGCCCGGGGGTGGATGAGATTCGCCCGGAGTTCCTCAAGGCTCTGGATGTTGTGGGGCTGTTGTTGTCCTGGTTAACACGCCTCCGCAACATCGCGTGGACATCGGGGACAGTGCCTCTGTATTGGCAGACTGGGGTGGTGGTCCCCCTTTTTAAGAAGAGGTACCGGAGGGTGGGATCAGGGGGATCACACTCCTGAGCCTCCCTGGTAAGGCATCAGGACACCCGAGGTCGCAGTTTGAGGATCAACTTTGTGGTTGCGTCATCGGACTTGCGGCCGCATGTCTTGGACACTCGGATGAAGAGAGGGGCAGAGCTGTCAACTGACCACCACCTGGTGGTGAGTTGGCTCCGATGGTGGGCGAAGATGCCGGTCCGACGTGGCAGGCCCAAACATATTGTGAGGGTCTGCTGGGAACGTCTGGCAGAATCCCCTGTCAGAAGGAGTTTCAAATCCCACCTATGGCAGAACTTTACCTACATCTCGGGGAGTCCGTGTGGACCATGTTCCGTGCCTCCATTGCTGAGGCGGCCGACCGGAGCTGGTAGTTGTGGAGGCAATCTCCGAACCTGTTGGTGGACACCAGCAGTGAGGGACGCCGTCAAGCTGAAGAAGGAGTCCCGGGGCTGGATCAGATGCGCCCGGAGTTCCTTTATGTTGTGAGGCTGTCCTGGTAGACACACCTCTGCAACTTCGCATGGACATCGGGGACAGTCGCTTTGGATTGGCAGACTGGGAGGGTGTGTTCCAACTACAGGGGGATCACACTCCTCAGCCTCCCTGGGAAGGTCTATTCAGTGGTCCTGGAGAGGAGGGTCCGTAGGGAAGTCGAATCTCAGATTCAGGAGGAGCAGTGTGGTTTTCGTCCTGGCCGAGGAACAGTGGACCAGCTCTCCACCCTTGGCAGGGTCCTCAAGGGTGCATGGGAGTTCGCCCAACCAGTCTACATGTGTTTTGTGGACTTGGAGAAGGCGTTCGACCATGTCCCTCGGGGGGTCTTGTGGGGGGGTGCTTCGGGAGTATGGCGTACCGAACCCCCTGATACGGGCTGTTCGGTCCCTGTACGACCGGAGTCAGAGTTTGGTCCGCATATCCGGCAGTAAGTCGGACTTGTTTCCGGTGAGGGTTGGACTCCGCCAAAGCTGCCCTTTGTCACCGATTCTGTTCATAACTTTTATGGACAGAATTTCTAGGCGCAGCCGAGGCGTAGCGGGGGTCTGGTTTGTTGGCCTCAGTATTGCATCTGTGCTTTTTGCTGATGATGTGGTTCTGTTGGCTTCATCAAGCCGTGACCTCCAACTCTCACTGGAGCAGTTCGCATTGTGAAGCGGCTGGGATGAGAATCAGCACCTCCAAATCTGAGACCAAAGTCCTCAGTCGGAAAAGGGTGGCGTGCCATCTCCAGGTCGGGGATAAGATCCTGCCCCAAGTGTAGGAGTTCAAGTATCTTGGGGTCTTGTTCATGAGTGAGGGAAGAATGGAACGGGAAATCGACAGGCGGATCGGTGCGGCGTCTGCAGTAATGCAGACTTTGTATCGATCCGTTGTGGTGAAGAAGGAGCTAAGCCAAAAGGCGAAGCTCTCGATTTACCGGTTGATCTACGTTCTTACCCTCACCTGTGGTCATAAGCTGTGTGTCATGACCGAAAGAACAAGATCCCGGATACAAGCGGCCAAAATGAGTTCCCTCTGCAGGGTGTCTGGGCTCTCCCTTAGAGATAGAGTAGAACCGCTGCTCCTCCGCATTGAGAGGAGCCAGATCAGGTGGCTCGGCCATCTGATTAGGATGCCTCCCGGACACCTCCCTGGTGAGGGGTTCTGGGCACGTGCCAACGGGAGGAGACCCCGGGGACAACCCAGGACACGCTGGAGAGACTATGTCTCCCCCGGCTGGCCTGGGAAAGACTCGGGATCCCCTCGGAAGAGTTGGAGGAAGTGGCTGGGGAGAGGGAACTCTAGGCTTCCCTGCTGAGGCTGCTGCCCCCGCGAACTCGGATAAGCGGAGGAAAATGAATGGATGAATGAATCTTGGGAGTGAGGAAGCTGAGAGTGAGATACAATCAGAGTGTGAGACAGAGAGGGAATATACAGGTTTGTGCATCAACAAGGACCGGACCATTAAGTTTGTGTTGTTGAAAAAAACATTTCCCTGCTCAATATGTGCATGCATGCACATGTGTATGCGTGTGACTTTATTTTAATAACATTAACATCAAATTAATGTTTATTTAACAGGTACGATATGTACAACCTTGCTTTAAAAAAATGGGGAAAAACTTCAGTTAATTTGCATTCTTAGTTCCTGGTCAGGCTTTAGAGTAAAATGAAAAAATGCACTGAATACAATAATAATATCATTAATCAATGCAATTAATAAATAGAATGCACATCTAAATAGAGTGAAGCAATTTCAACAACAGTCTACAGTATGTATACCTCTTCATTTTTAACTAAAGACAAAAAAGAAATGGAGAGGAATACACAACATTTCAGCAACTCAGTATTTAAATAACACTTATTATAATAGGCTAATGTTGCTGGCTTGGTTGGTTTTGGTAAATTCAAATAACATTAGCCAAAAGCATACATTCAACTCCAGGCTGCTACAATAATTCATAAAGTTAGCCTACAACACTTTTTCACCAGAGGTCGTACCAATAACTCAATGTCCGTGGTAATGGTTTCTTGCTCATTCTATCGCTTACCAGTACTCTCCACCACAGATGCATTATTTACCTTGCGGATGTTGATGGAAAAGTACAGAGAAGGTCAGAAGGAGCGACATTGTGTCTTTGTAGGTCTAGAGAAAGCCTATGACAGAGTAACCAGAGAGGAACTGTGGTACTGCATGCGGAAGTCTGGAGTGGCAGAGAAGTATGTTAGAATAATACAGGACATGTACGAGGGCAGCAGAACAGCGGTGAGGTGTGCTGTAGGTGTGACAGACGAATTTAAGGTGGAGGTGAGACTGCATAAGGGATCAGCCCTGAGCCCCTTCCTGTTTGCAGTGGTGATGGATAGGCTGACAGATGAGGTTAATATATGTGCATGAATGAGAGGGGTGGTGGGGGAAGAGTGAGGCTACAGGGAGAAGAGATAGCAAGGGTGGAGGACTTGAAATACTTGGGGTCAACCGTCCAGAGCAATGGTGAGTGTGGTAAAGAAGTGAAGAAACGGGTCTAAGCAGGTTGGAACGGGTGGAGGAAGGTGTCAGGTGTGTTGTGTGACAGAAGAGTCTCTGCTAGGATGAAGGGCAAAGTTTATAAAACAGTGGTGAGGCCAGCCATGATGTACGGATTAGAGACAGTGACACTGAAGAGACAACAGGAAGCAGAACTGGAGGTGGCGGAAATTAAGATGTTGAGGTTTGCTCTCGGAGTGACCAGGTTGGATAAAATTAGAAATGAGCTCATCAGAGGCACAGCCGAGGTTCGATGTTTTGGAGACAAAGTTAGAGAGAGCAGACTTCGATGGTTTGGACACGTCCAGAGGAGAAATAGTGAGTATATTAGGTAAAAGGATGATGAGGATGGAGCTGCCAGGCAAAAGAGCTAGAGGAAGACCAAAGAGAAGGTTGATGGATGTCGTGAGGGAAGACATGAGGGCAGCTGGTGTTCGAGAGGAGGATGCAGGAGATAGGTTTCCATGGAAAAGGATGACACGCTGTGGCGACCCCTGAGTCAACTTCCGAACTTTAAAAAAAGTTGCTTCTTCCCCCACAAATCCAGCATATTGCTTCCGGTAAACAGTTGACAGATTCGCTAATTATGATCACGTGGTCAGAACGAAATACAGTAATCCCTCGTTTATCGCAGTGGTTAGGTTCTGAACTACCCCCGCAACAGGTGAAATCCACAATATAGTTGGGATGTTACGGTCGAGCCTCTCTACTTGAATCTGATTCGACCAAATGAAGCAGAGGAGTGGCAAAGCACTGTTTCGACACTTGGTTCAAACATGCGGAAAATCAGGTGATCACTGTGAACGAGGCCTCCAACGTCACAGCAGTGTTGAACTGGATGGTCAAGTCTATAGCTCTTTCAAAACCCCTTCAAATGTGTCAGAATCTATGGTGGCTTTTTTGAGAGATTTAAAGCGTTATTGATACAGTACATCACAATCATTTTCAACAAATAAGCCAGGGAAGGATACAAATATTTATATTACAAATCCAGTTCTGAGGAGTTTGTATGTTCTCCCCGTGCCTGCGTGGGCTTTCTCCGGGTACTCCGGTTTCCACCCACATCCTAAAAACATGCATGGTAGGTTAATTGAAAACTCAAAATTGCTCGTAGGTGTGAATGTGAGTGCAAATGGTTGTTTGTTTATATGTGCCCTGCGATTGGCTGGCGACCAATTCAGGGTGTACCCCGCCTCTCGCCGAGAGTCAGCTGGGATAGGCTCCAGCGACCCAATGAGGATATGCGGTATGGGAAATGAATGAATATTTAAATAGTGATACACATGCATTGAGATGCTGTACTGTAGATACGAGACAAAGGAGCGTTTTATGTCCACATTACTTTTCAAAAGGCGATGAGGTCAGCTGACCCAAATGAAGTACGTAAAGGCCTTGGATTAATATGAAAAGTGCTATATAAATAAATTTGAAGGTGCTACACAAATACATTTGATAGTGATAAATAAATAAAATACTTGATATTGAGAAAATACATTTTATTCCTTGTAATATGTATTTTAATGAATTTTCTTTTCTTTTTTTTACAATTGTTTTAGTCTTGGGAAGCATTTATTTTAAAACCAAAAAATTACAGCATACATTCAAAATCCTGTGATATGACAAATTATGCGATATGAATATGAAAAATAAAAACCGCACTGCACTAAATCCGCAATAGGTGAACCGTGTAGTGGTGCGTGTAATTCATACACAGCCTGTCGCAGCGGCCTGATGGAGAAAGAAAAACACAGCGCTCATTGTCTTTATTTGACCGCAATTGACCGTGGGTCCGTATTCGAACTTGACTCGGCCCGGACCGCCGCTCTCCGCCATTTAAAGATGGCCGCACTAAAGCATCCTGTGTTATTTTACTGTTGTGCGTTTATTTTGAAGCCCTGACTTCACCATCTACAACATGCACTACATCGATGTTGCTCGAGTGTTGTTGAATCGTTCTTGAAAACTTGCAACATGAAATTCCTCATGCTGTCTGTTTAACTCTTGATAGAAAATACAACAGATCCATTTAAGAAGTTGAGCCACACGCATTAGTTCCGCTTTTTGTGTTGGTGAGTGCAGGATAACAATTTAAAAGTTAATTATAAAGTATAACTGTATTGATTGATTTTATAATCTTTGCTTTGATTATCATCTTCGTTGGGGGGGATGCGCCACAGCATTGTTGCCCCCTCAAGAACCACACTGCTTTAACAGGAAGATGAATGAGTTGGTCAGCATTCCTTTCGATTTATTAGCACTAACATTGTGAGCAGAGTCAGTAGTGAATTTGTAACATTGACAGCCTCAGGAATTACGATAACTTATGTGATCAATCATTTTGAAGTATTCTTAGGTGATGTTGTATGCTTGAAAATTGCGACAGGAGCAACACAAAAGATGCCATTGGCGATCCCCCCACCTACCTCTCTCAAATTCCTCATGAATTGTTGGAGTGGACAACTGACAGCAGGCCAGTCCAGTTTTGAACTTTTGGGCAGTGAAACCCGTTTGGCAGCAGGGTGGAGAGTGCAAAAAAAGCAAAGAATGCAGGGGGGAGAACTATAAAAAAGTGAAGTCCAAAAGGTTGTGTCCATCAGTGTCCAAGTCTTCAGGTTGTGTCCATCAGTGTCCAAGTCCTCCGGTGCAGAAGTCTCTCGGCCCCGTCGGAACGAGGCGCTGTGTGTGCTACACAAACATGGCACCTGTCCTCCAAATGCTGGCGCTCATGCTTGCATCTGTCTTTCTGCAAAGTGCGTCATCGGCTCCTCTCAGTGACACGTAAGTAGAGCCAATCTCGACGCGACTGGTCCATGGAATCATCAGAGGTTTGTTGTCTGCACGACGTGTACGTTTAAAGTTGATTGACCTCTATTTTATCATGTAATTTGGCGTTTTTGTATCGACAGTTTACATTGTAGCACCGACCAATCACGTTCGTCATATACTTAGTTAAGGGCCTCAATATTAAATGCACCACAAATTTAAACCTAATTAATTAACTATGTCCTTTATTTCTCATTGGCAGCAGCGTGGAAGTCCAGTGATTTGAGGCTGTGGTTACAATTGGGAAATAAAACATGAGAAATAACTTTGTCAAATCCGGCCTCGCCTGTGTGGAGTTTGCATGTTCTCCCCGTGCCAGCGTGGGTTTTCTCCGGGTACTCCGGTTTCCTCCCACATCCCAAAAACATGCATGGTAGTTTAATTGAAGATTCTAAATTGCCTGTAGGTATGAATGTGAGTGCAAATGGTTGTTTGTTTCTATGTACCCTGTGATTGGCTGGCGACCAGTTCAGGGTGCACCCCACCTCTCGCCAGAAGATAGCTGGGATAGGCTCCAGCACGCCCGCAACCCACATGAGGATAAGCGGTACGAAACTAAATAAGTGAAATTGGATCATGTCAAAGGGCGCCCCTGATAATGTCTTTGTTGGGAATCACTGCTCTATTGATTCTCTGGATTGGATTTAAGGAAGCAGGGAGCAGGGCTGACTTAACTTGTTGGTACAATGAACATGACTCGGCTGGAGCTGTAAACATGACCAAATGTCTGATGTGAAGTTTGCTCTTTGTTTGTTTATTTGTTTGTTTTTAAGCTCTGGCCACAAAACTTGATAAAGTTGTTCTTAGAGAGGAATTCAGATCATGAACGTTGACTTAAAACTCACGATTTCTTTCAATTGTACACGATAAACAGATGTCTGACATTTCACTCTTCAATATTTTGCTAAATTTGCTGTCTCGAAAATATTCAGGTTATGTGACACCGAAGTTGTTTCCCAGCGCAATTTTTGTCTTCTCTCCATCCGTGCAGCATCTTTGCGGTGACTGTGAGCTCCCAGGTGAGCGGAGGTGCGCAGGAAACCTTGTGCGCCGTCATCCAGGGCCCCACGGAGCTCGTCACGTTGACTGTCACCTTGGACATGGACTCTGGCAGCAGTGTCATCCTGGAGAAGGAAGTCAAACAGGACTTTTACCAGTGCACAAACTTTCAGGTCTGTCATCAACCCAAGTATATTTATTTACTTATCCAGCTATCCATTTATCCATCATTATGTACCAAATTATGTATCTGGCGCCATGAATGCAAAGCTATCAGTACGGCTCTTTGGCAAATAACTGCTCTGGACTGTGTCCCACCACAGCAAGTTGGTTTGCAACCAAACACGTGGACCAAAAAGCGCCCCTCACAAATTTTGGAAGCTATCTTTTGTTATGTAATAACAGCCCCATTTGCATTGTGAAAACAAGTGAACATATGCTTGTGAGTATAGAGTGATTTCATAGTTGACCCCGCAAAGTGGTTTGCTGTTACAACACAGGGGCTTTGCAATAGACATTTTTAATTAAAATTACATTTAAATTAAATTAAAATTAAAATTAAAATTAAATTACAATCTATCTGTTGTCCTCTCTGTCTGACGTGTGTGATTCTTGGCGCCGTAGGTCCCAGCAGTGCGCACTAATACTGTGGCAACCATAAATGTCACTGTTAAAGGGAAGAGTGACTCCATGAACAAGAAGACCAAAATCCTCATTGTGCCCGCCGCTTTTATCCACATTATCCAGACTGATAAAACTGTCTACAAACCTGGACAGACCGGTAAGTATCACCACGATCAAAATATTCAGAGTTGAGAACTGTTTCGAGGTAGAATAGCTCGTTGCTGTATAACCAGCCTATCTCTACACTGTATAACAATACATTTACAATAGTAGTAATTCTGTCATAATTCTGAGCCAGAAGAGCCGATTGTAGCCTCATTTTATTAATTTATTATGATATAATTAATAAACTAGTTAACATTTATAATTATGTATAATAAGTAATAATTACTTCATATTAAAAAAAAATAATGTAAATAATTATTATTAATATTAATTAACCCTCTACTTGACTTGGAGGAAGGTGTAAGATATTAAACATATTATTCCATTTTATTCCAGGACTGTCAAAATTGACAGCGATGTGCAGTCTTTAAGACAAACACACCATAAACCACCAAGATATATTTAGCATCAGAAACATACATCTCTTTTCATAGCAACGACTGGATGTATATGTTTTCATATGAAATATATACTTGATATTTTGAACAGGTATGACGGACATATTTATTACTTTCACATCTGCGTAATGGCTCTCTAGGACAAACTAGTTAATTGTCAATTTTGTTACTCAGCTTGTTTCATTTGTATTTTTGCTACTTACAGTGTACAATGGAGAACAGCCAACATAATTATGTTGCAGATTAAAAATCATGAAATGCATGGGATTTTCCTCAGATCGCGCTGAATAATTTGAAAGCAATAATATACACTACAGTCTACTGTATGTGTATTTATTACATTCTCATGATGAATACATTGTGAAATGCGTTATGTAATACACTGGTCCATGTAATTATTGTGTTACTAGTCTGTGGTGAAAAAGGTTGGGGCCCATAGCTGTACAATATGTCTTTTCACAAGGCAGAAGACAGAATAATAGTTCCTTTGGCTCCTTTTTACTCTCATCCTCTATTCTAAACTTTGTTAGACAAATGTATTTTGCACGGTAATTTTGTCTTTGAGAACCATGTTTTGAGGCATAACACGGAGAAAAATGTCCTCTTTCCTTTTTGCTTTAATCTGATATTTTACCTTTATGTCATGTATTTAAAGCAATGCTTGAAGACTTTCTTATTAATTTCCTACATTCCTGTACAGTGCAATTCCGAATCGTTTCCATGGATTCCGGTTTCATCCCTGTGGACCGGATGGTAAGTTTTCAACTAGTTTTTGTCTTTCAAGGGGTTGTTAAACTGAATGCAAAGGTGAACTTTGTCTGTTGTGATTTCTGGTAAATGTTAAGTACAAGCCTCTGGTTTTGCTTAGGACTGTGGGATGTGAAAGGAGGGCTCTTTGTTGGTTTTTGAAGCCAGCGTGGGTGTGATGCGCTGTGTGGAGTAGTGTGATAAACATGCTGTCAGTTCATTTGCCTCACACTGCATCTGACCCAAACATCTGAATCAATACAGGCTCAAGGCCTTTTCCATTAGCGAGGAGACAATCTGCCGTGCATGATGAACATCTGACAAAAGGAATTAAGAGTAGTGCACCAAGTTTGGGTTTTTCTCTTTACCTTTTGCCCCATGGTGTATAGCGGTTTACCTACCAGATCAGTCTTTTGCTTTTATTTGAATGGAAAAACAGCCAGCTAGAAACCAGGGTGTTGTTTTTTGATAGTATGAATCCCTTATCTACTCCTCCAAGGCCAAACGTAAAACTCAAACATGTTTGATGGAAAAAAATGTGAAGCTCTAATTCTGCTATTTCTCAAAATAAATAAATAATAAAAAATTAAAAACATTCTCGGCACCATTGCTCATTAAATTCAAACCCAATCTGAGAACAAAATGTGCAGAACAGTATGCACTGGAACTTTTCTCAGCCTTGACATTTCCTCTGAACCATGATTTATTTACACGTTATATAGAGATTCCTATGATATTTTGTACCGTCAAGTCCTCAGTTCCTTCTTTGGCATTTTGGCTCATTGACATATTTCCACACAATTTGTGAGGTGAAAGAACAACAAATGAGAACACATGTCAATCTGTATTTACCTACCAATAAATACACTGTTTTCCAATTTATTAGTTATCTGGTGTAATGTTCATTTCCCAAAATAATCAATACTGTTTTTCTGTCCAAGTTTTAGGCTATAAAAAAAACATTAAAAAAAATATTTAATATATTATAAATCATCATATTTCTGTCATTACATTCATCAATTAAAATGAAAAAAAATTAAAAAGCTATTTCGGCCAAAAGCATCAAATTATTTACATAGGAGCCCTTCTTTAATATCACCTTAACAACGCTCTTATACACTGCAATAATAAGTCCAGAGCCACCAGCAGCTTCAAATACCCGTTTGCTGCTCATCAATGGTTTTTGAGCAGCTGCTTTCCTAATACAATGCATTGGCCGAACAGAACTTAATATGGACAAGCCTGTTTGGTTGCTGAATCACACACAAATTTAACAGTAGGCCCTAAAGTGATTTTTTTTGTTCCAGTGTTTTCACCACCAACACACAACAATGTTGCTGGTGCTTAAACTACTGTAGGTAGCGACTGCACTAACTGGCTAGTTATAGTGTACGTATGGTATTTTCTGCCAGAGTGACATGTTAATCTCGTCTCGAGAATTTGGAATGTTCATCCCTGCTGGCTAAGTAAAATAAAACGGCTTAAGCTGCAAGCATGTACTGGCTCATTGTAGCCGCAAGGTGGAAAGATTACTTTGGAAATGTAGTTGGTAACAATTACAAGTTACTCTGCTGAAAATGTCAAAAAACAAAATCACAGACAAACTAATGGATTGCACCGTCCAGGTCCATCCATCTTTTCTCGTAACTGCTTATCCTCACCAGGTGTGCTTATAGTAATTTACAATGCTGTGGCCAGTAAGTTACTATAAACCTGATGACACTCCTTCGTGACAACAGTGTTAAGTTAATGTTTTGCTTCATCGTGGTGCTGATGAGTTAGATGAGGTAAACAGGAGCTCTTTGGATTTCAGAAAAAGTAGGCCAGGTAATGCTTATTTTAGCATCACTTAACATCCAGCAACGCTGACCGGGATGTCACTCTGTTGCACACAACCCACAGCCAGGGTTTTATGAAAAAAAGCGCAACATGCATGTAACGCGAGAGTGAAATAAGACACACATTTAATTAACTCTGGGTAACATCGACACGAATGATCAATGTTGTGGTTATAACTGTAGAATTTACAGTAATGTCTGAAGATGTAGTGACATATTTCACCAGCAACTAATGAGTTTGATTTTTGTTTTTGTTCTTTTTCAGTACACAGTGGTGGAGCTTCAGGTAAGAAGCACATTTTGAGCCACACCGACACATTCTGTTCGCTTGAGTGGTTATTGGGAGCCACAGCGAAAGGGGGATTTTGTTGCGTTTGAAACCTGATATAATGGGTTTGTTTCCTCAAGGGGGATTTCACTGAATCACGGGTATGAATCTCCAGGAGAATCTTGCTCAACTCACTCACACAATTAGCGATTTAACACAGCATACGGTGGAAACAGTTTTTTATTCAATCAGCTATTAGACAAAGCTGGACATTGTCACCAATCATGTGCTACAGAAAGTAAAACAGAAAGTAAACATTGTCCCTCTTCAGGTTGTTTGGTGATTGTGACGATTCTACCCCAAACGAGACCACTACAGCGTCAATAAGCGCACTTCTGTCTTCTGTCTGTTTTAATGTAGGATCCCAATTCCAATCGAATTGCTCAGTGGTTGGATAGATTTGTTGCCGCTGGAATCCTTGATCTTTCCCATCCCATGATTCCAGAGGCAGCACAAGGAACCTATGTAATCACTGCCACCACAGACAAAGGAGAGAAAATCTCCCACAGCTTTGACATCAAGGAATATGGTCTGCTATAGTTGCTATGCAATTGTTGTGCTCGACTGTATTAATTTAAGGTTCCTTTTTTGTTAATGTTTCTTTATTTTGATTTTTCTTTTAGTTTTGCCCAAATTTGAGGTAACTGTCCACCTCCCGAGTGTGATTACAATCCTGGACCAGCAGGTCACGCTGAAGATTTGTGGAAAGTGAGTGTTTTAGTGTGACTTTGCTTCTTCGTCGTCGGTTTCTGTCAGGCAGGAAAGCTACAGGGAGATTTTGGAACTTTTAGGTTGTGAAAAAATGTTGGTCTGAAAATCATGTTAATGGAATAAGAATTTAATGTAATGCCATACTCTTCAGATTCATCAGTGATACGTCTTATAATATGTGTATAAGCAATGTAGTGCACGCATTTTGTTGTAGTCAGTCTCATATTTCAAGTTTTGCTTGCTTTATCACCTGTTTTTGGTGGAATTGTCAGCAGACAGCAATCATCATTGATGTTAGTTATAATAAGATAAAAATGTCTGCATGAAATTAACTTGTGCTTCTCCCTGCAGATACACTTATGGAAAACCAGTTGTTGGCTCAGTCAAGGCGGTGTTTTGTCGGAATGCTTTTCACTTTTACTGGCGTGCCATATTACGGAAAGACCTCTGCAAGACATATAAACTGAGAGTGAGTCGTTGACATAATACTGTTAACTGTTGCTTCATGTAAATCCATGAACCTTTTGAGTCTAAAAGTGACACTCTTCTAGACCGATCGCAGTGGTTGTGCTACACAAATGGTGAGCATGGCAGACTTTGCCCTCAACAAGAACTTCTATGATGATAGTTTTGTGGTGGATGCCGAATTAGAGGAGCATGGCACAGGTAAGATCGTGGAATGTTTTACTTACCATAATGTTCATTCTATGTCTCGATGCCTTGGCGTAATCTATTATCATATTTCCCGTTTAGGGGTGATCCTGAAGGGTACAACGCAGGCAAGATTCAGTGCCCTTATCAGAACAGTCACTTTTGAAGATGTACCTCAAGCATACAAGCGTGGAATCCCATTTGAGGGAAAGGTAGTCACTTTTTTTTTTAGTTATGAAAGCCGGTATAAAACCATGTCAATCCAATGATCAAAAGGATAAATTGCATTGGATTGCGTACATTGATAGTTTTTTGTTTTAGGTTAAAGTTTTAAATATTTACAAATTCATCCAAATACTTTTGCATCTCTGAAAATAGATGTACTTGCTGAAATTCCGAAATGAGAAATACCATTTTTTTTTTTTTTTTTTAGAAATCTCTAAAAGGTGAAAATCAAAACTTCAATCACATCTTAATTGTTTAAAATCCATTGTGGTAGTGTATTTATGTGATTTTTACGTGATGATTGGGTCCATTATCGTGATCAAATAGTGCTACTGAAATGCTTGGCTGTTTTAGTTTTACATACAGTATTTACATAGAGATGACGGAGCAACATCTTGTTTAAATTTTACATTAATGTTGGGAGTCTCTTGAGGAGCTCGTAGATCAAGCAAAGGAGGTCAAGATGGTGGCGCGCTAGTTATCGCTTTTTGGAGTAACTTATCACGGTCTCCTCCTGTTCAGGAGCCAGGATGCCTCTCAAGTCTCCAAAGTATTAACGAGGCCCAACCATACTTCACCACATCACTTATATAAGCTTGCTGACATGCACGATGTTGACATATTTCATTTTGTAGGGTATTGAATTGACTTTTTTAAGTTTCACGAATGTTTGTCCACTGGGAGAAGGCATAAAATGTTGAACTAAACATTTTGTCCTCATTCATCTTGTTTGCAGGTCAAAATGACTGGTCCAGACAGAAAACCTGTGGCCAATGAGCCTGTCTACTTAATCGCCCCAGACTCAATTACCTTAACACTCACCACAAACACAGACGGCGTGGCCTCGTTTTCACTGGACACCAGCAACTGGGGGGATTATGTCAATCTTCAGGTTTGTGACTCCTCTGTTTTAGGCAACTGTGGTACATACTGAAGAAATAAAAACATTTTTTTAACCGACATAGTCACAGGCTAAATATGCCAAGCTCAACAGTATCAAAATATGTCATCATAAACTCTGTCTGATGCTAGTGATGTGAGCAGGTGTTAGCGGCTAACAACACAAAAGGCTAGTCCAGACACCACCAATGTAGCTCTGGTTGGTATGGTAATGCAAGGCTCCTCATTCATTAAAATGCTTTCGCAGCTATTATTTTAAGGTGATATTACTACTTATCAGTGTTTTTATCGGAAAACATTAGTTGAAGCACAAAATGTATACCATGGAAATAACAGTAAGATTATACTCTTTGATGTGACACTTTCTTTAAAAAAAAATGCAGCTATAAATAACCGATACCGTCTTGATTCATTACAAAAACTTTGCAACTGAAATATATTTTGTAACTATACAGCAGACGCAGCAATGATTCCTTTTCCTGGTCTTGTTGCATGGTTTCCTGGCCACTTGTTAGGCAGAAACAGGAAGTCAGACAAACACACTCAGGAAATTACTCCAAGAACAACATGAGGAATATGAGATGATGACGTATGTTTAAAAATAAAATATATTTGAAAGAAAGAAGTATATCAGAAGTATCTAAGTCAACTTGGCCGAACCTAAATTCAAGTCGCTACTGTTGCGTTAACGCTTCCTCTCATGAATTTCACTATTGTTTTGTTTTGGTGTTAATAGGCCAAGTCCAAACTGGTTGAAGATGATGAGCCATATGTTCCAGGTATTCGGAAACCAGAGTACGGGACAGCTTTCCACAATGTTTCTCCCTTCTACTCCAAGAGTAGTAGCTTTTTGAAGCTCATGCAGGTCAGCGGGACGATCTCCTGCGACAAAAATGCCGCAGTAAGAGCCAAGTACATCATCCAGGGAGAGGAGCTCAAGAAGGGACAGGAGACCCTTGACTTTTTCTATTTGGTGAGTCCAGTTACTGTCAGTATTTACAAAGTCAGTCTTACTAGAAATGTTATCACTGTGTACACTGAATATACAATTCCAAATGTCTGTGTGGGAAAACTCACACTTGACTTCTTATTGTGTGTGTACTTCTAAGGTGATGTCCAAAGGTGCAATCATGCAGCACGGTCATCTCCAAGTGGCTGTTCGCCTGGGTACAGGTAATTTAATTTGACAGTCACTTTTTTTTCTTTTTCCTACCTGCGTGGATTTTTACTGGGTATGCTGGATTCTTCGCACATTCTAACGATGTGGTAGTTTAATCAATAACTCTCAATCCGGGGTGGCCAAACATTTTTTTCACCGAGGGCCACCTGGAAACTATTAAGACTTCCAAACGCAATCCATCAACCAATTATGTATTGTTTTTACATACATTCTAGTTAGTTTGAAACATCACAGCATTCTGCTGAAGGTGACAAGGTGAATAGTTGAGTATTTTTCAGGATTTTGGGGTGGCTCGCAACATTGAACCATACATAACAAGAGCAATCTGTAGGAGGCTGAATTTTTCAAAGCAGTTACTTAAGGATCATTAATGTGAAACGTACACAAATAGGACCTTGACACAGAGCAGAAAATAGAGCAAATGATCTGAAACATAATTATCCTTTCTTAACCATTATTAAGAGTAATTTTGTTATTATTATTTTAGTTGTAAATAGTTAATAGATTTGCTTGGTTTTAGTCTAGTGGTTGATGTTGTTTACTTACCAGTCAAACATGCTCTCTAATCTGATTTCCTTGGGCTCTATTTTCGTGACAGGCATAAATCCAGTCGGGCGGGCGCCATAAATCTAGACAGAGGCAGGTTAGACTGGGTTTTCGCAATTTTGCAGATGTGTCCAAGTTGATGTATTTAAAAAAAGGGTCGGTCTGCACCGTTGTGGGAGTCAACACAGTTGACTTCATTCCCCTAAAATATGGCGCACTCACAGCCTTGCCTGGAGACATCACCGTGCGGAAGAGAACGCAGCGATCCGTGCGTGAGTGGAGTGTTGTCACTGCTCTTGGCGGGTGCGGCAACAGAGAACCTGACCGGGTACCCTTTAAATTAAATCTACATACTGAGCTGATAAATGCCGACAACTTGAATATGTTCGTGGACCCCCAAACGTTTGCATGTCCCCCCCCCTCCTCATAGCTGCGTGCCGGACAGTGGAATGATTTAAAAAATATATAATAATCATGGCGGCACGGTGGCCGACTGGTTAGAGCGTCAGCCTCACAGTTCTGAGGACCCGGGTTCAATCCCCGGCCCCGCCTATGTGGAGTTTGCATGTTCTCCCCGTGCCTGCGTGGGTTTTCTCCGGGCACTCCGGTTTCCTCCCACATCCCAAAAACATGAATTAATTGGAGACTCTAAATTGCCCGTAGGCATGACTGTGAGTGCGAATGGTTGTTTGTTCCTATGTGCCCTGAGATTGGCTGGCAACCAGTTCAGGGTGTACCCTGCCTCCTGCCCGATGACAGCTGGGATTGGCTCCAGCACGCCCGCAACCCTAGTGAGGAGAAGCGGCTCAGAAAATGGATGGATGGATAATAATCATGAATATGATAATAATTAACAATAATTATAATGATGCGTTCAATGAATTGATTTCTACAATGATTCAGAGGGTTTGATGCCCGCTGTTTACATATTTATAAATAGAATACATCTGACATCCACCACACATGTCCGCGGACCTAAGAATCTTTCTGCTTCTGCCTCAACCAAATTCAACAAAATCGCGTTTCACCAGCGGTCTACTTGGCGCCAAAAATTAGATGTGGCCCCAGCCGACGTTAGTTGAGACCCACTTTCTACCACTAAATTGCCACATGGGCCTGGCGCATGTCAAAGGACACATCCTCGTTGCGTGAGTACGCTCAGCTTTGCGCAGACCGGTCTGCCAAATTGGCAAATGGGCACTTGGAATTGCACGAAAATAAAGATACGCCACTTTTTGTGCTGCGTCGCAGATGCGCCAACTCTGTAAATGGAGACCATTATGTGAAAACCATTAAGAGTAACCCTTTTTTATTGCTTGAAACATTTTAGTTACATTCTACAACATTTCCCATTTTGTTCTTACGTCTGTCAGTGAACAAAGGAGAGTTGTCCATATCCCTCCATGAAGTGATCAACCTGGCGCCGTTTGCACAGGTTGTAGTTTACACTGTGTTGCCTGATGGCGAGGCTGTGGCAGACAGTCAGGATTTCCCCATCCAGCTCTGTCTCAAGAACAAGGTTGTACCTGGTGTTATTTTTAAATACACAAACAAATGATAAATACTTGAGTTTGAATGGAATTAAGATCTTTTGAAAACTGGATTTATCGCCACTGACCCACTGTTGTCCTCTGTACAGGTTTCTCTTAAGTTCTCGTCCCTCCAAGAGCTTCCATCAGAGAAGACCACATTGAAACTCCAGGCTCAGCCAGGCTCTTTGTGCTCTGTGAGAGCCATTGACCAAAGCATCCTACTGCTGAAGTCAGAGAGGGAACTCACTGTTGACTATGTAAGATCCCTTCAACTTCATACCAAGACACGTCTCACCCCCTGTATATACATTCATTTCTACAACACTGACTTTATTGATGGTGACACAGCAATCAAGTCACTTCACATCAGGAAGGTTCAGGGCTCAAATCTGTTGGCTTGGGCCTTTCTATATGGAATTTACATGCGTCCCTCCGCCTGTGGGGGTTCTGGTTCGACACGCCGGCTTGGTCCCACTGTCTAAAATCATGTACACCCATACTATGTATCGATGCGCAGCGACGTAAGATTACTGGCTAGATTACTAGAAGGCACGCTTAGTTACTGTCGTCCTTACTGTTTTTCATTTGCTTGTTTTATATTTATAGTATGATGATTTTTTTTCATCCAAATTACTGTATAATTACTGCATCATTACTGTAATTTACTGCATTTACAACTATTGTGTTGATGATAGACTATGGCACATTCTGACTTGCTTACAAATTCGGGTTACATTGTGAGAATGGAACTCTGTCGTAAACCAAGGCGCCCCCTGTATCTTATTTTCACTGAAGACAAGAAGACTAATTTTTAAAAAGCTAATTTTCCCTCACTTTGGTTAAGAGAAGAAAAAAAATCACTGGCCACATTACTGTAGAAGCCTTTTGGATTAGAGATGAAATGTCTTCTTCAACCAAGTCCAGTTGTCAGCAGTTCATCTTTGGCAGATATACACATTTTTTAAACAAATCTATTTCCAGACAAAACAGCATTCCCACATGCTGTAACGTGCGATGTAATCATGAAATGTAAAAATATTTTTCATTTATATCTCAAAGACAATTTTCTCTAGTCTTTTACACACAGTAAAGTATACACGGTATATTTGAATCCAAAAAGCTAGTTTATTTTTAGCCTTGTTGCGTGTCTGTCAACGTAATACTGTAAATATCTGACCGCCAATAAAGCTATTTAAAAAAAAGCAACTTATCGGCGGTGTGGGACAGACAACATGTAATGCGTTGATCAGACAACAAGACAAAAGTTGGTCTTTCACGATTGCACTTGCACATGTCAGACTACTGCAATAAAATTATTGCATTCCGTCTTTTACGATCACGGGGCTTTATCTTGTCAACTCAAACGTGATAGTAGACACTTGTTACCATGGCGACGACATTGCGAAGCGTGTATTATAAGAACAAAATGGGGAAAAACGTGTGGTGGTGGTCACCGGTGCTCGGGAGAGGACGTTCATTTAAGGCTTGCTTTAGGTATGTTCACGTACTTTTAATACGATACGGCTCGCAAGCAGACAACAAAACATTTTGTAGACTAGCAAGCTAGTGCTAGCACTCACGGTTGTACGTAAACATGCCTTTGTTCTGTCGACTCAAGCTCTAAAGTTTTGGTGTGTGTGAAGTAACTGAATTACAATAAAGTAATTTCATTACAGTAAGTTAGCAACCATTATTTCTGTCACATTGTAATGTTGGTTTGACCTGACTGATTAGAATACATGATCTGACGAGAGAATACTTTGAAGATACTCACTATACAGTACATAATTATATTCAGGAAATGAACAAGTCATTCAAATAGACACATTGCTCCATCTTGTGATCGGTTCGGTTATCGTTTTTTTAAACTCGCTGATCGGTGATCGGCCCCAAAAATCCTGATCGTGTAAAGACTAGTAAATATTATGCCAAGAAAAAATATTTTGACATATTGTCTATTCAGCAATACAGTACCATATCTTATTACATACAGTATAATACAGCCAGTCACAAGGACTCAAGCCACGTATGACAAAACTTTGCATTTCTCTGCTTAATGCGGTGGCTGTCTTCCCCCAAATTTTCAAAGTATTCAGTTTATCTTCAGAAATATGTTTGTTTGCCTTTCACTAACAAAGCACAAAGCTCTCTTTTAAAAATGGGATACGAGCTGTCAGGATGTTTTGTGCGCAAAACCACGGCGACGACCTGCCAGTTTGTCGTCCTCCTCCCTAATCAAGTGGCCAACTGGCCACCACTTACAGATGCAAACAGCTGGCCACTTGAAATTACCACGAAGGAGGGGGGGTGGGAAAACAAGACAATGTTTTGCAAATGTAGTTTTCTTTGCTTAAAATGTTAGTAAAATGTCAATGCTTGTGTAGTCTTCAAGTATTGACATGGATAAATTTGCTTGAATAAAATCACGATGGGTGAAATTTAACCATGTTTTGAGTTATCTTGTGAAGAATGCAGATATTTTGCATTGAGATATCAGTCTTTAAAACCAGATGTCCTTGGCATAAATCCCATTCTACAACTACAAATCTAACTTTAATTTTTAAAGTTTGGTGAGAGTTTTAATAGTATTGTGTTTAACTCTGTGTAGGTGTACAGTCAGCTCCCTCTGCAGAAGCTGGCAGGATACCCGTATGAGATTGAAGACTACGAGCCATATCCCTGCCTTCCTGAGCCAATCCGAGAGCCTCAACCTGAGCTGTTGGTGGCTCCAGAACCGCGGAGGAGCAAGCAGTCATTTTACTTTGGACCAACCAATCAGAAGAATGATGTCTACAACGTCTTTAAAGTAAGACTTGACCATCAAGTAGGCTACATTAAGTACTGACATTGACCTGCTTTTAACATTAGGGCATGTGCCTATCTCGCATGGAATTACTGTATAGTACAGGGCCCGTGGGCCACATGCGGCCTGCTCGCATTCTGTCCAGTCCACTGGCATGCATTAGTTTACAGGCAGATCTAACACAATCAACGCGGCCGATGCGGTTCTGCATCCCAGCAATGAGCCACCTGCTCAAAGCGGGGTCTATGTACAGTATATTTTCAAAGATTCAAGAAATTTTATTGTCATACCAACACACATTTACACGCTATGGCACAACAATTTGATTGGGGATGACCACTTCACCACCCGAGCCATTTTAAGATATTAAGTTAATATGACACATCAGGTTACCATATTGGTGTGACCCTCTACAAGATCCAGTTTCTCCCTTGGCACCCTGGGAATATGAAATGCCCACGGTGCCAACTGTGACACACCAGATTCATTGGTTTATCGATAAGGGATTTTGTTAAACAAAGATGTTTTGAAAAAATTAACATTTTGAACTTTGGAGAATGTGCATTTGTGTTCCAACCCGACGGTTCCCCAGGGCACAAAATAAGGTGCATCAAGGCAAGCTTCGATGAGATTAATTTTTTTGTGATTTGACAAATGTTTCTCTCTTTTCCAGGAAATCGGAGTCAAGCTTGTGACAAATTCTGATGTGAAGAAACCCTATGACTGCCGACGACGTAAATTAGAGTATTACTTTGATGGTATGTTTGCGACAAGCAAGGCATCCGAAGCCGACAATGTATTGTTTTCATTGAATTGTATTCTTCTGAAGAGCTGGAAATACTCTGCTTTGCTGGGAAAGGGCACAGAGTTTCATTCCTTCCACTGTGGAAATACAGCACACCGAAGAGTCACTGCCGGTGCATGTAACATAGCACCTCAGTACGCCAAAGCGCATCGTACCCCCTGCAGAAAACGGGGAATTGCTGTATTTGTATTTACTACTGATATTGTTCTCTATTTATTCAAATGTAGTGACAATGACTGTGATCTGACAGCTGATCAATGTGGAGTCCTATTAAAGGTAAATCTTTCTCTCTTATTAGCAAATTTTCCGGTTCCCAAGGCGATGCGAGGCTCTGGTGGCGGTGAGAAAAATATGGAGGAGAAGAAGGAGACCATTAGAACATCCTTCCCGGAGACGTGGATCTGGGACCTAGTTTCTGTTGGGTAAACACAAAAACTTGATTTCATTTAATCAAGTTTCTCTGTGTCACCGTATAATTTCTTGACTTTTCTAGCCATATTGTTCGAGCTCAAAGCTTTCTGTTTATTTGTCTCTTTTGTGTGCGCGTGAATAGAGGCAATGGTTTAGTGAATGTGGAGAAGACGGTCCCAGACACCATCACCAAGTGGGCTGCTGGAGCTTTCTGTGTCTCCTCTGTGGGCTTCGGTGTGGCGCCCACCACTGCGCTGACGGTCTTCCAGCCCTTCTTCGTCAGTCTTACGCTGCCCTACTCTGTCATCCGTGGGGAAGTGTTTACTCTAAAAGCCACCGTCTTCAACTATCTCTCCAAATGCATCATGGTAAACATCAATGAGTTAGCGATGGAATAAAAGCAATACAATTTTGAATAGGATTCAAAAGAATTGAAGTTTGGTTGTTTTATGAAATCTAACATCCCTTTCTTGGATCACCTACTTTTTAAGCACATAATAGCATTGGTAGAGCAGCCGCAATACCTCGTGTGTGTTAAGCTGTGTGCACCACATTGCCTGGACAAACCCTCCGTAAATAGCGGCAAATACAACGGCTATTTAAAGGAACACACACACATTAAAATTGACACTAATGTAAAAATTCTTCCACATTTTATGCTGTCTTTCTGGTGGTGTTCATGTTATGGCACCACATATAACTGTTGGAATTAGATCCTCCTGAACTAATTGATTTATTCGACTGTAATTGTTTGCTTACAGATACTGTCTGTGTGTGTGTCTGCAGGTGAAAGTTATGCTCGCTCAGTCTGAGATGTATAACTTCAGGAACTGCGACGGCTGCCAGTACAGTGTGTGTCTACGCGGTGATGAGAGCAGAACCTTCACTTGGATTGTCACTCCAACTGCCCTTGGTAATAATGACTACATCATTATACACCCGATATCTGAACTGAAAACGAGCAAGGATATGAAAAGATGAAGTGGATGCGATCTGTGAGACAGAATATCAAGAAGTTGTAGTTTCCAAACTATAATTGAGGTAAAGTACATGAGTGGAGGCAGCATGCACTGAGGCTAGTCTGGTTTACTTGGATATTGATATTGTTCAAGTTAAAAGTAGTCATCACAATCATTTAGAGCAGCTGTTCGCAAACATTTTCCACCATGTACCACCTCAAAGAATACCTAGCGCTCCAAGTACCACCATAGACGTAAAGGTCGTATAGGAGGAAAAAAAAGGGTACTTAAGTACACCTCTATTTTGGATAATTAAAAAAAAACATGCAATATCACATATTATATTGCAAATGTTTCTCCATGAAAAAATAAAATAAAAAATACAAATGGATGATTGGCATTTATACACTATGAATGGTATGTTACCGTGTGTACCGAGGGAAAACTATACGAACAGAGTACACGGAACCATTACAAAAATGTGTCTCAAACTGAAAGGGAGAAAGGGAATGACAATGTGAAACAAAACTGGATGGATTATGGTACAAACATTGTATTTGGAGCACAAGCTGGCCGGAAAGCGGAGGAGTTTTAATTGCTTCTATCAAGCAGCGACGAGGACGAGGCGCTGCTGAATGTCAAATCGTGCTGTCCATCTCCTCTTCGAGGCATGCTGACAATCACTTGTACTAACACGTCAGGTGGCATCTCTGATGAAACACTTGGAAACCTTTTCCTCAGGGTCTGATCTGTACTTGGCCTCAGTGAGAACAATTTCGGGATGTGAAAGACAAGGAGGGGGTGGGAGATAAAGAGGTATGGGGAGAGTGTGCATTGTAAGGAAACAAATGGGGATTAATGACAGTGAATAAGACAGAAATCTGGGGGAGAAAACAAGATTCAGAGGAAGTGGGCAGGATAAACCCTAAAAATAAATTGGACTGGAAAGCCGTTCATGGTAAATTTGTTGAAGGCTGGACTGAAGATGCATGCCTTAACATGACCTCTGAATAAGACTGTTTGTTTGCACAAAGGCAAGGTCGACCTGAAGGTGAGCGCCGAGGCCCTGAAGACCAACTTGCTGTGTGGCAATGAGGTGGCTTCTGTCCCTGACGTGGGCCGTATTGACACCGTGGTCCGCAGCCTGCTGGTGGAGGTTAGTACCTCTCAGACACAACGTACTATATATTGTCATTTCAAAGCGCAACATATTGTAGCATTGTCATAGAATACACTGTCGTACAAATTTCTTACCCAATAAAAAACAGTTTCAACAGACATGCAACACAAACAGCTGACATTACATACGTGATTGATGATAAATGTCAGGAAACACCATTGAAATAAAATAATAATAATCAACAAAATAAAACATGACAGAGAATGACTGCCCAAACTGGAGCCCAAAACATTTTTTATTCCTTTCAGCAGCATGGCCTCTCTTCAATGCAATCCGTTTAAAAATAATTACATTCATAATAATTGAATTGAACACAGATGATCTCCAATTATGAAGGCGCACAAAGGATATATCAGCCTCTCGATGAACTACGTCTAATTTGAATAGTGTCTCTGTAATTCATTCCAGTTTAACATTTTCTACGTTGGTCTCCCATCTAGGCTGAAGGAACGCCTCAGTCAGTGAGTCACAACGCGCTCCTCTGTCCTGCAGGTGAGCTTTCCCATGTACAAGTTGTTTGGAAAATCTCGGACACAATTTTGGGGGTTTGAATTCAACTCACTGACATTTAGCAGCTCCTTGTTTTACACACATGAGTTTGACAAATTAATATTCATTGTCATTTTGTCACAAAATAGCAAGGTTTGTCATGCTCTAGGTTTGTCTGTATTGTTTTTGAGCGACCTATTTTCTACAGTTTTTTTTATATTGTAACTGGTTGTAATTGATAGTTATTAAATCGTTTCTTCCCATTAAATTATCAGGATAATCCTCACATTGATGGAAAAAGATGAGTTCCATTTGAAAATAAATGAATGATCCTGAAAGATCCAATTAAACTTGTTCAGACGCTCTTATTGTAGTCTTGTCTCATCAGAGATGAACACTCTCTTTGTGTGCAGGATCACAAGCTGTAATGACAAACCACAAATGCAAATCGCGCAATTGGCTGCAGTTTGAATTTAACATGGAAAATCCCATTTAACACGGTTTTATCAGATGAGGTTGTAATTTTTCATCTTGTCCCTTTTGGATCGAGATGAAATTTTAATGCTTCATGAAACTTTACCTCCGTCCCAGATCTTAAGATTGTAGCAGTTCTTCTTTAAATTCATTATTATTCTTTACAATAGTAACTTAAAGCAGTTTAATTCCTGCTGTACATTATTTGTTGCTTGTATTACACCACAACACAAAGAAACAGAACAACAACATTAAAGTAGTATTTTGAAATGTAAGTCTTGGTGTGAGTTCTCCCATTAGAGATGGAAACCTTTTTGGCCATATGAGATTAAATTGTTGTTATTTATTACTAAAGCACAAGTGGCCAGTATTTGTTCAAAGGTAAGTGATGATACTCACTCACTCGTTTTCTCTTTGTTTTGTTTCCAGAGGGACCAGTGGAAAAGAAAATCTCTCTTGTGTTGCCAGAGCTGTTTGTTGCTGGATCTGCCAGAGCATCTGTCTCTGTACTGGGTAAAAATACCTGTTGTTATGCTCTCAGACAGCATTTTCATAAAGGTCCTCCACATAGAACCCTCCCTCATGAGATTTTTTTACTGAAGGTGACCTGATGGGCCGAGCCATTAAGAACCTGGACCAACTCCTGGCAATGCCATATGGCTGTGGAGAGCAGAACATGTTGAAGTTTGCTCCCAACATCTTCATTCTCAACTACCTGAAAAGCACAGGTCAACTGACTGCTGAGATTCTGGACAAAGCGACGCGCTTCCTCGAGAGCGGTGAGTCATCATTCCCACCTTTTACAGAAGGGTTCACAAAACAAGACTATCCAAAACAGATCAACATATGGTACAGTAAAAGGCAAGGTCATTTTCATCATCAAAACAGCTTGAAAAGTAAGCTATGCTCAGTAGGTAGTTTAAATCGACCCGATAATGAATGTGTAAATATTTGTTTGCTACTTGTTAACATGACCTTGAATAATTATGAATACATGTGGCATAATTCAGACACATATTGTTTGCATACATGATGACAAGTGATTCTCAACGTATCGTACGTGCACCACGAGTGGTATGTGAGCTCCCTCTAGTGGTATGAGAAAATCACTGCACAGTTCAGTTGTATTTAACGTCAACATTTTGGCAACTTCAGTCTCGTGAGGATTAGCGTCAAGTAAGATGAATGAATGAGTTCAGGGTGTACCCAGCCTCCTGCCTGCAGTTGCTGGGACCCGAGTGAGGATAAGTGCTACAGAAAATGGATGGATGGATTTATTTATTTTTTTTACTTCATTGAGGTGCAATTTTTATTTAACATTTATGTGCAATATAGTTTGACTGAATCCTTTTTAATTTGTGTTTCCTATAATTAAGTGCACTGTTAATGTTCAAACTATATGTCATGTCACAATGGCTTACAATAATAGTCTCGTCACCTCTGTCTCGTGTTTTATGGACACCTGGGTCTACTATGCTACTGTATTTTTTTTGTGGTATGATAGTGGTACTTTTTGGAGCTCAGTATTATTTTTTTTAGGTGGGTGGAACTTGTAAAACGTTTTGAGAACTTCTACATTATGGACATACGATTTTAGTCATTTTTAAAAACTTGCAGCCGTAATTATAAACCTCGAGGAGAGATGGCATTTTGTGCAAGTGAAACACAATGAGACCATATTTCCTGCAGCGTGTGTTCACAATCGGGAATATGACGTGCATTTGTCTATATGTGTGTTCCAGGATACCAAAGGGAGCTCATCTACAAGCATGACGATGGCTCCTACAGTGCCTTTGGGAAAAGCGATGAATCTGGCAACACCTGGTGAGTAGAAAAGCAGAGGGGCTAATCAGTGATGGTGCTTTGTAGCAATTTAAAAGGATTGGCATTTTGAAAGAAAAATCAAACATGGCTCAGTTGTGGAAACAGTGTTGAGTATCGAGCATCTTGAAAGTTGAAAAGAGCAATACAAATGAAAGCCCATTTACCATTGAAAATAGAAATAATCCTTTCCAGCGTCCATCTGTCGCCTTCTTAAAACCTTAAACTGTTGAGCAATTGGACAGTGTAAACAGGCATACAAGTATAAAAAGACAATAACAGTTGAAAAATAAAAAATAAATTACCATTATTCATACAAAATATAATGTAAATTACTTTTTCTTGAGAATGCAAAAAAAAAAAAGTTAAACTAAGCTTAACTTGTATGAAATGTAACTTATGTAAGTATGGGAAAAAAGGGAAAATGACTGCTTATAAAGGCGAATCACCTCGCATCCATTCATCCATCCATTTTCTGAGCCGCTTCTCCTCACTAAGGTCACGGGCGTGCTGGAGCCTATCCCAGCTGTCATCGGGCAGGAGGCGGGGTACACCCTGAACTGGTTGCCAGCCAATCGCAGGGCACATACACACAGACAACCATTCGCACTCACAATCACACTTACGGGCAATTTAGAGTCTCCAATTTATGCATGTTTTTGGGATGTGGGAGGAAACCGGAGTGCCCGGAGAAAACCCACGCAGGCACGGGGAGAACATGCAAACTCCACACAGTCGGGGCCGGCGATTGAACCCGGGTCCTCAGAACTGTGAGGCTGACGCTCTAACCAGTCGTCCACCGTGCCGCCTCACCTCGCATGAAGAGTTAAAAAATTTCACGATAGTAATCCCACAGTAATGCGGAGGTGCTCTGGAACCTCACCCCCGCAATAGGTGAAATCCGCGGTGTTGACCACATTTTTTGAATTATATTTACACATTTAAAGCTGTATGAACCTCCTCTGACTCGTATTAATCTTCTGCAGAACACTTTCTATCCTCTTAAACATACAGTAATGCACATAATTACTGTGCACTTTTTTTTTTTACACATTTATTTACAATTTAAAATGACAACATACACTCAAAAGCCCACGATACAGGGAATTAGGCGCGATATGAAAATGAAAAGAAATCCGCAATCCACTGAATCTGCAATAGATGAGCCGCCATTTAGCGAGGGAACACTGTATTTAACCTTAATACACAAAAGTTAAGCACTACGAACAGTAAAAAGAAAAAATAATTATACTTGGCTCACTGTTAACTTAGATGACTGGTAGTATACTGAATATGCAGAGGGATATTAGTCTTTGTTACATGACTCGCCTTCCAAGCAGTTAAGATCTTCATCCGTTAGGGTTTTAAATTTGCCATAGTGCCTTAGCAGCCACGACTGACGTGTGCTCCATTTCCAGTTCTATGGTCATCACAGTTTTTCTCTTTGCCATCACTTGTACGCTGATGTGGTTGTATCACTAAAAGGAAGAAAGAAAAAAAAGCAGATCAATAGACCGATGAAGTAAATCCTTTTCAATGCTCACTAAACTGAAGTATCGCGAGACCTATAAATGTCTCACGTGAAGTCATAAGTGACGGCATTTTCCCTCCTGAGGTTTTGTGCACCTTAATTGTTTTATTCCAGTTTGACTTTTGAGGTTGCACTGTACTGAGTATGAAGGGTTTTGTCCACCACATAAATTAAGTACAGTTTTTCAATGTGTCTGCGAAATGTTTGTTGACCTGTTTTTAAATATGAAGTGCCAAGAGATCGCTGGTGTTACATTGTGACTGTTTGAAAAGTTTTATTCATTCATCTGGCATTGTTTCACTTTTTACTGTCACAAAAATATTTATAGTGTATTTGAGCCTCTCGCCGTATGTCACATTGAGCCTTGATGGTGATCTGAAAAGACCAAAAATACCAGAATAAATGATGTAACACACAATGCAGTGCAGTTGCATCAGATGTCATAGAACATTTTTCAGTACTTAGCACTTTATTGTACACTGACTTTATTAAGCTTGAAGTTCACACTTAATTTGATGTGAGACTAAAAATGGCACCCATGAGGCAAGCGTACACATCTGTTTTTGGCACCAGAAAACATCCTACCCATTTACTTCATGAGGAAGCTGCCAGAAAATGTTAATATTTCCTTTAAATGGGCTTAAATCACATTGCTGGGGGGGATTTAACAAACGTTTTGGTTTTGCTGAAAGGATGCCGGGCAGTTTGGCACTTGGCGAGTATGTATGGGGGTGGCTGTTTGTGGAAACAAGGACTCAAGTGTCCAATCACATTAATATTTGCAAAAAAAGATGAGATGAAACAGCTTGAATGTGTTGTTTTCTTGACGTACTGTCGGACTGTAATGAGGGAAAAACAAGTTTGTTCACACTTATCACATCAGGCAGCTTTACAAGACTTGGGGGTGTTATGTGAGCAAATAATAATAATAATAATAATAATAGCTTATAGCGCCTTTCAAGGGATTCAAAGATGCTTGAACCTTAACGTAACAGGAAGTACATCCAATTGTACCCAGGCAGCGTTAAATCAAACAAAGGGTGGGTTTTATGCGGTTGCCGGTTCCCCCAAAATTCATAAAACGATTAATTTATTTTCCTTAACTCAGGAATATATCACTATCTATAACTTCAAACTCCACTTTACATTACCATTGTGGTGCTCCCCCAAATTTGTAATCGTAATAACATCACCAACCAAGTATCCATTGAGGAAAACGTCCTCGTCACAGTGAATGTAATCTCAAATGAATGTAATCTTAAACCGAGCACTGGAGGAATAGGGGAGTGTTTCACTTCATAAGAGGGATTGTGTTTACACAGTTAATATATAATATTAATAATAATATTGACACTGTCCTGTTCATTTCTGACTGCATTCATAATAGTATTGCAGTGGGATCCTAGAGTGTCACAATTTTCATTCAGTCAGCTTCCGTACCGCTTATCCTCACATTGTTAGGATATTTCTGTGATTTCATACAATATTTTAGTTTGCACTCAAAACCATTGCTGCCCCTCTGTCTAATTCAGCTGAACTCTCTTGTAGACACAGAGGCTTCATATCACAAACAAGGTCATTATGTAATTGTAATATGCCTGGGTTCATTTCGGGGTTACCGCCACAGGCACACTGTGCTTTGAATGTTTTCAAAAGTGTGTATGTGTGTGTGTGTGTGTCTGTCTCTCTCTAGGCTGACCGCCTTTGTGATGAAGTCATTTGGGGGGGCGAGGCCTTACATCTTTGTCGATCCCAAGCACGTTATGGATGCCAAGAAATGGTTGTACTCGAAGCAGGGGCGTGATGGCTGCATCAGATCTGTGGGGAAACTCTTCCACAATGGCATGAAGGTAATGATGTCAGTGTGGCCATTGACATGCTTGCACTGCTGTCCCTGTATGTTCGTTCAGTGTTTTACAAAGCAATACAAATGCATATTTTACTATCCCATCAGGGAGGAGTGAGCGACGACGTGTCCCTGACGGCTTACATCGTTGCCGCCCTGTTAGAACTGGACTCCGACACTAAAGTGAGTCAAACGTCGCTCCCCTTTTGTATCCAACACTTGGAACCCAACCTCTTGTGATGTCATGTTTTGCTTGATCTTCATTTTAAATGGGTTAATACGTACATATTTTTGTATTAATTAATCCCGCCTTGCCTGCTGGGTTCGTACTGTAGCTGTTCGCTGTTGATGATTCTCAAAAGATCCTCTTCAAACTTTATACAGTATATCTGACACAAGATGCTTGAGGCAGTAGGGGTCAAATGTCATAACAGCGCTTGCTTCTTGTCAGCACTCATTGCAACTCAGGATGGGCATTTGACAAAATTTCACTATGGGGAAAGGTTAATGACAGTGTTTTAGTTTATGTATTTATTTATTCAACAGCACCTCTCTTGGTTGCATTCAAGTATTGCTAAGTTAACATTTTCTTCAATTTCTATGAATTATTTTTCCATAAACAATTCCCAGGTGTCTTAATATGCCGGTGGCATGGTTTTGTCAAAATACACCTGGGATCACAAATTACAGTGCACTTAACATTGTCTTTAACAACCTGGTTGAAATCACTCTATAATAGATTACAACACAGTCGAAAAATGGGTGTTAAGTATGAAAGGCGAAGAACAAGAGCCTGCTTTGAGTGACCTCCATGACAAGCAAAGGAGCGGCAGATCATCTTCAGCGGTTAATCCTTGGCGAAGTGCTCGGCTCTGGTTCTTTGCCTTTGATCCTGGACACCCACTTTTTGACTGTGCTGCAGCCTATTACAGCTTCCCCATAGACATTTTGCAACCTTTTGAAAATGTTTGGTGGTGGTTCTCGTTCCAAAGCAAGAAATTCCATCAAGTTCTCTGCTTCTGATTGGCATCCAACAATAATATCATTTCCAAAGCACAGCAAGAGGACAGGCTTATACAATGGAACATGGCATGTTTAGGCATCTGGAAGTTGCACCCAGGGATGAACCAAGCTTGTGCAAGTCCGCAATTCTCTTCCAGATATCTTGGGCGTTTATTTTGTTTTTTTTTAACTTTCTCATGATATCACACAAAGAAGCAGTGGGTTTTAGGTGTGCCTCGTTAAAATACATCCACAGATATGGCTCTAATTAACTCAGATGTTGTCAATAAACCTATCAGAAGCTTCCAAAGAAATAACATCATCGTCTGGCTTTTCCCAAATTGTTTATAAAGGCCTCGTAATGTTACTGTATATAAATTTCGGACTAAGAGAAAAGTAATGAAAAATTCCCCCCAAAAAAATCATTCTCATTTTTCTGGCATTTAGCGAATAGAAATAATTTTGGTAATCCTAATTGACCAAAACAGGTTTAGTCTGATTTTATGCCAGAAAGTTGAAAAAAAAAAAGCATGGCCAGTATTTACTGTGTAGGCGGTGTCACCAGTCACATTATGAGTTCACTCTTGAGACTACTCAATCCCTCATATCTTTGTGTGTGTTTTATGACAGGATCCTGTGATCCAGAGGTGTTTGGGCTGTCTGAAAGAGGCAGCCGGCCAAATGGACAATTTGTACACCACAGCGCTGATGGCCTACACCTTCACTCTGGCTAGGGACGAGGCGATGAGGCTCAAGCTTGTCAGCTACCTGCACCAGCAGTCCAGTACAATGGGTACATCATCATGTTACACACATGACGCAATGTTGGATTCCTTTCAAATCTCCTTTCATTTTTGTTGAATGGAAACAGCTCCAAGTGTGTACACTGCAGTTATACTCCACTCTTAATTTATAAACACAATGATAAAGAGGAATTACATCTGACCGTATCAATCAAAACTGACCTTTATAATATCACAATGTTTGATACAGCTCTTATACTGTATATCTCATTAGATTGTGCAAGTCGGTGTACAGTATGTGTCTGTTCAAATGGTACATAGGCCTGTAGGAGATGGGATTCATTGTGGTCGCCGTGACCCAAGCATTTGTATAAAAATTAGGTAACCAAAGATAATATATAGCTGACATGATAATACAGTGCAGTTTTACATCACTGTTAATTAAAGGCATAGTGAACTTAAATTGTTCATCAAAATTGAGGATTATTACCGGTATTTTTTTTTTAAGCGTAATTGTTGCACTCGTTCTGTTGTTCTTAGTTGTCCCTGTTTTTTGGGGGAAGAAAACACAGTTACAGTGTACCCTGAATTCCACATTCCCTGTACCAGTGTTTCCAAATGTTTATTGGGCCATCACTATACTTATATATACTTACATATATAAATATACGAATGATGTATTCTGTATGTATACACACTAAATATGTACCTTCTGGAATCTAGTGGAAGAACATTTAATTTTCCGGCCTGTCGCTATACGTCGCAGGCTTAAATAGATGACCAAAGATGCATTATTTGAAGGGGAAAAAATATTTTTAGACCAATTAAGTAAAATTGTATCATTTCTAGCAGCACACTTGATCCCTGCCCTATACTGTACTTTTTATTGCTGTCAGCCTCAGTACTTAATGGTTACCAAAGAGCTCAATGTCATGTTTCCCAGTCCTTTCTGTGATACATTTTGATTGCTAATATTCTTGCGAAGGGGGAACCCGCCACTGGGAGCGAACGGGGGCCTCTATGAAAGGACTGGATTCTCTGGAGGTGGAGATCACTTCCTATGTGCTGCTGGCACTGCTCTCCGGCCCTGCCCTGCCAAATTTTGGTCTGGGCTACAGCTCTGGCATTGTGCGCTGGCTCACACAGCAGCAAAATCCTTACGGTGGTTTTTCTTCAACACAGGTAGGCAAAATTGTGAGAAGGTTCTACCATACTCTGCAGACTTAATGACTCTATACTCATATGCTCCTTAGGACACCGTGGTGGCACTCCAAGCGCTGGCTAAATACGGTGCCGCCACCTATAGCGTTGGAGGCAGGACTGTCGTGACGGTGACGTCATTAGGATGTCTGAACAAGCAGTTCATAGTTGACCAGAGAAATCGCCTCCTGTACCAGGAGGAGAAGCTGAGCGAAGTCCCCGGAGAGTACACGATCAAAGCAGAGGGACAGAGCTGTGTTCTGGCACAGGTGCGATCTTAGCTGGCAGCTTAGCAGTTTTTAACTAGGCTAATGCTAATGCATGCTAATAATTGTCAGTTACTTTGCTGTATCCTAGCAGGTTTATTCATTGGTAGCTGGAAATGAAATGGTATGAACATTTCACGTCACGATTACCATGACCAAAATTATCATCGCCATATTGCTCAAAGAAATGTCTGCAAGTCAATCACATGTGAAAGCCCGATTGACCTTTTTGACTGCGACACCCAAAGTTAATTTTCACAAAATTGACAGTACTTGAAATGACTAAAATAGATGTGATATATTTAATAGTGGTTGGACTGAGAAAACATAAATAATTTAAGGTATGGGTGTCAAACTCAAATTCAATTTGGGACAAAATTTAAAATCGGGCCAAACTCAATATTTATTGAATATTGACTGTGATTGTGCATGTTATCCCGTTTTGCTTAAACACTGAATCTGGAATAAGCAAACTTTAATATTATAAACACAAGAACTCTAATTTGTAAAAGAAGACATTAGTGGTATTTGTTTCTTATTTTGATTCATAAAATAAATGGTTTTGTTTCTATCTGTAGCTTTTCGAGGAAATTGTTTTTCAAACGCTAACAACAAAACAACTCCCAACAAATATCGTACTTCAATGAAAATCCAACCTTTCAACTATGAATAGTCCCTGCCATGGAGTAGAAAAAGTGTGTAAAGAAGACATTCTTTCAAATATGTTCTATTCTTTCGTTACAGCCACATTGACTTTGCACACAAGACAAACAAGTCAGTCCTTTACTTGCGTGAACAGATAATCGCCTCCCACCTGGCTTGAAAGCTCCTGTTTTCCATGTTTTTGGCCATTTTGGTGGTGGGGAGGTGTAAATTTGACAGAGAAGCCTCGGTAGCACTTGCTGCTCTCGACTGACGCACCAACACGCGAGCAAAGCATTCTAGGATTTGTAGTATTAGCGGTGCATGCGCTATATACCGAGAGGCCAGCTCGAATACATATTTGGGCCAAATAGAATTACATATGGCCCGCGGGCCCGAGTTTGTCACGTATAAGGAATTTAATTTTATAACATTTAATCAGATCAAATATTTTACATGATTTCAATTGAAATTGAATTTGGTCTATGTAAAATCCAATAAAATATCAATCAAAATATTGTATTTCCCACCACAGCACAAACAGATGTGTGCCATTTATAACAAAGTGCACTTATAGGAATGATTTCAAGCTGATTGACTCGGGGGAGCAATATATTCATTCACTAGGCTCGAAGTCCGAAATTCAAGTTGGCAATATTCAAGCTTTTGTCATCTTATCCAGGCCTGAGCTGGCTCCCAAATCCGAGCTTTGTTTTCTACTCAAGGGAGATAATTCTTAGTTTCTTCAACATTGCAGGAATAAGTGGACACAGACTCTGGTTATGACTGTTCAACATTCTGGCATCAAAAATATAGCATTCAAAAACAACAGCAGCTTAATAAAATGGTCGGTACCCAAAAAGGTTCTGCTTGGGAATGTACTTGTACCTTTTTGGGTAGAAGTATGCGTATCCCTGGGTCAAATAATTAACCCATTAGGGTTATGTAGTGAAGATTGTACATTGAGGGACATAATTTGACTCCTCCTACATCCCTGTTTTTGATTGTCTCATTTAACATCCTGCAATTGTGAGATGAAAGTGAGGTTTAAGAGCACATGTTGGTCCTTCCTGTCCCCTCACAGATTTCCATGCATTACAACATCCCCCCTCCTCCAGACTTTTCCGCCTTCGAAATCTCCGCTAATACCATCTCCAAGTGCAACCCCCCCAGGCCACAGATCGTCCTCTTTGTCCATGTCAGGTCAGTGTGTGCGCATATCTGTCTTTGCCTCGACAGTCATTGTCAAATATTTGCCTCGACAGTCATTGTCAAATAAACATGTGATTTGCATGCATAAAATGACCTCCAAAGCATGTTGAACCTAATTGTTTTATCCCGTCTCATATGATACAGTATAATACCATCATTTAATACTGCACAGTACTGTAAAAGGTCGTTTTTTTCACAGCCGTGAGGTGTTGGAAAGCTTGAAAGTGTGATTTTGTTTTGGCTCCAAAATGCTGCTGCTATGAGGCCATCTAAATTGAAAGTTTTGTTCTCGTTTTTCCCTCAGTGCAAGAGCAAAACAAGGAAATGCTTTGTTCGTTGTATCTTTATTCACTGTTTTTATTTTTGCCCCTTCATGTATTATGAATGAATACATATTTTGATAGCCAAACCAAATGAATTCCTTAAACAATCCATAACTCTTTTTGTCCATAATCTGCAAGAGATGATGAGAGAGAGAAACCATTTGTGTTGTGTTTGCAGGTACCAGGGCATGAGAGAGGAGACGAACATGGTCATCATTAACATCAAACTCCTGTCCGGACACATTTTGGATAAAAGCTCTCTGGAGTCGGTGGGTTCATTTGTTCTTCTGCACTCACATATTTGTGTCACCTGTTGTCATTGGAACTACGCTGATGGCAGTTTACTGTGTGATGTTCTAGTTAAAGAAAGACCGCTCAGTGAAGCGCGTTGACCTGGATGAAGGTTATATCAACATCTACTTGGACGGGGTAGGAATTTTTTTTTTAAATCTATAAAATCTATACTCTATAAAATGCAGAGTTGGACTTTATAAATGAAAAAGTGCTTCTTTAGCTGTTGTCATTTTTGGTTGTATTAGTTTCAATACTACTACTCACAAGCCGTTAGGGAGGCTTTCGGATTAAAACTGCAGGATGACCGAAAATGCACAACCCTTCACAGGAAAACTCCATTTGACCTCATCGAAACTTTTGAATGCACATGTCCAACTGGACAAAGAGTTAGCTGGATGGCAAAATTAATAACAGGTGTTTGAACCATGAAAATTTCCAATGATGTCCGTTTCTATGACCACCTGCTGATGACACTCTGTGACACTCAAAAAGCTTCGTGGCCACTTCACTCTGAGAAAAATCCAGTTTGAAGCCTTGCAGTGGCGAGTACTGTTGATCAATTGTTACGCGTCATCTTGGTCTCATGATGTCGACATTTGAACTGCATGATGAAGAGCACTGTTGAAATACGTCATGTGACACGTTATACTAATACTAAATACTAATTTTAATTGAACCAGGAAGTGTAAATATTCATGCTGTTAATTTTGCCCTTTATTTTAAGACTTGTGGCTCCATTTTCATTGTGCATCTGGAGCAAAGCGCAAAAACGGGTGGCTCTTGATTTTTGTGCAAATGCAAGGCTCGCTGTGCGTCTTTGCCAATTTGGCAGACCAGTCTGCGCTAAGCTCGGCGTTCCGGTGCAGTGAGGGTTCGTTTTGGAGATGAGCACCGGGAGAGTGACGTTTTGGTGGCACAAAGTTGGTCTAAACTTACGCCTGGTAAGACCACATATAAATCTTGGCGCATCTAGTCTAACGCGATTTTGGTGCATTTGATCAGGGCACAGGCAGACAGTTTCTGAGGTCTGTGCACATCCGTGGTGGATGTCAGATGTATTCCATTCTTAAATATGAGAACAGGGAGGCTCAAACCCTCTGAATCATTGTAGAAAACAATTAATTGAACACATTATTATTACAGTGGACCCCCGCAAATTTCGCAGGTTGGGTGTCCGCAAGATTCCCCTTTTCAGTGATTTTTTTTTTCAAGATTTACGGTTTCTTTTATTTTTCAATTTTTCTTTTTTTCTGAAGGGGGTGGGGGGGCAACCACATTTTTTCGTGGAAAACGCTGAGAGGAACCACTTTGATGGGCTGTGAATGAAGTTGGCTGTAGACTCACCCACAGTGGCGCAGCCCCTGGCGTACAGTTACACCACCCGTAACGTCAAATTTGAAAATAGAGCCCAAAAAACTGTTTCCTTCAATTTACTGTGTACTGCTAAGATGCCACACTATTCGTTTGGAGGATGCGGTTATAACCCTCCCACCTACACACCTTGCAGTAGAAACGCATAACCGATCAGAGATGGTGTGTCATGGCGAGTTGAACTGTGTCCATATGGTCGAAATGCGGCTTCATTGGCGTGTGGTTTGTGTTTTCAGCTGAAGAAAGGTGAGACGATGATTTACAGCGTCACACTGGAGGAAGACGTGCCTGTCAGGAACCTGAAAGCAGCTGTGGTCAAAGTGTACGACTACTACCAGACAAGTAAGATCCTCCTGTTATGATCGCCCCGTCTTTCATGTCTGTCGTTTCTGTTATAACACTGGCTTGTATAAAGTTTAAAATTGTGCTTGTTTTTACTCTGCTGCTACCAACCAGTGACTTTATCTTTGCAGAAAAAAGAAAGTGAACATCCTTGTATCCAAAAGTTTAACATACAATTATTTGTATCTTATTTGCAGGTGATGTGGCCGTGACAGAGTACACATCCCCCTGTGCAGAAAGTAAGTCACGTTGATTTAGTTTTACGCTTGGTTTAGTGGAAATTAAAACCCTGAAGTCTAATAGTAATTTGACACAATTTGAGGAAAATGCATGACCTCAGTTCAGAATAAGCTCTGATTATGTAGTGTGCTTTTTATTTGGCTTTTTGCAACGCTTGTCCCACCCAAAAACGTGTGTGTCTATATTTGTGTGTATGTGTTTATTATATATATACACACACACACACACTTGTACACTGGGAGTGAAAAACCTCCAGCTTTACCATAAACCATACACTTCAAGTTGGACAGTGGTTAACATTGTTACTTTACGTATTATTTTAGTATGTGTTCTGACTATATAGATATCAAGTATTTTGCATTTTTATGACAGTTATATTAAAACTATATTAAAACTATATTAAAACTTATTCAAGGTTTTATGGTGACAGTTAAACGGATTATCAGATCATTTGTATTGTTTCCTATTGGAAATAGTTTCAAAAGTCCAACAAATTGGAAGTCGACATTTTTGACCTCAAGAGATGTCACTGTATTTCAAAATTTAATTTCAATCAACTCAAATAGTAATGCTCGTTGAAAGGGGGATCCTTTTGGTTAGGGTTATGCAATACATACTGGGAGATATATATCGTAATTTAAATGTGTTTGCTTTGCAGGTGTCAACGAGATTTAAATGAACATAGAGGAGACGACTCAGATTCTCATCTGGAAGACTCGATGTTCATCAAACATAGATGTGACTTTTTTTTCCATTGGTGTCTTGATTTTAAGGGAATCCCTGTGATTGCAAATGATGTTCTTTTCCTTTTTCTGTGTTCCTTTCTTTTAAAAAAATATTGCTTCCTCACCTCAACACTGGAAATGTGTTCACACTTTTTATACACTGAACACAAGAAAATCAGACTGTGTTCTGTGACAGTTTTAATAGGATTGACAAATCCATGTTTTTAACTCAAAGTGGAGGATAATGCAAGGTACCAATAACTGATTAAATGAATGCTCTGTGAGTGGGCATATTTAGAATGGTGCTGTACCATTTTATAAGTAGATAAAATTAATCACTACAGTACCATACAATTTGAAATGTAACAGTCACGTAATAAAATTGACAAAGCAAAAAAAAAAAGTGTCATAGTGTTTCATTTCAAGTCTACTTCCATCGAGGCACCTTCTTCTTTACACTATATTTTTATGTATTTTTTTTTTCAATACAGATTACATCAGTCATCATATATCGACAGACAGGATTTAACAGTGTCAGCTTGTCAAATTTGGTTTCCACACAGGAAGAGTAAAGGCAAGGCAGACATAAGGTTTTCAGACAATTTATAAGAGGTATACGTCACTATCTGAGGATCAACAACCTTCAATTATCATGACCACCCGACTCAGCTTGAAGCAGTTCCATGTCCTCCTCTGCTTGCTACAAACTGGCACATTCATGACAGACCTGTCGACTGACAAATTCATGGTCAACACAAGACACCAACATCAAGCCACTCTCGTGTAGTACGCTCAGAATCACAGTGGGAATTTACAGAAGCAGTAATGTTACAATGCATCGTGCTGCTGCGTGGGAGATGACTGACATAGCTCATTTGTTTTGGTTGTTTGATAAAATCACACTCCTAAATTTTATCTCAGTATAGACTAGGGTGTTTTTTTGGGATGGGCGGGTCAATACCTTGATAATGTCAGGATCTTATTATATCCAGACATTACACTGCAAAATCTCAATATCTTACCAATAATATTTGTCCTATATCTGGTCAAAACTAATTAAAATAAGACTCATCACATAAAAAGTCACCTGGTTTTAGACAATTTTCACTTGTTTCAAGCTAATTTTTACTTGAAATAAGTAAAAAAAATTGCCAGTGGAGTAAGTTAAAAAAAAAAACTTGACTCCAACTGGTAATTTTTTTCAATAAAGTTGGGTTAAACATAAATAAAAACAGAAAACAATGATTAGCAAATCATGTTCAACCTATATTTAATTGAATACACTACAAAGACAAGATATTTAATGTTCAAACTGATAAACTTGATTGTTTTTAGCAAATAATCATTAACTTAGAATTTTATGGCTGCAACAACCTGTTGGTGTTATTTTCCCAGTTTAGGATTATTTTGTGGTTTAAAACCAGTGGAATAAAATATTGTGTTGTAGCCATAAAATTCTAAGTTAATGATTATTTGCTAAAAGCAATCAAGTTTATCAGTTTGAACATTAAATATCTTGTCTTTGTTGTCTTTTTAGTGTATTCAATTAAATATAGGTTGAAAATGATTTGCAAATTGTATTCTGTAACACAACGTCCCAACTTCATTGGAATTTGAGTTGTATTAAATACTAAAAAGAAAACATTCATTTTCATTTTGGCATAATTTGCCTACCAAGAAAAAATAGCTCAATTCACATAAAATACATGGATTATACTGGATTTGAAACAGAAACATACCTCCGTGAGAAACAGCTGTCTTTTCATATGAGCAAAAACATATGCATACTCCCCTCTTTTAAAACAAATGCTGCATTTGTTTTGTGACTGTGAGCCTTCAAAAATGGATTGTGGTGTGGTTGGATGGACCTGAGAACAAACAAAGGGAAGATTTTTTTTTTGTTTTTTTTTTTGCACCCAACCGGATTTAATCAAAAACTCAAGGGTCGGGTTGTTGGTTAGCTCGGTGGGTAGTGCAGGTCACCCAAATACAAAGGCTGTTGTTGTTGCCTTTTCATACATTTCATTCCCCTTCTCTCTGATTCCCTATTTCATGTAACTGTTCAGTTGCACTGTCAAGAAAATACATCCATCCCCCCAAGAAACAACAAATAAAAACTCTGAGGTCATGTATTATTGTCCATCCATCCATTTTCTGAGCCGCTTCTCCTCACTCAGGTCGCGGGCATGCCGGAGCCTATCCCAGCTGTCATCGGGCAGGAGGCGGGATACACCCTGAACTGGTTGCCAGCCAATCGCAGGGTACATAGGAACAAACAACCATTCGCACTCACAGTCATGCCTACGGGCAATTTAGAGTCTCCAATTCATGCACATTTTTGGAATGTGGGAGGAAACCGGAGTGCCCGGAGAAAACCCACGCAGGCACGGGGAGAACATGCAAACTCCACACAGGCGGGGCCGGGGATTGAACCCGGGTCCTCAGAACTGTGAGGCTGACGCTCTAACCAGTCGGCCACCGTGCCGCAGAGGTATTGTCCAATATGCCCAAATAACGTGTCACATGACGTATTGTAATTGTTTATTCAGACTGGTTTGCATTAAAAAAAGAATAGCCAAAAAAAAAAAAAAAAAAAAAAAAAAAAACTAAACTTTATTTATCATTAAGGTTGATGGATTACCGGGGATCATTCGATATGTCCTCGTCACCTCGGGTGAGGTGGGCGTCCTGCCTGGCCTGGTCGTCGGCGAGTTATTCGGGTGAGACCAAAGGAAAAACCTCTCCACCAAAAACTTCAAAACTTCTGTCTGATCCCAGCTCCGGCCCCTTTTATGGCTCGACTGGGATGAAAAAAGGGGATTTACGATAACGAGACCATTTCCTCACCTTGCATTGTTCCACACTCATCCTCTTTCATACATGTAATGAAACATTACTATTTTCCATGTGACATTTGTGGTGTGGGGTGAAACAGTTCATCTGGTTCAGTTAACAACAGATTCGACGTTAGACATTCAAGTTTGCAGCAATACAGTCACTAGTGGCGTTCTTAAAATATGAATTCCAAATCGAATCTGCCACAGACTGTCTTATGACCCATGTCTGGAGTGTCGTTCCGTCGCCCGTGGGTGTCGCTGTTGCCTGTTCCAACTCCCAAGTGGTGGTACTCAACAGGGTGGAGGTGCCTTTGTTGGTGCAATCCTTCAACTCGACTGAACTTCAAAGCTGTTTAGACTGCACAGACTGGAGTGTCTTTGAAAATTCAGCTCACAGCCTGGATGAATATTCGGACACTGTCACATCCTATATCAGTTTCTGTGAAAAGGTGTGTGTACCAACAAAGTCATTTCGCACATTCAATAACAACAAGCCGTGGTTCACTGACAAACTTAAGAAACTTCGCCAAGCTAAGGAGGACGCATATCAAAGCGGGGACAGGGACCCGCACTAGAAACCAGCTGACTCAAGAAAGTAACATTCCAAAGAGAAACTATGCAGCAAAGTTGGAAAAACAGTTTAGCGCTACAACTCTAAATCAGTCTGGCATGCATTACAATCGCTGACCAATTACAAGCGACGATCCCCCCCAAGCTGAGGACAATAGTAGACTAGCCGACGACTTGAATACCTTCTCCTGCAGATTTGAAAAGGACACTTGTGTCAACCGTCGAGACCTTCAAGTTCCTGGGAATTACAGTCTCTCAGGACCTGAAGTGGGCGATCAACATCAACACCGTCCTCAAAAAGGCCCAGCAGCGGATGTACTTAGTGCGGCTTCTGAGGAAGCACGGCCTGCCACAGGAGCTGTTGAAGCAGTTCTACACAGCGGTCATCGAATCAGTCCTGTGTTCTTCCATCACAGTCTGGTTTGGTGCTGCTACAAAAAAGGACACACTCCGACTGCAACCGACAATCAAAACTGCTGAAAAGATTGTCGGTCACCCCTACCCACCCTTGAGGACTAACTAAGACTAAGAACTAAGACAAGACCGTGCAAAATCCTCTCGGACCCTCCACATCCCGGTCACCAGTTCTTCCAGTTCCTTCCCTCAGGTAGGCGCTACCGATCAATGCAAACTAAAACTAGCAGACATTCCAACAGCTTCTTCCCTCTTGCCATCAACTTCTTAAACAGCTAACTTACAATTCCATTGCATCATGCTGCCAACTTTTTTTGTCTTGAGTTTGTTGTCACATTTCTGTCTTGTCAATTAAACATTACTCATACACTCACACTCACTGTGGTAGTTTCATTTTCAGGTCTTTCCAGAGATGCTCAATTGGTTTTAAGTCAGGGCTCTGTCTGGGCCAATCAAAAGCAGTTACTGAGTTGTTCTGAAGCCACTCCTTCGGTACTTTAGCTGTGTGCTTATGGTCATTGTCTTTTTTGAAGGCAAACCTTCAGCCCAATCTGAGGTTCTGAGCACTGGAGAAGGTTGTCATCCATGATATCCCTGTACTTGGGCGCATTGATCTTTCCTTCGATTGCAACCAGTCTCCCTGTCCTTGCAGCTGAAAAACACCCCCATAGCATGATGCTGCCACCACCATGCTTCACTGTTGGGACTGTATTGGACAGGTGATGAGCAGTGCCTGCTTTTCTCCACACATGTCACTTAGAATTAAGGCCAACAATTTCTATCTTGGTCTCATCAGACCAGAGAGTCTTATTTCTCACCATCTTGGAGTCCTTCAGGTGTTTTTTAGCAAACTCCATGCGGGCTATCATGTGTCTTGCACTGAGGAGAGGCTTCCGTCGGGCCACTCTGCCATAAAACCCCGACTGGTGGAGGGCTGCAGCGATGGTTGACTTTCTAGAACTTTCTACCATCTCCCGACTGCATTTCTGGAGCTCAGCCACAGTGATCTTTGGTTTCGTCTTTACCTCTGTCACCAAGTCTCTGCTCCCTCGATTCACTCAGTTTGGCCAGACGGCGAGCTCTAGGAAGGGTTCTGATCATCCCAAACATCTTTCATTTCACGATTATGGCTGCCACTGTGCTCTTAGGAACCTGAAGTGCAGCAAAAAAAATATTTTTTTGTAACCTTGGCCAGATCTGTGCCTTGCCTTGCCTTCTGTCTCTGAGCTCTTCAGGCAGTTCCTTTGACCTCATGATTCTCATTTGCTCTGACATACACTGTGAGCTGTAAGGTCTTATATAGTTTGTGGCTTTCCTAATGAAGTCCAATCAGTATAATCAAACACAGCTGGACTCCAATGAAGGTGTAGAACCATCTCAAGGATGATCAGAAGAAATGGACAGCACCAGAGTTAAATATGAGTGCCACAGCAAAGGGTCTGACTACTTCTGGCTGTTATTTTTCTGTCAATATGGGGTACTGTGTGTACATTAATGAGGAAAGAATTAATTTAAATTATTTGAACAAATGGCTGCAATATAACAAAGAGTGACAAATTTAAGTGGTCTGAAAACCTTCCGTACCCACTGTATGTGCCCTGCGATTGGCTGGTGACCAGTTCAGAGTCTACCCTGCCTCTCGCCCGAAGATAGCTGGGATAGGCTCCGGCACGCCCGCGACCCTAGTGAGGATAAGCGGTACAGAAAATGGATGGATGGATGGCTTGGTGGTGATTTACCCATGTTGTCACATGTGACCATTTGTTAGGATGGAGAAGCTTTGGAAGCAGGAACCAAGAAGTTTGAAGATCTGGAGTTTCAACAACTTGAGAGAGAAAGCAGCTTGGAGGAGGAAAGGGAAACAATGAGCCAGCAGTTGCTGCAGGAGAGAGCAGAGTACCACAGCACTGTGGCCAAGAGGAAGGTATGGAAGCCTCATGCCCTCGGGATACAAAAACACCAGTCAGTGGTTATTGAAACAGTTAACATTTTAGGATAAGCGGTATGGAAAATGGATGGATATTTAAAAATAGGCTCTCCTTCAATTCTGATTCGTTTCCGGAGTTGGAAGAATTCACCAACTTCTTCACTAGGTAGTCCAAATATAAATGTCCTTTTATCTAAATTGAGATGGCTGGTCACATTCAAATTGATAAAGGGACACTATATTTTAACAGTGTGCACTCATCTTAAATTTTGACGACACGCACACACACACTGGTTCCAGTAGCAAGCATCCATCACAATCCAACCAACCTTGATCATTCAGAGGCATGTGTGTCATGACCTCTCATTTTCTGCAGGTATTATGTGCAACACCAACAAGTGTATTGTGAAGTGAATACAATTAAATATGTACTTTCATACTTTAACCAATTCAGATACTTGGTCTCTGTAAGTTTATGTTGTTTTGTTTTGTTTGTAGCTTCCAATGACATTATTTTGCGCTTATTCAGGAGAAAGTGTCTGCTTTGGAGAACCAGGCCAGCTGGGCCTCCAGGGATCTCAGGAATTTTAGCGTCTCGCCAAAGACAGGACCATCACGCTGCAAATGCGCCAGAAGGTTCACTATTCAAATGCTGGCTAATTGCAATAAATAATGTTCATGAAGGCATGCTGCAGATCTGCCAGGACGTCTACAGATTTGAATGCATTGCACTTTATTCATTGGCCTGTAGAATATGTTTATGAATCGCTTTAAAAGATTTGTCTTTGTGATACAGGAGAAGGAGAGGCTATCTGATTTGGAACAAAGGTACCACAGTTTAACTGGAGGAAAGAGCTTCCCAAAATCCTCTACAGCCATCCGAAAAGTAATAATTACTGTTCTACTTTTTTTGTAAAGAGAAGTTCTCTTGCCTTTCTGACAGTTTCGGCATGACAGCTCTGACAACGGCTGAAGTAACAGCCAAAAACTGTCAGCGAGGAAATAGAACTTCTCGAAACACGACACTACACGAAATCTAATTACTCGTGTTGTAGTAATTCAGTGAAAAGGTACACTCACACACTGGAGTGACTCTGACCTTCAAATATCAGACAGCTTTGCTTTGGTGACAAATGATTCTTTCATTCATGTGGTTTGTTAGTGTACTTTTAAGTGCAGTCAAACTTTCCATTGCTTGAAATAACTACTTCACTCTATCACCAGTTTTATTTCAGTCAACAAAGCCACAACAGAACTTGTGCATCTTCTTTTGTTTTTTTTCACATTACTTTAACCTTTAATTATCAAAACAGGAGTTGCACAGTATCTGACATTTTATGTGAAGATGTTCTCTCCACCTAGAATCCACTGTTAAGAGCCTCTCCCTCTTACATACACCCCTCTCCTGTCTGTCAGTAGCGCTCCAGCAGCTCAACAGAGGTAACCCATCAAACCCTCCTTGTGTGAAGCTTCCGCTCTGCTCATCATTCTCTGCATCATTAATGTCCTGTTCACAGTACGACTCCCATTGTGTCTGTTTGGTTTGCATAAACAATGAAAACAACAACTTCCCACCCTGGCCAATAAAAACTCACTCTTCATTGCCTTTACCTTTAATTATTCGCCAACATTCTCCAACACCTATCAAAGCTTGTCAATAGGGGGTTATAGAATAGAATACTGTCACTGTCATGGGAACATCCATCCATTTTCTGAGCCGCTTATCCTCACAAGGGTCGCGGGCGTGCTGGAGCCTATCCCAGCTATCATCGGGTAGGAGGCGGGGTACACCCTGAACTGGTCACCAGCCAATCGCAGGGCACACATATAAACAAACAACCATTCACACTCACTTTCACACCTACGGGCAACTTAGAGTCTTCAATTAACCTACCATGCATGTTTTTGGGATGTGGGAGGAAACCGGAGTACCCGGAGAAAACCCACGCAGGCACGGGGAGAACATGCAAACTCCACACAGGCGGGGCCGGGGATTGAACTCCGGTCCTCAGAACTGTGAGGCAGATGCTCTAACCAGTCGGCCACCGTGCCGCCTCATGGGAACAATGAAAATCAATTACCGGCAGGCATCTCACAATCTGCTGTGTTGGGGTAAAAAAAAAGAAAAAGAAATACAAGCACACAAATATCAAAAGGCACTATCACTATTTCAGTGCCATGGATTCCAACACTAGTACTTTTATTTTGTGATTAAACATAGCAGTGACAGACAGTCCAGGATGTAGTCTTCCTTGTGTTCTAAATGAACAGGAAAGGTGGTACAGAAAATGGATGAATCGAGGATGTTGATTTTCACTAACGTTTCAGTTATCTGGTAACCTCATGATAAAACATTGACGTTCACTATTTTCCTTTCTGAAGGCAACCTCCTTAGTTCTGATGTTACCAATGATCCACAACCACTATCTTTGGCAGAAAGTTGCCTTCGGACGCATTGTCTTAAGAAACTAGTAGCTACTCACTGCATCAGTTAGGTTTAACGAACTTGTTTTCAGTCTTGACTGTTGCTGGCTGGTGGTCAGGAGTAAATGAAGCTGGCTGATGTCTTTATAATGTACAGCAGCGGCTACCTTGAACGCAACAAGGCCATCTCACACCGCTGTTCTTTGGTGTAGATGTACCATTGCTCCCTGTCTCCTCTCTTGTGTGCTCTGTTAGTTCACTCCTCCTCGCTCCTGACTGTATTTTTCTCTTTCCCTTTTAACTTTTATTTCCATGTCATGTTGCTCCCTCTGCTGGTCAGCTGCTAATCAAACTACTGTACACTGCCAGAATGGAGATAAATTTAGCGAAAACATTTTGTGACATTTAAAATGAGGTAACCATAATAGTTATTTATAATACAATTTGACTAAGTTCAGTAAAACCCCAAATCTGTAAAAATAAAATAAAATGGATTTAAAACGTAATAGTCACATTTTGCTAGTTCTTTTCAATTTATTGTTGTTTTCTGAGCATGACCCCAATCTCATACTATTATCGGCCATATGCAAGTATGTATAGCGTTATGAAATGACGTATTTACCAATTGGCTTGTTAAATCAAAATGTCTGAGCCTCTTTATACGTGTTTTTTTAATTCTCTACAATTCCAATCTCGAGTTTGATTGGGCTAAATCTGGATCTGAAAATTTCCGAGACATTTAAATGGAGACCAAAAGACCCTGAAGCAGCTTTGCTGTTATTGTTATTTTGATGTTGCTATAAATAGGATTCTTTCACACAAACTATGTATTTCTGCATTTGTTGCGATGTACAAGTATGTTGATGCATTTTACCCCTGCGGGGCCCGTTTTGCTCATTTGTCTGCTGATGTTTCTCCTCTTCCTCTGCCTTACTCCTGGTGCGTGTGCATGTGTTTGGGAAGGAGTATGTGAGAGTGAGCCAGTTGAGTCAGATGTATGGGATGCCAAAGGTGGAATCCTCCCCCACCTCTCCTCTTCGCCATCCCGTGCAGTCTGGAGCCATAGAAACCGCCTTCTCCAGCCCCCCCCCCTCGCCTCCCAGCTCCTCCTTGTTTTTCCCCGTGGAGGTGTGTGCTGTCCTTCTCCTTTTACTCCTGACACATAATCTCTAAATGTCCAATTCCCTCTCCCCCCTCTGTGTCTGGCACATTAGATGTCAGTCTGTGATTTTTCTTAACCTATTTTGCATCACTTTCTCATTTTCTCATTTTGATAAATATTAAAAGTGCAACTCTTACTTAAAGATCACTTTTAGTCTATAATGTAAGTGTTTTGGAATATTCCCAGACTTGTTACAGTCTACCAAGGCCCATTGAGACATTTTGAAATGTGGTTTAGCAGAGCTCTTTCTATGTGTTGCACCAAAGTATTGTTGTTATTTTCAAAGAGTGGTGGGAAGGAGCTTTTATTTATATACTGGGGCATTCATGACAGAAAGGCCGTTGGGCAAAATGAGTTGATGATGCATGCCACAGTCATGATGTTAGAATTAGTCTGATGTATTAGAATTCAGTTATAGATCAGTTTGGCTTCGTTGATGTGAACGTGGCGATTACTGGTGAATGTTCGGGATGAGTTACACTGTAGTTCATTTTACTTTCAGCCTCCCTCCCCCCAAAAAAATACATAATTTGTAATAATGTTAGATCACAATAATATAGTTTTCTTTTATTATTGTCATTATATTTGCTGATTCGTGGGGAGAACTAACATGCGTGAGGAGTCCATTTTGATTTTTGAATCTTTTTGTATTCTGCTCAATATTGTAAGAAAATCCCCTCATTACAATGAACGAGTGTGTCTGCAGTGAGTTGTAATTCTGCTCAAGGAGGGACGTCACTTCTTAATTCAAACTGCAGGGGAGATACATTAAAGGAAAGATTAAGTAAAACAGAACAGGATGAACATGTTAATGCTACTGTGAGAAACTGGGCCATTGCAGAAGACGCGTAGAATTAATATACAGATATGTAAAACAGGGATATAGCAGCTGGAGGGTATTAAGAATACCACACTTGATAGTAACAATGTGTTGGAGATATTTAAGAACACATTTCAAAGTATATATAAAAAAAAAAATGTTTCAACTCTCCTCCTTCCTGTTTTTAAATGCTTTCTAATCTCTGCATTGTTTTCCTCTTCAATTTGCTTGTCTTTTCCGTGCTGCACCTGCCTCTCTGTGCTCCTGCTGCTCGGTGGGCTCTGCAATACAAGTCTGAGGGCAGCAGGCCTCCATTGCCCAAACTAGATTTAGAACAACGGTACCAGGAGCTGTTGGCGGGTTCCAGCCAGTTCTGGTCTCCCCCTCTGCCGGCCAAGTCGCTGTCAGGCCGCAGGCCAGCACTGCAGGTAGAGGGTCTTCTATCTCTTTTCCATTCATCCTGTCCTTTCTTGCAGCTTTCTGTTTTAAGCCAATTAATCTCTTTGTAAAACACTGAGGGCCCTATTTTCATGACCGGTGTGAAACCGGCTCGGCGAGCAGTGCAACTGTGTACCAGGGGTGGGTTAGCTCGGTGTTGGTCATTTCGTAGACTGGAGCCCCCTGGCGGATCTGAGGGTGGGTGGGCTGCACCACTGTGACTGTCACCAGCCAACTTCATTCCCCGCCAATACAAGCGACTCCTGTCATTCCCTTTTAATGTGGGCCAATGACAGTCTTGACTCTGACATCTCTGCAGAAGAGAATGATGCATAATCGCTGCGATCTCTGCATGAGCTCCCAAATTAAGTCAATTCAACTGACTTTTCTTTGTGCAGTATTTTTCTTCCTAGCACCAGGACTTAGACATGCTCTGAGCAGGCGTAAATTTAAATCGTCTTTCTGCCACCAAATTGTGACTCCGCCAGCCTCAATTCTGCACCAGAACGACCCCCTGCTTGACGCAGAATGGTCTGCCAAATTGGCAAACGCGCAGCCAGCCTTGCGTTTGCACAAAAATCAAGATCTGTAGGCATTTGCGCCCCGCTGCAGATGCGCTGCCAAAGAAAATAAAGCCCTTCGTGTCATGTGCTAAATCATGTTGCATTCCACCCACGCATGCTGCATTTTGAAAGTACAGCAAGCCAACAACTGCCCCTCGTGATAAAAAGCTTTTGATATCACATTGCTTACACCAGTGTTCAGTAAAACGTCAAGTTCTATCAAGGCAGTCCTCTTTTTTTGCTACTGCAGCTCACTTCAGCAGTATGTGATTGCAGCATCAAAGTGCCATTTGTTAAACCACACAGTCATGTCAGCAGGCTTCTTTGATCGTAAAACGCACATGTGGATTCTATAATATGGATTCATTGTCTTATTTAACCACATCTCACAACAATTTCCCTGCAGGTGCAAACATCTCATCCGTGGTGGATCGACCATCACAGTGCATTCCTAATACATTACAGTATATTCAGGTTTCTGAACTACAACCCCTTATCCAGTTTTGTGCTCCATCTTCAGGTGTTCCGTTCCAAGCTTGACAGTGATCCAGGGCAGTCTCCTCATCAAGCTAAGTCATCCAGCATCAGCCAGAGAGCAGCCCTACGACACGCTGAGTCTGGAGAGCTCTGACAGTATGGACACCAGTGTGTCCACGGGGAACAACTCCGCCTGCTCACGAGATCATTTATCCGGGTACAGTGATGCCTCGATTTACAAATTCAATTGGTTCTTGAACGGGGTTTGTAAATTGAACATCATTTTCCCATAAGAAATAATGTAAACCTGAATAATTGGTTACATCCTCCGCAAGAGACCCTATTTTAGTAACAGTTTGTACACTTTGAACACAATAAGAAGCTATACAATACTGTATATAAGACATGACAAGGTGTGATCGATCAAAAATCTCGATTAACCAAGTCAACAACAAATACAAGCGGATGTGTCCTCCTCATTCAAATGCAACTGCCCTGCACTACCCAGTGTCACGTGGCGAGTCCCTCTGGTGTGTCCACAGCCAGTCGGAAATCACTTAAACCTTAACTTTAACAAGCAGGTGGTGTAATTATGAAGAATAACAAATGAACTCCACCTTACCTTGAGTTCATGATTTGCAGGTTCTTCTCTTATCAACAAGTCGGCATGTAAGTGCTTCGCCTTCTTGCAAATGATAGTTTCCGAATAAAGTTATAATATAAAATGAAAACGAATGAATTAACTTAAACTACAATTGAAAAGACATTTTCACAAAAGCGGCACGGTGGGTGACTGGTTAGCCTGTCGGCTTCACAGTTCTGAGGAACTGGGTTCAAATCCGGCCTCACTAGATTTGTTGAATCATTATCAACAAATAAGCCAGGGAGGGATACAAATATTTACATTACAAATCCAGTTCTGAGGACCCGGGTTCAAATCCGGCCTCCTTTGTGTGGAGTTTGCATGTCCTCCCAGTGGCTGCGTGGGTTTTCTCCAGGGACTCAGGTTTCCCCCCACATCCATGGTAGGTTAATTGAAGACTCTATATTGCCCGTAGGTGAGAATGTGAGTGCGAATGGTTGTTTGTTTCTATGTGCCCTCCGATTGGCTCGCGATCAGTTCAGTGTGTACCCCGCCTCTCGCCCGAAGAAAGTTGGGATAGGCTCCAGCACGCCTGCGACACTAGTGAGGATAAGCGGTACAGAAAATGGATGGATAGTACTGATGCATCAATCAAGACTCCAAGGGAACTTGTTGTTGAAGCCTGAGAAATTGGTGTGCATCATCACGGAATACAGAAACCGTAATCCTCTACCATATCACGTTTCTTGCTTCGCGGTCCTGCAATATTTCAGATTTTTATTGCAGTTGTTACTCTATCTTTTATACTGTTTGTACAATATTTTTGCGTTTTCCATTGCACTTGCTCTCTCTCAATATATTATGGAGTAAAATGTGGTTATATTGTTTTAGGTGTTTTTATAGGCCTTTCTAAAAATTAAAGCACCATAAATGCAACAACAACATGCCTAGGGTATATTTAAATAGGGTATTTCTAGTTCACAAACTTTACGTATTGCGGAGGTGGACTCGATCACACACACAGGGCGAGTCTTGTCTAAAGAAATATGCCAGATTTCGGGCACTACCCCGGAGTACTTTAACCATGAATAAATAGTTGACTTTCCCTAAAGTATCCCACTGCATCTACGGTGCCAACGCCGTTCCGCCAATGACTTGCTACTTTCGTGAACGCCGTGCCAAGTGTTACCACAACAATGATAATTTATCAAGTCCAGAAAAGAAATTATTCTTGAATATATAATATATATATATAAAATTATATATATAAAATTATATATATAAAATTACCTTTAAAAATAAATGGCTTACAGGTGAATTGGTCTGAAAATATGCACCCGAGCGCATGGGAATGACTCTTGTAATTTATTTTGCCTCCAGGTCCAAACAAATCAAAACTAGTCTCTCAGTTGTGTTGTCACTTCAACACAGCTTTTTGGCAGCAATATGCCATAGGCCCATTTTAATTGAAAAGTAGGATTACTTTTCTATGAGACAGGTGTTTGGTGGCACCATCTTGTGGCATCTTAGGGGGATTCAGAAAGAGCACAAAACAGCGAATAGCCGAGTTTCCCAGCAAATACTGTCACAAAGCATGGGTTTAAAAACAAATCTGCAAATAGGTGAATTCGTCAGTAGCACACCGTGGATAGGTGGCTGAATGTAATATGTGGATTTATACTAAATGCCATCAAAATACACCTCCCTAGTGGGCAGTGCAACATCACCAGATTTATTAATACTGTAATGAGCGTAGGGCCTACGATTCTGAAAAATCCCATTTAGCCATTTTATGAAGAATTCAGTCAGGCACACAGACAAAAGCACCCACAGGCACAATTTCCCAGACTGCTCCCCAACAGTTAGACTTTATTTGCACGTTTTAATTTGGGGACCATCTGTTGGTGCTGTGTTACAAAAGTGTTCACTGGGGGATGCTCTCAGTTGAACCCATTGTTCACAGGTCGGTTGTAGCTCACAAGAGACAAAACTGTATTGGTAAAATATTTAGGATAATTTTAATGGCATTCATGCACTAATTAAAAGTGCACATTGGAGACCAAGGGGAAAGATAAACAGAGGAAACCTGCATGTTTCCACTCAGTCAGTATTAGCCCTTATTCTAATCCAGTTTTTGACACATCCAACCGTGGTCTCACACAGTATATGAACAAAAGTATGCATTAAATTCCGGTTCGTCACGTTGCAAGTCATTCAAAATGTCTAGCTATGTTAAATGTTCCACTATGTGCTGATATTAAAATGTACATATTTCCAACCTCACGCTGCATCATTGTAAAAGCAACCTGTCCTAGTGAAGATACAATTTCTCATGCACAAACAAGAACATGTTTCAATGAAGCATAGCCGCCTTACTAAATACCATGATTTTTTTGTTTTGTTTTTTACCGTATTTCCACGCTGGCAAGGACACTTGAAAAGAGTTGCTCATCACTGCGTAAAAACACAAATATCACTGAATCAATTTGAATCCAGATTCTGTTTTTGTTTTCACCATAGGTGTTGGAGGAGCAGACTCACTGAAGCTTGAAGAGATGGAGAAAATGCTGAAGGAGGCCCAGATGGAGAAAGCCAGACTTATCGAGTTTCGGGTAAGTGTCATTCCGGCAGTGGAGTTATGCGATCGTGGACGCACCAGTATGAGATTGTTTGGAATCAGATTTCGGTGATGGATGACTTTTTGCAGTGATGCGATCAATAAAGGAATATAGAACGATTCAATACTATAATGAAGTCCTTTCATTCATTTTTATTGGCCTTTTTATCAGTTGATTTCATCACTCTGTGCCTTGAAGGTTCTAATGCAGTGCTAAAATTCCTGTCTGAATGAAGAGCTTGTCTGGAGATACTGTAATAGGGTTTTAACAATAACAGTGACCAGCGGGGTAAAAACAAGTAATATTTATTAACGTGTACACTAGTCAAAAATATGAAACGGAAGAGCTCTCCTCCAGGAACAGGAGAGCTTCGCTCACCATCAGATGCTGGAGGAAGAGCAGAAAAGGAGAGAAGAAGCAGAGAAAAGACCGCAGGATGAAACCCTCCACCGACAGCAGCTGGTGGAGAAGGAAGTTACGATGAGAGCCAAGAACTTCTCACAGGTCAGTGAAAGGAGACGTAATTAGAAATGTGTGGTGTGAAATTGGCCTCTCTTCCAAATTATTTTTCAAATTTTACAGACATGGCCTTCTGAAGGTTTCTGGATTGAAGTCTCTGCTGCTTGATGTTTTGTGTCAGTTTTTTAAAAAAATTATAACATATGGTGTTTTCCACATTAGTCCATGTTTTTAAAATAAGATAATCCTTTATTGAAACCCATTTTTGATGCAAAACCAAGGTATTCCTAATTTATCAACACACTTTCAAACTTGCTGTTCTATTGAGCAATTATTAAAAAACTACCTCAACCTGCATTAGATCCATCAAATCAGGCTAGTATTGAATGACCTCAGCAACCGATGAGTATTTGTCATCATCACACTTAGCAGTTGACAGTTTTTAGCTGTGATATTTATTTCATGGATATCTTCATGGAAGTTAACAAGCTGTAGGAGAAATACTACATGTTGCATTTCCCCATCTCTAGGGTGGGGTTTATGATATGTAACATGCGGTATGTGACAGCTGTATGACAATAAACATTAAAATGTTATGAAATAAATTATGGGGGGGGGGGGGGGACAGACCAATAAATGATAACCTACTGTCATGTATTCATATCTCTGTGATCGTGACATTCTGCATGCTCGTCACGCCCCCGCTTTTGACCCTTCTGTTCTCCATGTGTCCAGGCCCGTCCTATGACACGCTACCTGCCAATTAGGAAGGAGGAGTTTGACCTTCGCACTCACATTGAGACGTCAGGCCACAGCGTGGACACCTGCTACCACATCATCCTCACTGAGAAGATGTGCAAGGGCTACCTGGTCAAGATGGGAGGCAAGATCAAGTCGTGGAAGAAACGCTGGTTTGTCTTTGACCGCCTCAAAAGGAAATATATTACAAACACGGTGTAAAATCCATCATGCGGAAATGTTTTTAAATTGAGGCTAATCTATGATAGGCTGAGAGCTGGACATTAATACTCCACCAAAAATGGCTTCTTAATCCCATTCACGCTGTCCTATTTTTTTGTCTTTCTTTACCAGATTTGCTAAAATAACCATTCATAGAGATTAATCAAATTTATTAGCCCTTTTCAAATCGGCAAAAATTGGCTTTTTTTGTGTGTGCTGATTTTGGGCCCTTTATTTATTTATTTTCTTAAACATTAACATATTACAACATAAGACAAAGATAATGACGTTCAAGCAAACATAAAACAAAATTGGATGTATTTATTATTATTATTATTTTATACATTACACCAAGACAAAGACATTCAACCAAACAACAATACCAAGTTTTCAGTAAATTTCAGCTCTTGCTTGACTGTGGACACACTTTCCTTGATGGAAACTTTGTTTTCAGGAAGCTTTTAAAAAAAAGAATAAGACAAAGATTGTCTCCTGTTTCAGTTTAACTCTTTCTCTGTACATCATATTTGAAATGCAACTGTCAAAGATGATGTTTTGACATCTGACAAAGGCGGCTCTGGTTTCTATTTTGAAGTCATCACTTGATGGCAAAGAAAAGATTAGAAGAAATGCAATTTATTGTTAAAGGCTATCAAGCATGAATAATGTTTTGCCAGTAACGTGACTCTTTGTTACTTTAATATACTGCATACATTTATGGCCTGAATCTTAAGCATGTACCTGTGTTTGTACTTGAAATCTCAGTTGTAAAACTAAACAAATACTAAAGGAAGCAGTATTGAACAACAGTCAACTGTTCTGCCTGTAATTCATATCTTTACTACTGTTAGCATTAAGGGACCCAAAATAAGTTATTTGATTAATTATATATATATATATATATATATATATATATATATATATATATATAACTGTATATATTTTCAGTATATTACCGTAATTTCTCGTGTATAATGCACATTTTTTACACCCGAAAATGGTCAAAAGTCAATAGTGCACATTATTCATAGGTATAGAAGAAAATGAAAAAGACTCACATTTTATAAATGTATGCCGCCATCTAAAGGTTATGAAAAAGCTGTACACTTTCATTCCACTATGCCACCGCCCCCTAGAGGTTATGAAAAAGTTGTACACTTTCATTCTAGGATGCCACCTAGAGGTTATGAAAAAATTAGAGACTACACTTTCATTCCAATGTGACAGGGGTACATATGACTGCATATCTGTACAATTGTGCTCATACGTTTACATACCCAGGCAGAATTTGTGAAATATTGTTTTCTTTTTTGTTTTTTTTGTTTTTGTTTTTTTAAATACGACTGATGACTGAACAACAACCATCATTCATTTCTTTATGGTTATGTTTTGTTTAATGATAATGCTTTTCTGAAATGCTTGATAGTTTAATTTGAATCTCATTAAAATACAATTAAATGTCTTTCGCCTGGTCCTTCCTTCGATCCTTCCATTTTCTGAGCCGCTTCTCCTCACTAGTGTCGCGGGGCGGAATGGAGCCTATCCCAGCTATCATTGGGCAGGAGTCGGGGTACACCCTGAACCGGTTGCCAGCCAATCGCAGGGCACATAGAAACAAACAACCATTCGCATTCACACCTACAGGCAATTTAGAGTTGTACCATGCATGTTTTTGGGATGTGGGAGGAAACCGGAGTGCCTGGATAAAACCCACGCAGGCACGGGGAGAACATGCAGTCGGTGTAGGTATATGGAATTTCCAATGTTCCAATGTTTTCCCAAAACAAACGTGAAATTATAATAAACTCTTTATGATTATGGTCCCCTAGAACTGAAGAGATAACGATCAGATTAAATTAATAAATAGTATATAATAAGCCGTACTGGATACACTAAGTCAGACAGTAAGTGCAACAAAGAAACAAGCCACATTGTACAGTATATAGCGTTCCAATTGAAGACTTGTTTTTTTGTGTCAGATCATTCGGCAAGGACAGGGCACAAAAGGCCTTCAGATATGCACAATAAGCTTGAATATTTTAGTCAAACCTGTAACATGGCAGACTATTTTCCCCAGAATGATGTCTGGACATGTATTGAGCAGCAGTGCGTGCACGGCGGTGTCATTGATGTGTCGGCGTGCGCTACGGGACACTTGTTCACTTTCAGGGCTTTGAAGTCCTCCGAAGGTTCCGCTTAAAGCGCACCTTGTTTCAAGTGAGGAGGCTCAGACTTGTGCCGTCGTTAAAATGCGCGTGGCGGCGGTGCTCTCCGAGGAGGCTGATTGAGATGCATCACTTGCCCTCATCTCTTGACCTTGAACAATAAGCAACGACAAGTGACACACCCAAATCGTGAGTGCTGTGAATTCCTGCTAATCATCCCCAACGTACGATTTTGTTCTCAATCAAATGAGATGCAAACGCAAGGCTATTTGAATGCTAAACAGGTCATTAGCAGATAATAGCGCTGTATTAAACTATTCCTCGAAATGAAGTGCTGCATCTCTACCTACTACACCCTTTAAGTTGGCTTGTGGAGTGTTTGTGCCCGTAGGTAGAAATGGGGTGTTGACTTCCCCACCGGTTCCTTACTGCAGTTCTGCAGTGGCTGATGAAACAAAGTGCAATGATGTACCAGAGTAGCGTAAGAAGGCAGGCAAATGTGAACATACAATAAGAGCAGCTTTGCTTGGAAAAGAGAGGGCGAAAAGTGCTGTGCTTGACATTTTTTATCCATCACCACAAACAAGCTCATCATCAGAGTTGGACCTGTTGTTTTAAAGATGTGAACCGAGTCATTGTATAAGATAAGGTGCAACTGATTCTCACTGAAAAGTTTTTTTTTTTTTTCCCCCCCCCAGCTTTTGATCAAAGCAAGATGCCTTTTCCCCCTTTAGACAAACATGAGACCAAGCTGAAGGGTCTGATATACTTCCAGGCTATCGAAGAGGTTTATTATGATCACCTCCGCAGCGCCACAAAGGTATGCTGCTCTCAGAATTCTAACTTGATTCCCTCAATTATCTTTTTTGTCATTTTTTTTTTTCAATTCAACCTGTTCTTGCACATATCATCATTTGCTTTCTTTCTGCCTATTTTGCTTTTGCCGGCTGCTCTCACCTCCAGAGGGGCTTTGTTTAACTTGAATCTGACTAGTGTATGTATCCGCCATACTGCCCGTGCACCTGTCCAATTGTATCCCCGTGGTTAGCAACCTGCCAGTGAATGAGAATGACTTAGACCTAGATTTACACGTCATTGTGTTTTGTGTGATCTGCTAATCCTGCTTGTTCCCTCGGCCCTTCCCATTTTCTCCGGACTCCAGTTGAATGTTATACGTGTGGAATTCTAGAGCTTACTTATTTATATGAACCATAAGATATATCCCTACATTTATAATAAATTATTTTTGGTTTTATTTTTATTTCTAAAGAAATACTCTACTGTGAAAAAGTCTAAGCCACCATTATATTTGTTGTTTTAGCTATTCTATTCTTTATAATTACTATATACACACCCTTCCAAAAGTAGTAAAGCCAATTTGTTTAATTTTTTTCTGTAGCAGTTTGAAAATGTTAGTGTTTGACATAAGCTGAATATGAGCCAGGATTTTCAGGTAATTACATGTGTATTTGATAAAAGATTACATCTTTTTTTGTTGAGTCATTTTTCATTTCATTTAATTTTTGGGACAAATGTCATTTTAAGTGAAAACAATGAATTGACCTGAAAAGATTTTTGAAATAAGATGCATCTTAAAAGTAGCCCTTTTATCTTGCTGAATAAGTAAAGTAAGATGTTTTCACAAGACCTAAAATAAGTTCACAAGGTAAGATTTGCATTGCCAGGAAGTTACTTTAAGAAATAAAAAAAATAAAAAAAATAAAAAAGTGGCAGGTGAGTAGTCTGAATTGGATTCTGGAGTCATGCACCACTCAATACATCATACTCATACACCGGCTGTGAATCATTGTTTGCGCAAAACTAGTTTATTAGACCCCGGGGACGACCCAGGACACACAAGAGAGACTACGTCTTCTGGCTGGAATGAGAACGCCTCGGGTTCCCCCCGGAAGAGCCGGTCCCTGCTAAAGCTACTGCCCCCGCGACCCGACCTCAGATAAGCGGTAGAAAATGGAGGGATAGTTGTTTAGCTTACCTAAATCAGGTGACATTCTGTGAAAGTAGCAATTGGCCTCAGTCTCTTGACCTCTACAATGACCTTTCTCCAATAGAAACGTACTGCTACTACCAAACCCACATGTATATAATAGAAGCATATTAAATAACTTTTTCTGCAACGGTGCCACATTGTTAGTGTTCAGTATTTCTACAAAATAGATTATGATCATTCTCTTTCTTGTATTATCGTATTTTCTTGGATGTGTCTCTTAGTGTATACACATCTTGTTAATTACACCGAAATGCTTCAACACTTTGGAGCCAAGAATATTACAATGCATGCTGGGAACATACAGTATATTACAGCACACTGAGACATTGCTGTAAATTCTAGTTATTTACCACATAACATGCACTAAAACACTGGAAAGTAAGTACACAATACTGCTGCAAAATACAGTAATTCTCTGTGACGTCAACCAAAATCCCATGATCCGGTTTACTGTACAGTATAATCACTTGAAAGTATTTTTCCTGTATGGTATGTGGTAAATAACTAGAATTTACAGGAATGTGTCACAATATAGGCACGCTAGTTCTTGTAGCTGGTTGCAAACGTTCTTTTTAAGGCAGCGTTATAGTAATATATTAACGTTACCTTGATTTTGACACAGGGTGAAAATTCCCAAAAGAACCAACTTTTTGGACAGGAGGGAAAGTTGTCAGGCTCGCTGACTTTTGAAACAATTACTTTTTAAAACCACAGTATACCTTGAAACCGCTAACTGGCCCATGCCTATTTCTAATGTGTTTGTTATGTAAAATGTAGACTTGACACCGATTTTTATCAGCCTTAACGGTATCGGCCGATAATTAGCATTTTATGCTGATTGGCTTTGTCATAATTTGCCGATCCGTTCAATAACGTCATTGATCGGCTCCGCAAAAGACATTTACTCCGCGTTGCCATTGTGCACAGTATATTTGAATCCAAAAGCTAGTTTATTTTTAGCCTTGTCGCGTGTCTTTTGGCGTCATCCTGTAAATATCTGACGGCCAATAAAGTTATTTAAAAAAACAAAAAAACATGTCGGCGGTGTGGAACAGACAACACGTAATGCCTGGGTCAGATTACAAGACAAAGTTGCTCTCACGATTGCACTGTCAGACTACGGCAATAAAATCTTGTATTCCGAATCTTGAATGTTGGTTTGACCTCACTGATTAGAATACACGATGTGACTAGAGCAGTGATTTCCAACCTCTATTGAGCCACAGAACATATTTTACAATTTAAAAATCTCACAGCACACCAACAAACAAAAATGTCACAAAAAGTGGATACATTAATTACTGTATGTCCTTCCTGCCATCTAATAGAAGACCATGCATTTGTTCTGTCTGTCACTATGCCTCACTGACATAAATAGAAGAACAAAGATACATTATTCATTGTAAATATAATTTTTTGAGCAATTAAATACACAAGTATATACAGTAAATGAATAGGTCATTTAAATAGAAACATTGTCATATAATGCCCTGCAGTTCCATTATATTATTGGAGCCGGGAGGGCACTTTGTGTCCTCTCTCTCCCCCCTCCCCTCTCTGTTCTCAACACCTGTCTTCAATCACCCTCATAACCACCGGTGTATATAAGCCTGCCTGTTCCCGGAAATCCTCGCCCAAGTATTGCAGCTTGTCCTAGCGGTACCACGGCCCACCTTATGTCAGCGTCGTGTCGTCCAGCGGCTGTGTATCTACTGCGGTCAATCCGGTCACAAGACCAGGCTCACCTTGTCCCGAGAGCGTCGCGGTGAGCCAAACCTACGTTCTCTCAAGCTCTCCCCTGCGCATGACCGTTCCCGCTTGCATTATCATTTCTGCTCATAACACCCCCATCAATGCCCTTATTGATTCCGTTGTCAATGATAATTTTATTCATGAAGAAATATCTCCAACCACTTCTGTCCCCGAAAAAAGTCATAGCCCTGGATGGCCGAGTAATTTCCCTGGTCACCCACCAAACAGTGCCCATCACACTCCTTATTTCAGGCAATCACTGGGAAAACATTTCCATTTTTGTCATTCCTTCCCCTGAGACCCCCTTAGTTCTTGGTATTCCCTGGGTCCAACTCCACAACCCCGCCATAGACTGGACTCGTTTATCCTTCACCGGATGGAGTCCTCATTGCCATTCCCACTGCCTGCTTTCTGCCCTCAGAAGACCCACCACCCTTTGCCACCCCAGTGGACCTCTCCCAAGTATTCAGCAAGGACTTAGCCATCTCTCTACCCCCCACCGCCCGTATGATTGCGCCATAGACCTCTTGCCGGGAGCGCCACTTCCCACCAGCCGACTCTACAATCTCTTAGTCCCAAAAGAACCAACGCCCCTGCAGTGTTCCAAACATTAATTACTGATGTCCTCCGTGACATGCTCAACCGGTTCGTGTTTGTATACCTCGATGACATCCTCATTTTCTCACGCTCCCCTGAAGAACACCACATCAATGTACGCCAAGTCCTCCAGCGCCTCCTCGAGAACCATCTATACGTCAAACCGGAAAAATGTGAAGCTCGCGCAGCGTCATCGCTCCCCGACGCCCAAATACAAGGTGGGTGAATCCGTCTTCCTCTCTTCCCACGACCTTCCCCTTCAAACAGAGTCCCGTCATTTTGCCATCACCAAAATCATTAATCCCACTTCCGTCCAGTTAACACTGCCACAGTCCCTAAAGATTCATCCCACATTCCACGTATCGTTGCTCAAGCCTGTCTCTGCCTGCCAACACATCCAGGACCACCTCCATAACTATTCCTCAATAAACTGTTGATCATTTTACATCTGCCTCCGCCTGCTCTTGGGTCCAGCTACTCCCCACAGGTGACACACACCTGTGGGGAGTAGTACTGAAAAAACAAATCTATGACCTCATCAGCGACTAGTCTACTTGACTTTAATCATGTTAGTGTCAACTTACAAACATCTGAAGTCATGCAAGACCCACTATAGAGGAATGGGAATAGGAGTAACCCCCGAAACAACAAGTCTATCTGTTCCAATACTTTTGCTCACCTAAAAAGGTGCTGTTTAGTTACAAATAATACTAAATCTTGTCAAAGTAATGTGTCAGAGCCCAGACACCCTGCGGAGGAACCATAGGTGAGCGTAGGAACATACATCGACCGGTAAATCGAGAGCTTCGCCTTTCGGCTTAGCTCCTTCTTTACCACAACGGACTGATACAAAGTCCGCATCACTGCAGACGCTGCACCGATCTGCCTGTCGATCTCCCGTTCTATTCTTCCCTCACTCGTGCACAAGACCCAAAGATACTTGAACTCCTCGACTTGGGGCAAGATCTCATCCCCGACCTGGAGAGGGCACGCCACCCTTTTCCGACTGAGGACCATGGTCTCAGATTTGGAGGTGCTGATCTCATCCCAGCCGCTTCACACTCGGCTGCGAACTGCTCCAGTGAGAGTTGGAGCTCACGGCTTGATGAAGGCAACAGAACCACATCATCAGCAAAAAGCAGAGATGCAATACTGAGGCCGCAAAACCGGACCCCCTCTACGCCTTGGCTGCGCCTAGAAATTCTGTCCATAAAAGTGTCCAACCCTCGAGTCCGACTTACTGCCGGATATGCGGACCAAACTCTGAATCCAGTCGTGCAGGGACCGAACAGCCCATATTAGGGGGTTCGGTACCCCATACTCCTGAAGCACCCCCCACAGGACCCCCCGACGGACATGGTCGAACGCCTTCTCCAAGTCCACAAAACACATGAAGACTGCTTGGGCGAACTCCCATGCACCCTCGAGGACCCCTACCAAGGGTGGAGAGCTGGTCCACTGTTCCACGGCCAGGACGAAAACCACACTGCTCCTCCTGAATCTGAGATTCGACTTCCCGACGGACCCTCCTCTCCAGGATCCCTGAATAGACCTTACCAGGGTGATCCACCTGTAGTTTGAACACACCCTCTGGTCCCCCTTCTTACAAAGGGCCATGATCTTTAGTCTACAGCAAAGAAATAAAGGAATTTTCATCTCTGTTCTAATACTTAAGGCGCCAGGGAGTGTGTCCGGAATACCTGTTGAAAAAAGTTGAAAATAAAATCCTTTGTCAAGACTTCTCTCGAAATTCCCACCAAAATTCCACGGGGTGTCCTTTGACCCACGTGCCACCCTTCCAAAGAGATCCGCAGATTTTTGCTTTTGTATAATTTTGTGTAATGCTCATGTAATGTATCTGGCCTACTGTTTACGGTTTACAGCTGGGGAAAAGGTTAACACAAAAGCTAGGAATGGTGCAAGACTTTTGCATGATACTGTATGTGATTGAATTTGTCTGAGCTAGTGTTCACTGTATCATGTGTAGCAGGTGAAACCATAGGAAAAACAAAATCTCAGCAAACGACTAACAGTTTAAGTTAAAAACTGACTGACAAAAACAACAACAAAAATAGGAGCACTGGCAGTGAATTAAAAACAAAATGTGCATTTTATTTGGGCTGCGTACTTATAAGTTCGAAAATACTGGACCGTATTGGCATATTTCCAAGTTGACAATCATATTGCTCCAAAGCTGTTCACAGGGTCGATTGGGGCCATGGTAATGTGGATTGTTCTGATGTGCTGTGGAATACTAACTAGAGCCACAGAATAAAGAACTTATATTTGGGGAAGAATTAGAATCTTTCAAAATGTTACAACTTTCTTCTTGCGTCATCCTTTGAAGATAATGTAAATTCAATTATATTTATATTCATTCATAATTTTAAAGGGTACCCCGCCTCTCGCCCGAAGTCAGCTGGGATAGGCTCCAGCACGCCCGCGACCCGTGTGAGGAGAAGCGCTATGCAAAATGAATGGATGCATAATTTTAAAGGAATAAAGTCTTAGTGTGAGAAGAATAAACCTTACACTGGCAATAAGCATTCACACACAATATCTGAAGTGCAGTTTTAAAAAGATCAAAATCATCATATAAAACAGCTAATTTAAACACAAAGGAGTGTAAGAAAGTGTGGAGGATTTCAAGTACAGTCCAGTTTGTTTTCATTTGTCTGTGTCCTTCAGAGCCCAAATCCCGCCTTGACGTTTTGCGTGAAGACCTACGACCGCCTCTATTACATGGTGGCGCCCTCGGCAGAGGCCATGCGGATCTGGATGGACGGAATAGTTACAGGAGCCGAGGGGTACACTCAATTCCTGAACTGACAACGCAAGTGAGGACGAGCTCGTTTTCGGCAGAGACTCTGAACATACTCCCTATTTCTAGTCCACAGGTTTTTTTTTTTTTTTTTGCTTTTTTTTTTTTTTTTAAACACTGGTAGGCTGTTAGCTCAGCATTATTGACGCAAAAGGAGGGACCTATTAGTAATATCACTAGCTATCAAGTTCCATATCAACTTCAACCCAAAGACAACATTTAGTGTTTTAGGGGCTTCTTCCTACTTCCTATCTTAATGCTTAACATGACAAAGCTCATTACATTAGCTTAACAGCTCATTACATTAGCTTAACAGCTGTGCAATGTCTTCATGTTGCCGTCTTGTGACCTCAAACACAGCCCCATCTTTTTCTAAACCTTGCAAGCTTTTAGCTAACGACACTACACAGCTGGGAAGGCATGATGCCTCACTCCTGACCGAAAGCAATCCACATACAGACGCTACGGATGGGCAATACCAAACAAATCGAATCATAACAATTTTTTTTTTTTTTTTTTATTGACAAAACTGTGAATAAATTACTGAAATTGTTTAAAAAAAAAAAAAAACAGGACAAAATAAATTCCAGTCTATCTAAATATTACATAGACACCAAATGAGTACACTGCAAAAACTCTTACCAGGAATATGTGTCTCGTTTCTAGTCAAGTCTCACATCTAATCTGATTGCACAAAATACTCATCACCTAAAATTTTCAGGCGGAACAGTGGGTGATTGGTTTGCCTCACAGTTCTGAGGACCGGGGTTCAAATCCGGCCTCGCCTGAGTGGAGTTTGCATGTTCTCCCCGTGCCTGCGTGGGTTTTCTCCGGGTACTCCGGTTTCCTCCCACATCCCAAAAACATGCATGGTAGGTTAATTGAAGACTCTAAACTGCTCCTTGGTGTGCATGTGAGTGTGAATGGTTGTTTGTTTATATGTGCCCTGAGATTGGCTGGCAACCAGGTGTACCCCGCTTCTCGCCCAAAGATAGCTGGGATAGACTCCAGCACACCCGCGACCCTAGTGAGGATAAGCGGTACGGAAAATGGATGGATGCATAATTTTCACTTTTTTTTTTTGTTTGTTTGTTTTACTTGAAATAAGTACAACCACAATTCCAATGAAGTTGTGTTAAATAAAAACAGAATACAATGATTTGCAAATCATGTTCAACCTATATTTAATTGAATACACTACAAAGATACGATATCTAATGTTCAAACTGATAAACTATGGTTTTTAGCAAGTAATCATCAACTTGGAATTTTATGGTTGCAACACATTCCAAAAAAACTGGGACGGGTGGCAAAAAAGACTGAGAAAGTTGAGGAATGCTCAAACACCTGTTTGCAACATCCCACAGGTGAACAGGCTAATTGGGAACAGGTGGGTGCCACGATTGGGTATAAAAGGAGCTTCCCTGAATTGCTCAGTCATTCACAAGCAAAGATGGGGCGAGGTTCACCTCTTTGTGAACAAGTGCGTGAGAAAACAGTGGAACAGTTTAAGGACAATGTTCCTCAATGTACAATTGCAATGTACAATCCTCATCTACGGTCCATATCATCGTCAAAAGGTTCAGAGAATCTGGAGAAATCACTGAATGTCAGCGGCAAAGCCGAAAACCAACATTGAATGCCCGTGACCTTCGATTCCCTCAGGTGGCACTGCATCAAAAACCGACATAAATGTGTAAAGGATATCACCACATGGGCTCAGGAACACTTCAGAAAACCAATGTCAGTAAATACAGTTTGGCGCTACATCCGTAAGTGCAACTTGAAACTCTACTATGCAAAGCAAAAGCCATTTATCAACGCCGTTGGCTTCTCTGATGGACTCCAAGATGGACTGATGCAAAGTGGAAAAGTGTTCTGTGGTCCGAAGAGTCCACATTTGTAATTGTTTTTGGAAATTGTGGATGTCGTGTCCTTCGGGCCAAAGGGGGAAAGAACCATCCGGACTTTTATGGACGCAAAATTCGAAAGCCAGCATCTGTGATGATATAGGGCTGTGTTAGTGCCAATGGCATGGTTAACTTACATCTGTGAAGGCACCACTAATGCTGAAAGGTACATTCCAGTTTTGGAAAAACATGCTGCCATCCAAGCAACGTGTTTTTCATGGACGCCCCTGCTTATTTCAGCAAGACAATACCAAACCACATTCTGCACGTGTTACAACAGCGTGGCTTTGTAGTAAAAGAGTGCGGGTACTAGACTGGCCTGCCTGCCTGCAGTCCAGACCTGTCTCCCATTGCAAATGTGTGGCACATTATGAAGCGTAAAATACAACGGAGACCCCGGACAGTTGAACAGCTGAAGCTGTACATCAAGCAAGAATGGGAAAGAATTCCACCTATAAAGCTTCAACAATTAGTGTTCTCAGTTCCCAAACGTTTATTGAATGTTAAAACAAAAGGTGATGTAGAACAGTGGTAAATATGACCCTGTCCCAGCTTTTTTGCAGCCATAAAATTCTAAGTTAATGATTATTTGCTAAAAACAGTTTAGTTTGAAGATGAAATATCTTGTCTTTGTAGTGTATTCAATTAAATATAGGTTGAACATGATTTGCAAATCATTGTATTCTGTTTTTGTTTAACCCAACGTCCCAACTTCATTGAAAAAAGATTGCCAGTTTTTTTTTTTATTATTTTATTTTTTTTATTTTTTTTAACTTACTCCACTGGCAATTTTTTTTGTACTTTCAAGTAAAAATTGTCTAAAACCAGGTTACTTTTTATGTGATGAGTCTTATTTTAATTAGTTTTGACCATATATAGGACAAATATTCTTGGTAAGAGAGATTTTGCAGTGTAATGTCTGGATCCTGGCATTATGAAGGTATTGACCCGCCCATCCCAAAATAACACCTTAAGACAATACTGAGATACAATTCAGGAGTGTGATTTTATCAAACAACCAAAACAAATGAGTCTTGTCTTGAGTCATAATTGCAAATATCAGTCATCTCCCACGCAGCAGCATGATTCATTGTAACATTACTGCTTCTGTAAATTCCCAGTGATCGTGAGCATACTACACAAGAGTTGCTTGATGTCGGTGTCTGTGTTGACCATGAATTTGTCAGTCGACAGATCTGGCATAAATGTGCCAGTTTGTAGCAAGCAGAGGACGACACGGAACTGCTTCTAGCTGAGTAGGGTGGTCATGATAATTGAAGGTTGTTGTTCATCAGTGAAGTTTACCTCTTATAAATTGTCTACAAACCTCTTCTTTGCCTTTACTCTTCCTGTGTGGAAACCAAATTTGACAATGGCAAGGCTGTTAAATCCTGTCTGTTGATATATGATGTACTGATGTTATCCGTATTGGGGGGAAAAAAAAAATGCTGTATAGGTGCCTGGATGGAAGTAGTAGATGAAATGAAACACTGACTTTTTTTTGTTTTGTCAATTTTATTTCATGACTTACATTTCAAATTGTATGGTACTGTAGTGATGAATTGTATCAACTTATAAAAAGCCACAGCATTCATTTATTCAGTTATTGGTACCTTGTATTATCCTCAACTTTGAGTTAAAAACATGGATTTATCAATCCTATTAAAACTGTTACACAACACAGTCTGATTTTCTTGGGTTCAGTGTGTTAAAAGTGTTAACACATTTCCAGTGTTGAGGTGAGGCAACAATTTTTATTTTTTTTAAAAGAAAGGAACATTCAGAAAAAGGAAAGAAATCATTTGCAATCACAGGGATTCCCTTAAAATTAATACAACGGGAAAAGAAAAAAGTCACATCTATGTTTGATGAACATCTAGTCTTCCAGATAAGAATCTGAGTAGTCTCCCCTATGTTCATTTAAAGCTTGTTGATACCTGCAAAGCAAATGCATTTAAATTACTATAAATGATCTCCCAGTATGTATTGCATAACCCTAACCAAAAGGATCATCCTTTAAACTAGCATTACTATTTGAGTTGATTGAAATTACATTTTGAAAGAGTGAAACCTCTTGGTCAAACAATTTTTCCAGGGCACTCGTTGACTTCCAATTTGTTGGACTTTTGAAACTATTTCCTATAGGAAACAACACAAATGATCTGATAATCCGTTTAACTGTCACCATAAAACCTCGAATAACTATAGATTGTTTTATTACTGTTTCAACATAACTGTCATTCAAATGCAAAATACTTTATATTGATGAAGTCAGAACACGTACAAAAATACGTAAAATAACAATGTTAACCACTGTCCAACTTGAAGTTTATGGTAAAGCTGGAGGTTTTTCACTCCCAGTGTACAACTGTGTGTGTGTGTGTATGTCCAGTGTTGTCTCATAAACGCATACACACACATTTTTGGTGGGGACAAGTGTTGCAAAAAGCCAAATAAAAAGCACACCACAATCAAAGCTTATTCTGAACTGAGGTCATGCATTTTCCTCAAACTGTGTCAAATGACTATTAGACTTCAGGGTTTTAACTACTAAACCAAGCGTAAAACTAAATCAATGTGACTTACTCTCTGCACAGGGGGATGTGTACTCTGTCACGGCCACATCACCTGCAAATAAGATAAAATAATTGTATGTTAAACTTGGATACAAGGATGTTCACTCTCTTTATTCTGCAAAGATAAAGTCACTGGTTGGTAGCAGCAGAGTAAAAACAAGCACAATTTTAAACTATATACAAGCCAGTGTTATAACAGAAACAACAGACGTGAAAGGGGACAATCATAACAGGAGGACCTTACTTGTCTGGTAGTAGTCGTACACTTTGACCACAGCTGCTTTCAGGTTCCTGACAGGCACGTCTTCCTCCAGTGTGACGCTGTAAATCATCGTCTCACCTTTCTTCAGCTGAAAACAAACCACACGCCAATGAAGCCGCATTTCGACCATATGGACACAGTTCAACTCGCCATGACACACCATCTCTGATCGGGTATGCGTTTCTACTGCAAGGTGTGTAGGTGGGAGGGTTATAACCGCATCCTCCAAACGAATAGTGTGGCATCTTAGCAGTACACAGTAAATTGAAGGAAACAGTTTTTTGGGCTCTATTTTCAAATCTTACGTTACGGGTGGCGTAACTGTACGCCAGGGGCAGGTTAGACCAGTGTTAGTAATTTGGTAGACCAGCGCAACATAGCGGATCCTGAAGTGGGGCGGGCTGCGCCACTGTGGGTGAGTCTACAGCCAACTTCATTCACAGCCCATCAAAGTGGTTCCTCTCAGCGTTTTCCACGAAAAAATGTGGTTGTCCCCCCACCCCCTTCAGAAAAAAAGAAACATTGAAAAATAAAAGAAACCGTAAATCTTGAAAAAAAAAAATCACTGAAAAGGGGAATCTTGCAGACGCCCAACCTGCGAAATTTGCGGGGGTCCACTGTAGTAATGTGTTCAATGAATTGTTTTCTACAATGGTTCAGAGGGTTTGAGCCTCACTGTTCTCATATTTAAGAATGGAATACATCTGACATCCACCAAAATCACGTTAAACGAGATGCGCCAAGATTTATATGTGGTCTTACCAGGTGTAAGTTTAGACCAACTTCGGGCCACCAAATTGTCACTGCACCGGAACGCCGAGCTTGGCGCAGACTGGTCTGCCAAATTGGCAAAGACGCACAGCGAGCCTTGCATTTGCACAAAAATCAAGAGCCACCCGTTTTTGCGCTTTGCTCCAGATGCACAATGAAAATGGAGCCACAAGTCTTAAAATAAAGGGCAAAATTAACAGCAGTGAGTTTTCCATGAATATTTACACTTCCTGGTTCAATTAAAATTTGTATTTCATCAGTACTCTTCATCATGCTGTTCAAATTTCAACATCATGAGACCAAGATGATGCGTAACAATTGATCAATAGTACTCGCCACTGCAAGGCTTCAAACTGGATTTTTCTCAGAGTGAAGTGGCCACGAAGCTTTTTGAGTGTCACAGAGTGTCATCAGCAGGTTGTCATAGAAACGGACATCATTGGAAATTTTCATGGTGAAAACACCTGTTGTTAATTTTGCTATCCAGCTAACTCCTTGTCCAGTTAGACATGTGCATTCAAAAGTTTCGATGAGGTCAAATGGAGTTTTCCTGTGAAGGGTTGTGCATTTTCGGTCATCCTGCAATTTTAATCCGAAAGCCCCCCTAACATCTTGTGAGTAGTAGTACAGAAACTAATACAACCAAAAATGACAACAGCTAAAGAAGTACTTTTTCATTTATAAAGTCCAACTCCGCATTTTATAGAGGATAGACTTTATAAATTAAAAAAAAATTGCTCCTACCCCGTCCAAGTAGATGTTGATATAACCTTCATCCAGGTCAACGCGCTTCACTGAGCGGTCTTTCTTTAACTAGAACATCACACAGTAAATTGCCATCAGCGTAGTTCCAATGACAACAGGTGACACAAATATGTGAGGCCAGAAGAACAAATGAACCCACAGACTCCAGTGAGCTTTTATCCAAAATGTGTCCGGACAGGAGTTTGATGTTAATGATGACCATGTTCGTCTCCTCTCTCATGCCCTGGTACCTGCAAACACAACGCAATTGTTTCTCTCTCTCATCATCTCTTGCAGATTATGGAAAAAAAGAGTTATGGATTGTTTCAGGAATTCATTTGGTTTGGCTATCAAATTATGTTTTCATTCATAATACATGAAAGGGCTAAAATAAAAACAGTGAATAAAGATACAATGAAACAAAGCATTTCCTTGTTTTGCTCTTGCACTGAGGGAAAAACGAGAATAAAATTTCAATTTAGATGGCCTGACAGCAGCAGCATTTTGGAGCCAAAACAAAATCACACTTTCAAGCTTTCCAACACCTCACAGCTGTGAAAAAAATAACTTTAGAGGACTGTACAGTATTAAATGATTATATTATACCGTATCATATGAGACGGGATAAAACAATTAGGCTCAACATGCTTTGGAGGTCATTTTATGCATGCAAATCACGTTTATTTGACAAGCTGGTCAATGACTGTCGAGGCAAAGACAGATATGCGCACACACTGACCTGACATGGACAAAGAGGATGATCTGTGGCTTGGGGGGGTTGCACTTGGACATGGTATTAGTGGAGATGTTGAAGGCGGAAAAGTCTGGAGGAGGGGGGACGTTGTAAAGCATGGAAATCTGTGAGGGGACAGGAAGGACCAACATGTGCTCTTAAACCTCACTTTCATCTCACAATTGCAGGATGTTAAATGAGACAATCAAAAACAGGGATGTAGGAGGAGTCAAATTATGTCCCTCAATGTACAATCTACACTACATAACCCTAATGGGCTAATTATTAGACCCAGGGATACGCATACTTCTACCCAAAAAGGTACAAGTACATTCCCAAGCAGAACCGTTTTGGGTACCGACCATTTTATTAAGCTGCTGTTTTTTTTAATGCCAGAATGTTGAACAGTCATAACCAGAGTCTGTGTCCACTTATTCCTGCAATGTGGGAGAAACTAAGAATTATCTCTGAGTTTCAACTAGCCTATATGATCAGCCCTCGAGTAGAGGAGAGAAAAAAAAAAAGAAAAAAAAAAAACTAATTTGGGAGCCAGCTCAAGCCTGGATAAAATGACAAAAGCTTGAATATTGCCAACTTGAATTTAGGACTTTGAGCCTGGTGAATGAATATATTGCTCCCCCGAGTCAATCAGCTTGAAATCATTCCTATAAGTGCACTTTGTTATAAATGTCACTCATCTGTTTTTGCTGTGATGGGAAATACAATATTTGATATTTTATTTGATTTTACAGACCAAATTCAATTTCAATCGAAATCATGTAAAGTATTTATCTGATAAATGTTATAAAATTCAATTCCATGCACAGCTTGGGCTCTGGTACCAGTCCTCTCGAGGGGTTGGATTCTCTTCCACTCTGGAGTTGCCCATGGTGAGAGGCGCCAAGCAGGTGTCGGGATACTTATTGCCCCCCCCGACTTAGCGCCTGTAGGTTGGGGCTCACCACGGTGGACGAGAGAGTAGCCTCCCTCCGCCTTCGGGTGGGGGGACGGGTCCTGACTGTTTGTGCTTATGCTCCAAACAGCAGTTCCCACCCTTTTTGGAGTCCTTGGAGGGGGTGCTGGAGAGCGCTCCCGCTGGGAACTCCATCGTTCTGCTGGGGGACTTCAATGCTCACGTGGGCAATGACAGTGAGACCTGGAAGGTCTCACTGTCGGAAAGATGGAAAACAGGAGCTTTCAAGCCAGGTGGGAGGCAATTATCTGTTCACTAAAGTAAAGGACTGACTTGTTTGTCTTGTGTGCAAAGTCAATGTGGCTGTACCGAAAGAATAGAACATATTTGAAAGAATGTTTTCTTTACACACTTTTTCTACTCCATGGCAGGGACTGTTAGTAGTTGAAAGGTTGGATTTTCATTGAAGTACAATATTTGTTGGGAGTTGTTTTGTTGTTAGTCTTTGAAAAAAAGATTTCCTCGAAAAGCTACAGATAGAAACAAAATCATTTGTTTTATGAATCAAAATAAGAATTATTTTATGAATCAAAAGAAGACTGATGTCTTCTTTTACAAATTAGAGTTCTTGTGTTTATAATATTAAAGTTTGTTTATTCCAGATTCAGTGTTTAAGCAAAACGGGATAACATGCACAATCACAGTCAATATTCAATAAATATTGAGTTTGGCCCGATTTTAAATTTTGTCCCAAATTGAATTTGAGTTCGACACCCATACCTTAAATGATTTATTTTTTCTCAGTCCAACCACAATTAAATATATCACATCTATTTTAGTCATTTCAAGTACTGTCAATTTTGTGAAAATTCACTTTGGGTGTCGCAGTCAAAAAGGTCAATCGGGCTTTCACATGTGATTGACTTGCAGACATTTCTTTGAGCAATATGGCGATGATAATTTTGGTCATGGTAATCGTGACATGAAATGTTCATACCATTTCATTTCCAGCTACCAATGAATAAACCTGCTTGGATACAATTGTCGAAGCAAAGTAACTGACAATTATTAGCATGCATTAGCATTAGCCTAGTTAAAAACTGCTAAGCTGCCAGCTAAGATCGCACCTGTGCCAGAACACAGCTCTGTCCCTCTGCTTTGATCGTGTACTCTCCGGGGACTTCGCTCAGCTTCTCCTCCTGGTACAGGAGCCGATTTCTCTGGTCAACTATGAACTGCTTGTTCAGACCTCCTAATGACGTCACCGTCACGACAGTCCTGCCTCCAACGCTATAGGTGGCGGCACCGTATTTAGCCAGCGCTTGGAGGGCCACCACAGTGTCCTAAGGAGGTTATGAGTATAGAGTCATTAAGTCTGCAGAGTATGGTACAAACCTCTCACAATTTTGCCTACCTGTGTTGAAGAAAAACCACCGTAAGGATTTTGCTGCTGTGTGAGCCAGCGCACAATGCCGGAGCTGTAGTCCAGACCAAAATTTGGCAAGACAGGCCCGGAGAGCAGTGCCAGCAGCACATAGGAAGTGATCTCCACCTCCAGAGAATCCAGTCCTTTCATAGAGGCCCCTGTTCGCTCCCAGTGGCGGGTTCCCCCTTCGCAAAAATATTAGCAATCAAAATGTATCACAGAAAGGACTGGGAAACATGACATTGAGCTCTTTGGTAACCATTAAGTACTGAGAGCAATAAAAAGTACAGTATAGGGCAGGGATCAAGTGTGCTGCTGGAAATACAATTTTACTTAATTGGTCTAAAAATATTTTTTCCCTACAAATAATGCATCTTTGGTCATCTCTTTATGCCTGCGACGTATAGCGACAGGCAGAAAAATGAAATGTTCTTCCACTAGGTACATAATTCATAATTATTATATTTATATATGTAAGTATATATAAGTATAGTGATGGCCCAATAAACATTTGGAAACACTGGTACAGGGAATGTGGAATTTAGGGTTGTTGTAACTTTTTTCCCCCCAAAACTGGGACAACTAAGAACAGAACGAGTGCAACAATTATGCTTAAAAAAAATACCTGTAATAATCCTCAATATTGATGAACAATTTAAGTTCACTGTGCCTTTAATTAACAGTGATGTAAAACTGCACTGTATTATTATGACAGCTATTTATTATCTTTGGTTACCTAATTTTTATACAAATGCTTGGGTCAAGGCGACCACAATGAATCCCATCTCCTCCAGGCCTATGTACCATTTGAACAGACACATACTGTACACCAACTTGCACAATCTAATGAGATATACAGTACAAGAGCTGTATCAAACATTGTGATATTATAAAGGTCAGTTTTGATTGATACGGTCAGATGTAATTCCTCTTTATCATTGTGTTTATAAATTAAGAGTGGAGTATAACTGCAGTGTACATACTTGGAGCAGTTTCCATTCAACAAAAATGAAAGGAGATGTGAAAGGAATCCAACATTGCGTCATGTGTAACATGATGTACCCATTGTACTGGACTGCTGGTGCAGGTAGCTGACAAGCTTGAGCCTCATCGCCTCGTCCCTAGCCAGAGTGAAGGTGTAGGCCATCAGCGCTGTGGTGTACAAATTGTCCATTTGGCCGGCTGCCTCTTTCAGACAGCCCAAACACCTCTGGATCACAGGATCCTGTCATAAAACACACAAAGATATGAGGGATTGAGTAGTCTAAAGAGTGAACTCATAATGTGACTGGTGATACCGCCTACCTGTTTAAAAATCTAATTTTAATTCCTACAGACGGCTACAGAAAACTAATTGTGTATATCCATAGTTGACACCAGATGTTTACTTGCACTATGCAAAAATACTGTACATGCTTTTTTTCCTACTTTCTGGCATAAAATCTAACTAAACCTGTTTTGGTCAATTAGGATTACCAAAATCATTTCTATTCGCTCAATGCCAGAAAAATGAGTAATTTTTTTTTTAGGGAATTTTTCATTACTTTCCTCTTAGTTCGAAATTTATATACAGTAAGATTACGATGCCTTTATAAACAATTTGGGAAAAGCCAGATGATGATTTTATTTCTTTGGAAGCTTCTGAGTTAATTAGAGCCATATCTGTGGATGTAGTTCAACGGGGCACACCTGAAACCCACTGCTTCCTTGTGTGATATCATGAGAAAGTAAAAAATTGTGTCATTATCCACAGAGAAACGAGTTCTGTACCGACATTGGCTGAAAGGCCACTCTGCCAGAAAGAAGCCATTTCTCTAAAAGCCGTCTTGTGGTCTGATGAAACTAAAATTGAACTGTTTGTCCATAATGAGCATTGTTATGTTAGGAGGGAAAAGGGGGAAGCTTGCAAGCCTGAGAACACCATCCCAACTGTGAAATATGGGTGTGGCAGCATCATGTAGTGGGGCTGTTTGCTTAAAGAGGGATTGGTACACTTCACACAATAGATGGCATCATGAGGAAAGAACACAACGTGGAAATACTGAAGCAACATCAAGACATCAGCCAGGAATTTAAAGCTTGGCTGCAAATGGACAATGACCTGAACCATAATAAACTGGTTACAAAGTGGCTTAAGGATAACAAAGTCAATGTTCTGGTGTGGCCATCGCAAAGCCCAGATCACAATCATATTGAAAATGTATGGGCAGACCTGAAAACACACGTGCGAGCAAGCCTACGAACTTGGCTCAGTTCCACCAGTTATGTCAGGAGGAGTGGGGCAATATTCCTGCAAACCATTGTGAGAAGCTTGCGGAATGCTAAAACACTTGACCCAATTTATACGGTTTAAAGGCAATGGTACCAAACACTAATGAAATGTATATAAAATTCTGACTTTGAAGAAAATAATAGAAAATTGTTTTTAAAAAAAAAATCCTTCTGTCATTTAGAAAAGAACACAATTTGGTCAACCTAATTGTCCTAAAACAGTAAAAGTTCATGTCAGTGAGGAAAAAAAGTGTCTTTTTATATAGTGCAAAAAAGGCCCCATAGACTCACTCATGGAGGCGGAAGTTACTCACAAAGTCACCAAACTGCACTTTGGATGATTACACTTTGCACAATGGTCATTGCACCGGACTATTGCAATATTAGTCATTCGAACTGCTCGAAGTGCAAGAGGACTCTGCATCTTTTTGCACAATTGTCAAAAAATAAAAAAATAAATACAAATATTTACCGGCATTACCAGATAACTAGCAGCCCTTTACTGCTCAGTGACTTGTCAATGTCTTTCTGTCTCCAAAGTGTTCTGTAAATTGACGGTCTGTTGTCGTACTCGAGCGGCTCCAACTCCCGGAGACAAATTCCTTATGTTTTTTGGACATACTTGGCAAATAAAGATGATTCTGATGTAGGGTTAAACTGTGTGGTACTTATTTAAGCCAAAATCTGAACAACTTTCTGACAGACATTTTTAGAGATGGCCAGCACAGAAAATAGAAACACTTTGTTGTAAACTTGATGGGTGGGCCCCCTTTAAATAAGATTTAATTTGAAACAGCAATGAAATGACAGACAAAAGGAAATATCCTGATTATTGTAATAATGCAGGAATTGTCATCTTCTGATAGCTGAGTGAGAGATTTTTGCAGCTAATGCATTTAAAAAGCCCATGATTTTACTTTTTACTTGTATTAACCCATTTAAAATGAAGATCACGCAAAACATGACATCACATGAGGTTGGGGTCCAGTGTTGGATACAAAAGGGGAGCGATGTTTGACTCACTTTAGTGTCGGAGTCCAGTTCTAACAGGGCGGCAACGATGTAAGCCGTCAGGGACACGTCGTCGCTCACTCCTCCCTGATGGGATAGTAAAATATGCATTCGTATTGCTTTGTAAAACACTAAACTAACATACAGGGACAGCAGTGCAAGCATGTCAATGGCCACACTGACATCATTACCTTCATGCCATTGTGGAAAAGTTTCCCCACAGATCTGATGCAGCCATCACGCCCCTGCTTAGAGTACAACCATTTCTTGGCATCCATAACGTGCTTGGGATCTACAAAGATGTAAGGCCTCGCCCCCCAAAAGGACTTCATCACAAAGGAGGTCAGCCTAGAGAGAAATAGACACGTGCGCGCATGCGCGCGCACACACACACACACACACACACACACACACACACTTCTGAAAACAAATCAAAGCACAGTGTGCCTGTGGCGGTAACCCCGAAATGAACCCAGCCATATAACAATTACATAATGACCTTGTGTGTGATATGAAGCCTCTGTGTCTACAAGAGAGTTCAGCTGAATTAGACAGAGGGGCAGCAATGCTTTGAGTGCGAACTAAAATATTGTACAAAATCAATGAAATATCCTAACAATGTGAGGATAAGCGGTACGGAAGCTGAATGAATGAATGTTGTGACACTCCAGGATCCCACTGCAATACTGTTATGAATGCAGAAAATACTCAGCCAGAAATTAACAGGACACTACTTGTAGTAGTGTCAATATTAACTGTGTAAACACAATCCCTCTTATGAAGTGAAACACTCCCCTATTCCTCCAGAGTGCTCGGTTTAAGATTACATTCATTTGGGCTGTGACGAGGACGTTTTCTTCAATGCATAAATTTCTATTGCATACTTGGTTGGTGATATTACGATTAAAAATTTGGGGGTGCACCACAATCGTAATGTAAAGTGGAGTTTGAAGTTATAGTGACATATGACTGAGTTAAGGAAAATAGATTTATCGTTTTATTAACTTTGGGGGAACTGCCAACCCCATAAAACCCACCCTTTGTTTGATTGAACTCTCCCTGGGTACAATTGGATGTACTTCCTGTTACTTTAAGGTTCAAGCATCTTTGGGTCCCTTGAGAGGCTCTATAAGCTATTATTATTATTTGTTCACATAACACCCCCAACTCTTATAAAGCTGCCTGATGTGATAAGTGTGAACAAACTTGTTTTGCCCTCATTACAGTCCTACATGACTTTAAGAAAACACATTCAAGCTGTTTCGTCTAATCTTTTGCAGCAAATATTAATGTGATTGGACACTTGAGTCCTTGTTTCCACAAACAGCCACCCCCATACATACTCGCCAAGTGCCAAACCAAAACGTTTGTTAAATCCCCCCCAGCGATGTGCTTTAAGCCCATTTAAAGGAAATATTAACATTTTCTGGCAGCTTCCTCATGAAGTAAATGGCTAGGATGTTTTCTGGTGCCAAAAACAGATGTGTACGCTTGCCTCATGGGTGCCATTTTTAGTCTCACATCAAATTAAGTGTGAACTTTAAGCTTCATAAAGTCACTGTACAATAAAGTGCTAAGTACTGAAAAATGTTCTATGACATCTGATGCAACTGCACTGTATTGTGTGTTACATCATTTATTCTGGTATTTTTGGTCTTTTCAGATCACCATCAAGGCTAAATGTGACATACGGCGAGAGGCTCAAATACACAAAATATTTTTGTGACAGTAAAAAGTGAAACAATGCCAGATGAATTAAAACTTTTCAGTCACAATGTAACACCAGCGATCTCTTACCACTTCATATTTAAAAACAGGTCAACAAACATTTCACAGAGACATTCAATAACTGCACTTAATTTTTGTGGTGTACAAAAACCCTTCATATCCAGTACAGTGGAACCTCAAAAGTAGAACTGTAATAAAACAATTAAGGTGCACAAAACCTCAGGGGTGAAAATGCCGTCACTTATGACTTCACGTGAGACATTTATAGGTCTCGCGATACTTCAGTTTAGTGAGCATTAAAAAGGATTTACTCCACAGGTGTATTGATCTGCTTTTTTTTTTTTCCTTTTAGTGATACAATCACATCAGGGTACAAGTGATGGCAAAGAGAAAAACTGATGACCATAGAACGGGAAATGGAGCACACGTCTGTCGTGACTGCTAAGGCAATATGGCAAATTTAAAACTCTAACGGATAAGACCTTAACTGCTTGGAAGGCAAGTCATGTCACAAAGACTAATATCCCTCTGCATATACAGTACACTACCAGTCATCTAAATTAACAGCAAACAGAGAATACAAAAAATGTTAGCCACTATGAACAGTAAAAAGAAAAAATAATTATAAAAGTTAAATAGTGTTCCCTCGCTATATGGCAGCTCATCTATTGCAGATTCAGTGTATTGCGGATTTCTTTTCATTTTTATATCGTGCCTAATTTACCGTATAGTGGGATTTTGAGTGTATGTTGTAATTTTAAAATTGTAAGTAAAAAATATAAAAGAAAAAATTAAAACACATCACAAGGAATAAAATGTACATAAACATACAGTAATGCACATAATTACTGTGCACTAAGAGTACAGAAAGTGTTCTGCAGAAGATTAATACGAGTCTGAGGAGGTTCATACAGCTTTAAATATGTAAATATAATTCAAGAAACGTGGTCAACACTGCAGATTTCACCTATTGCAGAGGTGTTCTGGAACCTAACCCCCACAATAAATGAGGGATTACTGTCGTGAAATTTGTGAACTCTTCATGCGAGGTGATTGCCCTTATAAGCAGTAATTTTCCCAAACAAATTAAGCTTTGTTTGACCTTTTTTAAAAACATTCTCAAAAGGTAATTTACATTATATTTTGTATGAATAATGGTTATTTAATTTTTTATTTTTCAATACTTAGTCTTTTTATACTTGTATGCCTGTTTACACTGTCCAATTGCTCAACATTTTAAGAAGGCGACAAATTGATACTGGAAAGGATTATTGATATTTTCAATGGTAAATGGGCTTTCATTTGTATTGCTCTTTTCTACTTTCAAGATGTTCAATACTCACTGTTTCCACAACTGAGCCATGTTTGATTTTTCTTTCAAAATGCCAATCCTTTTTAATTGCTACAAAGCACCATCACTGATTTGCCCCTCTGCTTTTCTACTGACCAGGTGTTGCCAGATTCATCGCTTTTCCCAAAGGCACTATAGGAGCCATCGTCATGTTTGTAGATGAGCTCCCTTTGGTATCCTGGAACACACAGACAAATGCACATCATATTCCCGATTGTGAACACACGCTGCAGGAAATATGGTCTCATTGTGTTTCACTTGCACAAAATGCCATCTCTCCTCTAGGTTTATAATTATGGCTGCAAGTTTTTAAAAATGACTAAAATTGTATGTCCATAATGTAGAAGTTCTCAAAACGTTTTACAGGTTCCACCCACAAAAAAAAAAAAAAAAATTCTCCAAAAAGTACCACTATCATTACCACAAGTAAAATACAGTAGCATAGTAGACCCAAGTGTTCATCAAAAAACGAGACAGAGGTGAGTATATATTTACTATTATTGTAAGCCATTGTGACATTACATATAGTTTGAACATTAACAGCGCACATAATTATAGGAAACTAATTAAAAAAGGATACAGTCAAACTATATTGTACATAAATGTTAAATAAAAATTGCACCTCAATAAAGTTAAAAAAAAATTTAAATAAAAAAAATCCATCCATCCATCCATTTTCTGTACCACTTATTCTCACTCGGGTGGCAGGCGTGCTGGAGCCTATCCCAGCAACTGCAGGCAGGAGGCTGGGTACACCCTGAACTCATTCATTCATCTTACTTTACGCTAATCCTCACTCGACTGAAGTTGCCAAAATGTTTACGTTAAATACAACTGAACTGTGCAGTGATTTTCTCATACCGCTAGAGGGAGCTCACATACCACTCGTGGTGCACGTACGATACGTTGAGAATCACTTGTCATAATCATAATTTATGCAAACAATATGTGTCTGAATTATGCCACATGTATTCATAATTATTCGTCATGTTAACAAGTAGCAAACAAATATTTACACATTCATTATCGGGTCGATTTAAACTACCTACTTAGCTTAGCTTACTTTTCAAGCTGTTTTGATAATGAAAATGACCTTGCCTTTTACTGTACCATATGTTGATCTGTTTTGGATAGTCTTGTTTTGTGAACCATTCTGTAAAAGGTGGGAATGATGACTCACCGCTCTCAAGGAAGCGCGTCGCTTTGTCCAGAATCTCAGCAGTCAGTTGACCTGTGCTATTCAGGTAGTTGAGAATGAAGATGTTGGGAGCAAACAGCAACATGTTCTGCTCGCCACAGCCATATGGCATTGCCAGGAGTTGGTCCAGGTTCTTAATGGCTCGGCCCATCAGGTCACCTTCAGTAAAAAAAAATCTCATGAGGGAGGGTTCTATGTAGGCCTCTATGAAAATGCTGTCAGACAATAACAGGTATTTTTACCCAGTACAGAGACAGTGGCTCTGGCAGATCCAGCAACAAACATCTCTGGCATCAAAAGAGAAATTTTCTTTTCCACTGGTCCCTCTGGCAACAAAACAGACATAGATTGAGTGAGTGTCATCACTTACCTTTGAACAAATACTGGCCAATTGTGCTTTAGTAATAAATAACAACAATTTAATCTCATATGGCCAAAAAGGTTTCCATCTCTAATGGGAGAACTCACACCAAGACTTCCATTTTCAAAATACCACCATAATGTTGTTCTGTTTCTTTGTGTTGTGGTGTAATACAAGCAACAAATGTACAGCAGAATTAAACTGTTTTAAATTACTATAATAAAGAATAATAATGAATTTAAACAAGAACTGCTACAAACTAAGCTCTGGGACGGAGGTAAAGTTCCATTAAGCATTAAAATTTCATCTGGATCCAATAGGGATAAGATGAAAAATTACCTCATCTGATTCGACCATGTTAAATTCAAACTGAAGCCAATTGCGCGACTTGCATTTGTGGTCCTGCACACAGAGCAAATTGTGTTCATATCTGATGAGACTAGACTGCGATAAGAGCGTCTGAACAAGTTTAATGGGATCTTTAAGGATCTTTCTGTCAAGGGTGGGTGTTATGGTTGTTGTCTTCCCCGTTTCATACACCTGCTCCTGAGTGCATCTTCCCCACCTGTGCCTTGTTTACCCTAATTACACCATGCATTTAACCTCATGTCTCATTCTTTCTGGTCGCCAGTTCGTTGTACCTTGTTGCCATGTTCCAGCATTCCTTGTTTCTACGTCACCGATTTATATAAGCCTAGACCCTGTTCTGATTATTGACCTTGCCTTTTTGCCTCACATTTTTTGGATACTGTTGCCTTTTCGGATTGCCTGCCTGTGTCTGCCCGTTTATTAAACCTCTCTTTTTTAAACTGTCCATTTGAATTTAAGTCGTGCATTTTGGGTCCTGTCCTTTGTTCCGTTCATGACACTTCCATTTATTGCAACTCATCTTTTTTTTTATCAATGTGAGGATTATCCTGATAATTTAATGGGAAGAAATGATTTAATAACTATCAATAACAACCAGAGTTACAATATAAAAAAAACTGTAGAAAATAGGTCGCTCAAAAACAATACAGACAAACCTAGAGCATGACAAACCTTGCTATTTTGTGACAAAATGACAATGAATATTAATTTGTCAAACTCATGTGTGTAAAACAAGGAGCTGCTAAATGTCAGTGAGTTGAATTCAAACCCCCAAAATTGTGTCTGAGATTTTCCAAACAACTTGTACATGGGAAAGCTCACCTGCAGGACAGAGGAGCGCATTGTGACTCACTGACTGAGGCGTTCCTTCAGCCTAGATGGGAGACCAACGTAGAAAATGTTAAACTGGAATGCATTACAGAGACACTATTCAAATTAGACCATTCATCTCGAGGCTGATATATCCTTTGTGCTCCTTAATAATTGGAGATCATCAGTGTTCAATCCAATTATTATGAATGTAATTATTTTTAAACGGATTGCATTGAAGAGAGGCCATGCTGCTGAAAGGAATAAAAAATGTTTTGGGCTCCAGTTTGGGCAGTCATTCTCTGTCATGTTTTATTTTGTTGATTATTATAATTTTATTTCAATGGTGTTTCCTGACATTTATCATCAATCACGTATGTAATGTCAGCTGTTTGTGTTGCATGTCTGTTGAAACTGTTTTTTATTGGGTAAGAAATTTGTTCGACAGTGTATTCTATGACAATGCTATAATATGTTGCGCTTTGAAATGACAATATACAGTACGTTGTGTCTGAGAGGTACTAACCTCCACCAGCAGGCTGCGGACCACGGTGTCAATACGGCCCACGTCAGGGACAGAAGCCACCTCATTGCCACACAGCAAGTTGGTCTTCAGGGCCTCGGCGCTCACCTTCAGGTCGACCTTGCCTTTGTGCAAACAAACAGTCTTATTCAGAGGTCATGTTAAGGCATGCATCTTCAGTCCAGCCTTCAACAAATTTACCATGAACGGCTTTCCAGTCCAATTTATTTTTAGGGTTTATCCTGCCCACCTCCTCTGAATCTTGTTTTCTCCCCCAGATTTCTGTCTTATTCACCATCATTAAAAACCCCATTTGTTTCCTTAAAATGCACACTCTCCCCATACCTCTTTATCTCCCAACCCTCCTTGTCTTTCACAGCCCAAAATTGTTCTCACTGAGACCAAGTACAGATCAGACCCTGAGGAAAAGGTTTCCAAGTGTTTCATCAGAGATGCTACCTGACGTGTGAGTACAAGTGATTGTCAGCATGCCTAGAAGAGGAGATGGAGCAGCACGATTTGACATTCACCAGAGCCTTGTCCTCATCGGCGCTTGATGGAAGCAACTAAAACTCTTCAGCTTTCCGGCCAGCTTGTGCTCCAAATACGTTTGTACCATAATCCATCCAGTTTTTGTTTCACATTGTCATTCCCTTTCAATTTACTTTTATTTTCAAGTTTGAAACACATTTTTGTCATGGTTGCGTGTACTCGGTTATTATAGTTTTCCCTCGGTACATGGTAACATACTATTCTCTTCCTTTCGGCTTGTCCCTTTAGGGGTCGCCACAGCGCGTCGACCTTTTCTCCTGCATCCTCCTCTCGAACACCAACTGCCCTCATGTCTTCCCTCACGACATCCATCAACCTTCTCTTTGGCCTTCCTCCAGCTCTCTTGCCTGGCAGCTCCATCCTCATCATCCTTCTACCAATATACTCTATTTCTCCTCTGGATGTGTCCAAACCATCGAAGTCTGCTCTCTCTAACTTTGTCTCCAAAACATCAAACCTCTGATGAGCTAATGACCTGAAGCCTCACTCTTCCCCTAAAATCCCTCTCACTCATGCACGTATATTCTGTTTTACTTTGGCTAATCTTCATTCCTCTGCTTTCCAGTGCATGCCTCCATCTTTCTAACTGTTCCTCCACTTGCTCCCTGCGTTCACAATGTCATCTGCAAACATCATGGTCCACGGGGATTCCAGTCTAACCTCATCCATCAGCCTATCCATCACCACTGAAAACAGGAAGGGGCTCAGGGCTGATCCCAGATGCAGTCCCATCTCCACCTTAAATTCATCTGTCACACCTACAGCACACCTCACCACTGTTCTGCTGCCCTTGTACATGTCATGTATTATTCTAACATACTTCTCTGCCACTTCAGACTTCTGCATGCAGTACTGTTAGATATATCTTAGTAGTTATCATTTATTTGCTTAGCTTGCATTAGTATTTTGCATTAGTAGCCTGCATTAGTATTATGGACAATATTTAGATAGAAAGATGTCTCGCCTTCAAGAAGATGACTCAGCAACATTTGATGGAAGGGCGCCTTGACCAAGGACGTGATCGGATGTGGTCGGGGACGGGACAGGTGTCGTCTGGTCCTATGTTTTGTGTTGTGTCTTAATGCTTAGAATATTATGTCTTGTAGAACTCTCCTATTTTCGAATAAATGTAGGAGCGACGGGGGAGATTGTTTAGAGCGTGTTGAGAGGCTGTAACCTGAACAATCTCCCATGCGCCCTCCTCATGAGTAAAATGACCAACGTCTTCATTCCTTTTGTGTTTATTCATAATAATGTTTGGTGAGATAAATCCAACAAGTACCACAGCTCCTCTCTGGGTACTCTTGTCATAGGCTTTCTCTAGATCTACAAAGACACAATGTAGCTCCTTCTGACCTTTTCTGTACGTTTCCATCAACATCCTCAAGGCAAATAATGCATCTGTGGTACTCTATGCATGAAACCATACTGTTGCTCGCAAGTACTCACTTCTGTCCTGAGTCTAGCCTCCACTCCTCTTTCCCATAATTTCATTGTGAGCCTCATCAACTTTAATCCTCTGTAGTTCCCGCAGCTCTGCACATCACCCTTGTTCTTAAAAATGGGCACCAGCACACTTTTCCTCCATTCCTCCGGCATCTTCTCACGCGCTACAATTCTATTGCACAAGCTGGTCAAAAACTCCACAGCCACCTCTCCTAGATGCTTCCATACCTCCAAAGGAATGTCATCAGGACCAACTGCCTTTCCATTTTTCCTCCCCTTTGATGCCTTTCTAAGTCCCCCCGTACTAATCATTGCCTCTTCCTGGTCCACCTCTTCGACTCTCCCTTCTCTCTCATTTTCCTCATTCATCAACTCCTTGAATTATTCTTTCCATCTATCTAGCACACTACTGGCACCAGTCAACATATTTCCATCTCTATCCTTAATGACCCTAACCTGCTGCACATCCTTCCCATCTCAATCCCTCTGTCTGGCCAACCTGTATAGATCCTTTTCTCCTTCTTTAGTGTCCAACCTGGCATAAATATATGCCTCATTTGGCCTTTGCCACCTCTACCTTTGCCCTATGTCGCATCTCAATGTATTCATTTCGCCTCTCTTCGGTCCTCTCAGTGTCCCACTTCTTAGCTAAACCTTTTTCCTTGTATGATTGATACTGTGAGGTTCCAGCTTCTCTCCTTTCCTGCCTGCCTCTCTGATCACCTTGGCTGTAGTGGTCCAGTCTTCTGGATGCTCCTCCTGTCCACCGAGAGCCTGTCTCACCTCTTTCCGAAAAGCTGCACAACACTCGTCCCGTCTCAGCTTCCACCACATGGTTCTCTGCTCTGCCTTTGTCTTCCTAACCTTCCTCCCCACCACCAGTTATCTTACACACCATCCTATGCTGTCTAGCCACACTCTCCCCTACATTCAGTAACCTCCTTCAGCTTACATCGTCTGATGTAATCCACAGGCGTGCTTCTACCTCCGCTCTTGTAGGTCACCCTATGTTCCTGCCTCTTCTGGAAAAACATGTTCATTACAGCCATTTGCATCCTTTTCGTAAAGTCTACCACCATCTGTCCCTCCAAGTTCCTTTCCTGAATGCCGTACTTACCCATCACTTCTTCCTCACCCCCATTTCCTTCACCAACATGTCCATTACAATCTGTACCAATCATGACTCTCTCTGTCTGGGATGCTCAGAACTACTTCGTCTAGCTCCTTCCAGAATTTCTCTTGCACCTCTAGATCACATCCTACCTGTGGGGCATAGCCACTAATCACATACATAACACCCTCACCTTCAAGTTTCAACCTCATCACATAATTTAAACCATGTCCCTAAACTTCTAGCCTTACTACCTTTCCACCTGGTCTCCTGGATACACATCAACCTTTCTCCTTATCATCATGTCAACCAACTCCCGAGTTCGAGGCTCTGTGCTTTCCTCTTCTCCTTCTGCCGAATAACCCGCTTTCCACCTCTTCGACTTCGACCCACAGTAGCTGAATTTCCACCGGCGCCCTGCAGGTTGACGGCGCCGGTGGCGGATGTTGTTAACCCGGGCCACGACCAATCCGGTATGGAATTCTTTGGGTGAACCCGCCATAGGGCTGGATTGGTAACATACTATTCATAGTGTATAAATTATAATAATCCATTTGCAGTTTTTATTTTTTTATGGTTCAACTCGGAGAAACATTTGCAATATAATGTGATATTGCATGTTTTCTTGTTTCAAATTATCCAAAATAGGTGTACTTAAGTTCCTTTCCCCTCATACTATTTTTAAGTCTATGGTGGTACTTGGAGCGGTAGGTATTCTTTGAGGTGGTACATGGTGGAAAATGTTTGCGAACAGCTGCTCTAAATGATTGTGATGACAACTTTTAACTTGAACAATATCAATATCCAAGTAAGCCAGACTAGCCTCTGTCCATGCTGCCTCCACTAATGTACTTTTTCTCAATTATAGTTTGGAAGCTATAGGTATCTATAACTTCTTGATATTCTGTCTCACATATCGCGTCTTTTCATATCCTTGCTAGTTTTCAGTTCAGATATTGGGTGTATTTAAAATATGAGTGCTTTCATATGTTCTAGTTTGTGTGGTGTGCAACAAAAAATATATACAGCAGAGTAAATTGAATTTCCTCTTGGGGGATTATAACTAATACAATATTTAACCATTTAATTTTTTTTTTTTTTTTAAAAAGTTAAAATCAAATACCATAATATTCAGAGTCAAGATTGAATGAAATAACCTGTAAGTTCTAATACCAATACATAATGAATAATTTACTGAACATCACATTATTCAAAATAAGATGAGGAAGCCAAAATTATTTCAAGTGATGTCATTATTACCAAGGGCAGTTGGAGTGACAATCCAAGTGAAGGTTCTGCTCTCATCACCGCATAGACACACACTGTACTGGCAGCCGTCGCAGTTCCTGAAGTTATACATCTCAGACTGAGCGAGCATAACTTCCACCTGCAGACACACAGTATCTGTAAGCAAACAATTACAGTCGAATAAATAAATTCCTTCAGGAGGATCTGGTTGCGCCTTGCATGTGGGTGGAAAAAGCAAGTTATAATTCCAGTTATGTGGTGCCATAACATGCACACCACCAGAAAAACAGCATAAAATGTGGAAGAAGTTTTTAGATTAGTGTCAAGTTTAATGTGTGTTCATTTAAATAGCCGTTGTATTAGCCGCTATTTACGGAGGGTTTGTCCAGGCGGTGCACACAGCTTAACACAAGAGGTATTGCAGCGACTCTACCAATGCTATTATGTGCTTAAAAAGTAGGTGATCCAAGAAAGGGATGTTAGATTTCATAAAACAACCAAACTTCAATTATTTTGAATCCTATTCAAAACGTCCCAGCCAGGCGGTACATAGTATTGCTTTCATTCCATCTCTAACTAATTGTTTACCATGATGCATTTGGAGAGATAGTTGAAGACTGTGGCTTTTAGAGAAAACACTTCCCCACGGATGACAGAGTAGGGCAGCGTAAGACTGACGAAGAAGGGCTGGAAGACCGTCAGCGCAGTGGTGGGGGCCACACCGAAGCCCACAGAGGAGACACAGAAAGCTCCAGCAGCCCACTTGGTGATGGTGTCTGGGACCGTCTTCTCCACATTCACTAAACCATTGCCTCTATTCACGCGCACACAAAAGAGACAAATAAACAGAAAGCTTTGACCTCGAACAATATGGCAAGAAAAGTCAAGAAATTATGCGGTGACACAGAGAAACTTGATAAAATGAAATCAAGTTTTTGTGTTTACCCAACAGAAACTAGGTCCCAGATCCACGTCTCCGGGAAGGATGTTCTAATGGTCTCCTTCTTCTCCTCCATATTTTTCTCACCGCTACCAGAGCCTCGCATCACATTGAAAGCCATGGAAACCGGAAAATCTGCAACATCTGCCAAGAGAGAAACATTCACCTTTAATAGGAATCCACACAGATCAGCTGTCAGATCACAGTCATTGTCACTACATTTGAATAAATAGGGGACAGTCGTAAATTCATCCATCCATCCATTTTCAACACTGGAGCCTATCCTAGCTGACTTCGGGCAAAAGGCGGACTATACCCCGAGCTGGTCAACAGTCAATCGCAGGGCACATATAGACACGGACAACCATTCGCACTCACATTCACACCGTCACTGAGTGGGAACTGAACCCACGCTGCCCGCACCAAAGTCAGGCGACTGTACCACTACACCATCAGTGACCCAGTAGTAAATTCAAATACAGCAATTCCCCATTTTCTGCAGGGGGTACTATGCACTTTGGCGTACTGAGGTGCTATGTTACATGCACCGGCAGTGACTCTTCGGTGTGCTGTATTTCCACAGTGGAAGGAATGAAACTCTGTGCCCCTTTTCAGCTATTCAGAAGAATACAATTTTATGAAAACAATACATTGTCGGTTTCGGATGCCTTGCTATAAGCAGTGGAATCCGTGAACAAAGAAACGTGTTCCAGTGTGAAATCCGAGAGCAGCTAGTGCTGCAAAATCACAATATAGCTGGGGATTACTGTCTATAGCAAACATACCATCATAGTAATACTCAAATTTACGTCTTAGGCAGTCATAGGGTTTCTTCACATCAGAATTTGTCACTAGCTTGATTCCGATTTCCTGGAAAAGAGAAACATTTGTCAAGTCACAAAACATTCATCTCATCGAAGTATGCCTTGATGCAACTTATTTTGTGCCCTGGTGAACGGTCGCGTTGGAACACAAATGCACATTCTCCAAAGTTGAAAATGTTCATTTTTTCAAAACATCTTCGTTTAACAAACTTATTGATAAACTAATGAATCTGGTGCGTCACAGTTGGCAGTGTGGGCATTTCATATTCCCAGGGGGCCAAGGGAGAAACTGGATGTTGTAGAGGGTCACACCAATATGTCACATTAATTTCATATCTTAAAATGGCTCAGGTGGTGAAGTGGTCATCCCCAATCAAATTGTTGTGCCATAGCGTGTAAATGTGTGTTGGTATGACAATAAAATTTCTTGAATCTTTGAAAATATACTGTACATAGACCCCGCTTTGAGCAGCTGGCTCGTTGCGGGATGCGGAACCGCGTCGGCCGCGTTGATTGTGTTAGATCTGCCTGTAAACTAATGCATGTCAGTGGACTGGACAGAATGCGAGCAGGCCGCATGTGGCCCACGGGCCTTGTACTATACAGTAATTCCATGGAAAATAGGCACATGCCCTAACGTTAAAAGCAGGTCATGTCAGTACTTATTGTAGCCTACTTGATAGTCAAGTCTTACTTTAAAGACGCTGTAAACATCATTCTTATGATTGGTTGTCCCAAAGTAAAATGAGCGCTTGCTCCGCCGTTCTAGAGCCACCAACATCTCAGGTTGAGGCTCTGGGATTGTCTCAGGAAGGCAGGGATATGGCTCGTCGTCTTCAATCTCATATGAGTATCCTGTCACCTTCTGCAGAGGGAGCTGACTGTACACCTACATAGAGTTAAACACAATACTATTAATACTCTCACCAAAGTTTAAAAATTAAAGTTAGATTTGTATTTGTAGAATGGGATTTATGCCAAGGACATCTGGTTTTAAAGACTGATATCTAAATGCAAAATATCTGCATTCTTCACAAGATAACGCAAAACATGGTGAAATTTCACTCATGATTTTATTAAAGCAAATTTATCCATGTCAATACTTGAAGACTACACAAGCATTGACATTTTAAGCAAAGAAAACATTAGCAAAACATTGTCTTGTTTTTTCCCCCCTCTGTGGTAATTTCAAGTAGCCAGCTGTTTGTATTTGTAAGGGGTGGCCAGTTGGCCAACTGATTAGGGATAGTGAGCAGGACGACAACCTGGCAGGTCGTCGCCGTGGTTTTGCACACAAAACATCCTGACAGCTCGTATCCCATTTTTAAAAGAGAGCTTTGTGCTTTGTTAGTGAAAGGCAAACAAACATATTTCTGAAGATAAACTGAATACTTTGAAAATTTGGGGGAAGACAGCAACCGCATAAAGCAGAGAAATGCAAAGTTGTGTCATACGTGGCTTGAGTCCTTGTGACTGGCTGTATTATACTGTATGCAGTAAAATATAGCACTGTATTGCTGAATAGACAATGTATCAAAATATTTTTTGTTGGCATAATATTTACGAGTCTTTACACGATCAGGATTTTTGGGACCGATCACAGTTTAAAAAAACGATAACCGATCTGATCACAAGATTGAGCAATGCGTCTATGACTTGTTCATTTACTGTATGTGATTATGTACTGTATACTGAGCATCTTCAAAAATATTCTCTAGTCAGGTCATGTATTCTAATCAGTCAGGTCAAACCAACATTACAATGTGACAGAAAATGGTTGCTAACTTACTGTAATTAAATTACTTTATTGTAATTCAGTTACTTCACACACACCAAAACTTTAGAGCTTGAGTCGACAGAACAAAGGCATGTTTACGTACAACCGTGAGTGCTAGCACTAGCTTGCTAGTCTACAAAACGTTTTGTTGCCTGCTTGCGAGCCGTATCGTATTAAAAGTACGTGAACATACCTCAAGCAAGCCTTAAATGAACGTCCTCTCCCGAGCACCGGTGACCAACACGTTTTGTCCCATTTTGTTCTTATAATACACACGGCGCAATCCATTGTTGTTGTCGTTGCCATGGTAACATGTATCCTGTGATAAAGCCTAGTGATCGTAAAAGACGGGCTGTGGTGGTATCCGAATACAAGATTTTATTGCAGTAGTCTGACAGTGCAATCGTGAAAGACCAAATTTGTCTTTTAGTCTGATCCACGCATTACGTTTTGTCTGTCCCACACAACTGACTTTTTTTTTTTTTTTTTTAAAGAAAATTTAAAAAAAATTGGCGGTCATATTTACAGTACTACGTCAAAAGACACCCAACAAGGCTAGAAATAAACTAGCTCTTTGGATTCAAAAATAAAGTGTATACTTTACTGTGTATAAAAGACGAGAGAAAATGGTCTTGGAGATAATGAAAAATATTTTACATTTCATGATTACATGGCACGTTACACCATGTGTGAATGCTGTTTTGTCTGGAAAGATTTGTTTAATTTTTTTTTTATATCTGCCAAAGCTGAACTGCTGACAACTGGACTTGGTTGTAGAAGACATTTCATCTCTAATCCAAAAGGCTTCTACAGTCATGTGGCCAGTGATTTTTTTTCTTCTCTTAACCACAGTGAGGGGAAATTAGCCTTTCAAAAATTTGTCTTCTCGTCTTCAGTGAAAATAAGATACAGGGGGCGCCTTGGTTTACGACAGTTCCATTCTCACAATGTAGTCAGAATGTGCCCGAGTCTATCATCAACACAGTCGTTGTAAATGCAGTAATAATTCAGTAATTTGAATGAAAAAAACTTCTATATCATACTATAAATATAAGACAAGTAAATGAAAAACAGCAAGGACGACAGTAACTAAGCGTGCCTTCTAGTGCCAGTAATCTTACATCGCTGCGCATCGATACATAGTATGGGTGTACATGTTTTTGGATAGTGGGACCAAGCCGGCGTGCCGAACCAGAATCCGAACAGGCGGAGGGACGCGGGTAAATTCTATATAGAAAGGTCCAAGCCAACAGATTTGAGCCATGAACCTTCCTAATGTGAGGAGACTTGACTGCTGTGTCACCGTCAATACAGTCAGTGTTGTAGAAACGAATGTATATGGGGGTGAGACGTGTCTTGGTATGAAGTTGAAGGGATCTTACATAGCCAACAGTGAGTTCCTTCTCTGACTTCAGCAGTAGGATGCTTTGGTCAATGGCTCTCACAGAGCACAAAGAGCCTGGCTGAGCCTGAAGTTTCAATGTGGTCTTCTCTGATGGAAGCTCTTGGAGGGACGAGAACTTAAGAGAAACCTGTACAGAGGACAACAGTGGGTCAGTGGCGATAAATCCAGTTTTCAAAAGATCTTAATTCCATTCAAACTCAAGTATTTATCATTTGTTTGTGTATTTAAAAATAACACCAGGTACAACCTTGTTCTTGAGACAGAGCTGGATGGGGAAATCCTGACTGTCTGCCACAGCCTCGCCACCAGGCAACACAGTGTAAACTACAACCTGTGCAAACGGCGCCAGGTTGATCACTTCATGGAGGGATATGGACAACTCTCCTTTGTTCACTGACAGACGTAAGAACAAAATGGGAAATGTAGAATGAAACTAAAAATGTTTCAAGCAATAAAAAAGGGTTACTCTTAAAGGTTTTGAAATAATGGTCTTCATTTTCATAGTTTGCGCATCTGCGACGCAGCACAAAAACTGGCGTAGCTTTATTTTGTGCAAGACTCTAGGATATAAAAACTTAATTATAATGTATATAAAAACAATACATAATTGCTTGGATTGCTTTTGGAAGTCAAATAGTTTCCAGGTGGCCATTTCCTGTATGTGGCCCTGGGTGAAAAAAATGTTTGGCCACCCCGGATTGAGAGTCATTGATTAAACTAAAACGTCTTTAGAATGTGCGAAGAATCCAGCATACCCAGTTACAATCCACGCAGGTAGGAAAAAGAAAAAAAAGTGATTGTACCTGTACCCACGCTAACAGCCACTTGGAGATGACCGTGCTGCATGATTGCACCTTTGGACATCACCTTAGACGTACACACACAATAAGAAATGAGTTTTCCCACACAGACATTTGGAACTTGTATATTCAGTGTACACATTTCGACAAAATTTCGAGTTAGAGTGACTTTGCCAATACTGACAGTAACTGGACTCACCAAATAGAAAAAGTCAAGGGTCTCCTGTCCCTTCTTGAGCTCCTCTCCCTGGATGATGTACTTTGCTCTTACTGCGGCATCTTTGTCACAGGAGATCATCCCGCTGACCTGCATGAGCTTCAAAAAGCTACTACTCTTGGAGTAGAAGGGAGAAACATTGTGGAAAGCTGTCCTGTACTCTGGTTTCCGCATATCTGGAACATATGGCTCATCATCTTCAACCAGTTTGGACTTGGCCTGTTAACACCAAAACAAAACAGAGAAATTCATGAGGAAGCGTTAACGCAATAATAAACCGGGAGTGACTTTGAATTTAGGTTCGGCCAAGTTGACAGATACTTCTGATATACTTCTCTCTTTCAAATATATTTTATTTTTAACATAGCAGTGATTCATACGTCATCATCTCATATTCCTCATGTTGTTCTTTGAGTAATTTCCTGAGTTTGTTTGTCTGACTTCCTGTTCCTGCCTCTTTTCCTGTTGGGCTTTGTGGTAATATGATTGTGTTCCACAAATTCTGCCTAACAAGTGGCCAGGAGACCATGCGACAAGACCAGGAAAAGGAATCAGGGCAATTGCTGCGTCTGCTGTATAGTTATAAAATGTATTTCAATTGCAAAGTTTTCTGAATGAATCAAGATGTTATCTGTTATTTATAGCTGCATTTAAAAAAAAAAATAAAAATAAAAAAATAAAAAAAAAAGGTGTCACATCAAAGAGTAGAGTCTTACTGTTATTTCCATGGTACCCATTTGGTGCTTCAACTGTTTTTCTATAAAAACACTGATAAGTAGTAATTTCACCTTAAAATAATAGCTGCGAAAGCATTTTAATGAATGAGGAGCCTTGCATTATCATACCAACCAGAGCTACATTGGTGGTGTCTGGACTAGCCTTTTGTGTTGTTAGCCGCTAACAGCTGCTAACATCACTAGCATCAGACAGAGTTTATGATGACATGTTTTGATACTGTTGTTGGCATATTTAGCCTGTGACTCTTGTCGGTTAAAAATTTTTTTTATTTCTTCAGTATGTACCACAGTTACCTAAAACAGAGGAGTCACAAACCTGAAGATTGACATAGTCCCCCCAGTTGCTGGTGTCCAGTGAAAACGAGGCCACGCCGTCTGTGTTTGTGGTGAGTGTTAAGGTAATTGAGTCTGGGGCGATTAAGTAGACAGGCTCATTGGCCACAGGTTTTCTGTCTGGACCAGTCATTTTGACCTGCAAACAAGATGAATGAGGACAAAATGTTTAGTTGGTCAACATTTTATGCGTTCTCCCAGTGGACAAACATTCGTGAAACTTAAAAAAGTCACATAAATACCCTACAAAATAAAATATGTCGACATCGTGCATGTCAGCAAGCTTATATTAGTGATGTGGTGAAGTATGGTTGGGCCTCGTTAATACTTTGGAGACTTGAGAGGCATCCTGGCTCCTGAACAGGAGGAGACCGTGATAAGTTACTCCAAAAAGCGACAACTAGCGCGCCACCATCTTGACCTCCTTTGCTTGATCTACGAGCTCCTCAAGAGACTCCCATCATTAATGTAAAATTAAAACAAGATGTTGCTCCGTCACCTCTATGTAAATACTGTATGTAAAACTAAAACAGCCAAGCATTTCAGTAGCACTATTTGATCACGATAATGGACCCAATCATCACGTAAAAATCACATAAATACACTACCACAATGGATTTTAAACAATTAAGATGTGATTGAAGTTTTGATTTTCACCTTTTAGAGATTTCTAAAAAAAAAAAAAAAAAATGGTATTTCTCATTTCGGAATTTCAGCAAGTACATCTATTTTCAGAGATGCAAAAGTATTTGGATGAATTTGTAAATATTTAAAACTTTAACCTAAAACAAAAAACTATCAATGTACGCAATCCAATGCAATTTATCCTTTTGATCATTGGATTGACATGGTTTTATACCGGCTTTCATAACTAAAAAAAAAAGTGACTACCTTTCCCTCAAATGGGATTCCACGCTTGTATGCTTGAGGTACATCTTCAAAAGTGACGGTTCTGATAAGGGCACTGAAGCTTGCCTGCGTTGTACCCTTCAGGATCACCCCTAAACGGGAAATATGATTATAGATTACGCCAAGGCATCGAGTCATAGAATGAACATTATGGAAAGTAAAACATTCCACTAGCTTACCTGTGCCATGCTCCTCCAATTCGGCATCCACCACAAAACTATCGTCATAGATGTTCTTGTTGAGGGCGAAGTCTGCCATGCTTACCATTTGTGTAGCACAACCGCTGCGATCGGTCTAGAAGAGTGTCACTTTTAGACTCAAAACGTTCATGGATTTACATGAAGCAACAGTATTATGTCAACTACTCACTGTCAGTTTATATGTCTTGCAGAGGCTGTTTTCTAATGTGGCACGCCAGTAAAAGCGAAAAGCATTCCTACAAAACACCGCCTTGACTGAGCCAACAACTGGTTTTCCATAAGTGTATCTGCAGGGAGAAGCACAAGTCAATTTCATAGACATTTTTATCTTTATTATTATAACTAACATCAATGATGATTGCTGTCTGCTGACAATTCCACCAAAAACAGGTGATAAAGCAAGCAAAACATGAACTATGAGACTGACTACAACAAAATGCGTGCACTACATTGCTTATACACATATTATAAGACGTATCACTGATGAATCTGAAGAGTATGGCATTACATTAAATTCTTATTCCGTTAACATGATTTTCAGACCAAAATGTTTTCACAACCTAAAAGTTCCAATATCTCCCTGTAGCTTTCCTGCCTGACAGAAAGCGACGACGAAGAGGCAAAGTCACACTAAAACACTCACTTTCCACAAATCTTCAGCGTGACCTGCTGGTCCAGGATTGTAATCACACTCGGGAGGTGGACAGTTACCTCAAATTTGGGCAAAACTAAAAGAAAAATCAAAATAAAGAAACATTTACAAAAAAGGAACCTTAAATTAATACAGTCGAGCACAACAATTACATAGCAACTATAGCAGACCATATTCCTTGATGTCAAAGCTGTGGGAGATTTTCTCTCCTTTGTCTGTGGTGGCAGTGATTACATAGGTTCCTTGTGCTGCCTCTGGAATCATGGGATGGGAAAGATCAAGGATTCCAGCGGCAACAAATCTATCCAACCACTGAGCAATTCGATTGGAATTGGGATCCTACATGAAAACAGAAGACAGAAGTGTGCTTATTGGCCCTGTAGTGGTCTCGTTTGGGGTAGAATCGTCACAATCACCGAACAACCTGAAGAGGGATAATGTTATAGTTTACGATTGGTGACAATGTCCAGCTTTGTCTCATCGCTGATTGAATAAAAAACAGTTTCCACCTTATGCTGTGTTAAATCGCTAATTGTGTGAGTGAGTCGAGAACATTAGAACAAACGCAAGATTCTCCCGAGATTCATACACGTGATTCAGTGAAATCCCCCTTGAGGAAACACACCCATTATATCAGGTTTCAAACGCAACAAAATCCCCCTTTCGCTGTGGCTCTCAATAACCACTCAAGCGAACAGAATGTGTCGGTGTGGCTCAAAATGTGCTTCTTACCTGAAGCTCCACCACTGTGTACTGAAAAAGAACAAAAACAAAAGTCAAACTCATTAGTTGCTGGTGAAATATGTCACGACACTTTCAGACATTACTGTAAATTCAACAGTTATTTACCACATACAGTAAAATACTTCAAAGTGATTTTACAGTAATGAACTATTTTCCATAGCATCAATGGATTTTTGGTTGACGTCACACAGAGGTACTATATTTAGCATGCAACAGAATTGTGGAGTCGTGTGCTTCCAGCATGCATTACGCCATAAAATGTTGAACTGTTGTCATAAAGATGTTCATCCGTAATATTTAAACGGTAAGGATTAACTGCAACATTGATCATTCGTGTTTATGTGTTTATTGATAATTCGTGTTTATGTTACCCAGAGTTCATTTAACTCTCGCGTTACATGTTTGTTGTGCTTTTCTTCATGAAACCCTGGCTGTGGGTTGTGTGCAACAGAGTGACATCCCGGTCAGCTTTGCTGGATGTTAAGTGATTTTAAAATAAGCATTACCTGGCCTACTTTTTCTGCAATCCAAAAGAGCTCCTGTTTACCTCATCTAACTCATTAGCACCACGATGACGCAAAACATTAACTTAACACTGTTGTCACTAAGGAGTGTAATCAGGTATATAGTAACTTACTGGCAACAGCGTTGTAAATTACTATTAGCACACCTGGTGAGGATAAGCAGTTACGAGAATGGATGGACCTGGATGGTGCAATCCATTAGTTTGTTTGTGATTTTGTTTGACATTTTCAACAGGGTACTTGTAATTGTAACTAACTACATTTCCAAAGTAATCTTTCCACCCTGCGGCTACAATTAGCCAGTACATGCTTGCAGCTTAAGCTGTTTTATTTTACTTCGCCAGCAGGCATGAACATTCCAAATTCTCGAGACTAGATTAACATGTCACTCTGGCAGAAAATACCATACGTACACTATAACTAGCCAGTTAGTGCAGTCGCTACCTACAGTAGTTTAAGCACCAGCAACATTGTTGTGTGTTGGTGGTGAAAACACTGGACCAAAAAAAATCACTTTAGGGCCTACTGTTAAATTTGTGTGTGATTCAGCAACCAAACAGGCTTGTCCATATTAAGTTCTGTTCGGCCAATGCATTGGGAAAGGAAAGCAGCTGCTCAAAAAACATTGATGAGCAGCAAACTGGTATTTGAAGCTGCTGGTGGCTCTGGACTTATTATTGCAGTGTATCAGAGCATTGTTAAGGTGATCTTAAAGAAGGGCTCCTTTGTAAATAATTTGATTGGCAAGGATGTTTTTGGCTGAAATAGCTTTATTTTTTTCATCTTAATTGATGAATGTCATGGCTGAGAAAAGTTCCAGTGCATACTGTTCTGCACGTTTTGTTCTCAGATTGTTTTTTTTGGGGGGGTTTTAATTTAATGAGCAATGGTGCAGAGAATTTTTTTTATTTATCCATCCATCCATCCATTTTCTGAGCCGCTTCTCCTCCCTAGGCTCGGGGGCGTGCAGGAGCCTATATCCCAGCTTATCATCGGAGAGGAGTTCAGGGTTGGCTGACAACCCTGAACTGGTTGCCAGCCAATCGCAGGGCACATACAAACAAACAACCACTCACACCTACGGGCAATTTCGAGTTGTCAATTAACCTGCCATGCATGTTTTTGGGGTGTGGGAGGAAACCGGAGTGCCCGGAGAAAACCTACGCAGGTACGGGAAGAACATGCAAACTCCACAGGCGGGGCTGGGGGTTGAAACCCGGTCCTCAGAACTGTGAGGCACATGCTCTTACAAGTCCTCACCGTGCCACCTGTATTATTTATTTATTTTTATTTTTTTTTTTATTTTAAGAAACAGCAGAATTAGAGCTTCACATTTTTTCCATCAAATATGTCAGAGTTTTACATTTGGCCTTGGAGGAGTAAATAAGGGATTAATATAAAAAAAAAACCTTGTAGGTAAACCGCTATACACCATGGGGCAAAAGGTAAAGAGAAAAACCCAAACTTGGTGCAGTACTCTTAATTCCTTTTGTCAGATGTTCATCATGCACGGCAGATTGTCTCCTCACTAATGGAAAAGGCCTTGAGCCTGTATTGATTCAGATGTTTGGGTCAGATGCAATGTGAGGCAAATGAACTAACAGCATGTTTATCACACTACTCCACACAGCGCATCACACCCACGCTGGCTTCAAAAACCAACAAAGAGCCCTCCTTTCACATCCCACTGTCCAAAGCAAAAACAGAGGTTTGTACTTCACATTTACCAGAAATCACCACAGACAAAGTTCACCTTTGCATTCAGTTTAACAACCCCTTGAAAGACAAAAACTAGTTGAAAACTTACCATCCGGTCCACAGGGATGAAACCGGAATCCATGGAAACGATTCGGAATTGCACTGTACAGGAATGTAGGAAATTAATAAGAAAGTCTTCAAGCATTGCTTTAAATACATGACAAAGGTAAAATCGATTAAAGCAAAAAGGAAAGGACATTTTTCTCCATGTTATGCCTCAAAACATGGTTCTCAAAGAGAAAATTACCGTGCAAAATACATTTGTCTTACAAAGAGCAGAATAGAGGATGAGAGTAAAAAGGAGCCAAAGGAACTATTATTCTGTCTTCTGCCTTGTGAAAAGACATACTGTACAGCTATGGGCCCCAACCTTTCTTTCACCACAGACTAGTCACAATAATTACATGGACCAGTGTATTACACAACACATTTCACAATGTATTTATCATGAGAATGTAATAAATACACATACAGTAGACTGTAGTTTATATTATTGCATTCAAATTATTCAGCGCTATCTGAAGAAAATCCCATGCATTTCATGATTCTTAATCTGTAACAGAATTATGTTGGCTGTTCTCCATTATACACTAAGTAGCAAAAATACAAATTGAAACAAGCTGAGTAACAAAAGTGACAAATAGTTTGTCGTAGAGAGCCATTATGCTGTTCTAAATAAGTATATATTTCATATGAAAACTTATCCATACAGTAGTTGCTACAAAAAGAGATCTACGTATCTGATGCTAAATATATCTTGGTGGTTTATGGTGTTTGTCTTAAATACTGCACATCGCTGTAAATTTGACAGTCCTGGAATAAAAAGGAATAATATGTTTAATATCTTACACCTTCCTCCAAGCCTCATCAAAGTTAATGCCGGTCACATCATTTGTTGTGTTTCACTGTACAGTGATTCACTTAGTTTTACAAACTGCGAGAGATAAGGATGTTAAGCACGATTCGTTAAGTTGACTCACCTCTACTCACCTATTTGTTTGCTTTGCATGTCACATGTCAAGGCTGAGTTATTAAATTTTGTTTTTCAGTCTTAGTCGGAAGGGGATTTTCATAATTTTCCCCAAAAATATTTTTGGTCATATTTTATCCACCGCGTCTGAGGAATAACAACCAATCAGAGAGTGAAGGCGTCACTGACTCGATTATTTGTCGTGCACTCACGAGCATACTAATAGTTTCCCCCCAAAAATTGTCAAAAGTCAATAGTGCGCATTATACATCGGTATAGGGGAAAATGAAAAAGCTTTCACATTTTATAAATGTATGCTGCCATCTAGAGGTTATGAAAAATCTGTACACTTTCATTCCAATGTCGCCGCCACCTTGAGGTTATGAAAAAGGTGTGGCCTACACTTTCATTCCAATATGGCAGGGGTACGAATGACTGCCTATACTGTATGTACAGTTGTGCTCATAAATTTACATACCCTGGCAGAATTTGTGAAATATTGTTTTGTTTTTTGTTTTTTAAATATGAGTGAACAACAACCATCATTCATTTCTTTTTGGTTCTGTTTCGTTTAATGATAATGCTTTTCTGAAATGCTTGACAGCTTAATTTGAATTCCATTAAAATTAAGTTTCGCCTAGCCCTTCATGTTTTCTTTAAAGAATTCTACCCATCTCATTTACTAAAAAAAGTAAGGCTGTGAATTTCAAAATAAGTAAATAAAGTATTATATATATATATATATATATATATAGTCAAAAAAAGTGCTTAACTTCAGAATAATTCCTTGAAAAAAATACTTTGTTTTTATCATATGGGTAGAAGCAAAATCATGCATTGTAAAAATGCATTATAGATGGGTAGAAGGGTTTTCCAGAATTTTGGTCAATTTTGGAGGTGCGCATTATACACGAGAAATTACGGTAATCGGGTAATCATGACAACAGGTGCCAAACTCGACACACTGCGCAACAGTTCAGTAGGGTTTGGCTATATTGGTCGCTTTGGGTCAGCCTGAGGAGGATTCAGAAGTGATGCAGGATTAGTTTAGCAACTTTTTCATTTCTGTTCAACAGGTAAGTTTATCACCTATTTTTGATTTGTACATTCCAAAAGTAAAACTTCAAATCAATACTCCATTATGAATCAGTCAAGTCATCATCCAACGTAGCAGCCGTGGCTAATGTCACCTTGTTTACAGTGCTAATGCTAGCTTAATATTGCTAGCGCTGCTGTTTTGTTGAAGCTAAACAGCGTTCGTGACCATTTACCACCACTAAGGAATTCATTATCGCATACCATTAACAAAAGCCATGCTTGAGAATCGCGGTAGTGACTCAAGGAGAGGGTTAATTATTATATTAATTTTATTGTTTTATTAATAATTTAATTATAAATTTTTATTTTAACTCGTTAATTATATAGTAATTAATAAATTGAGGCTACAATCGGCTCTTCTGGCTCAATTATTACAGAATTACTACTATTGTAAATGTATTGTTATACAGTGTAGAGATAGGCTGGTTATACAGCAACAAGCTATTCTACCTCAAAAGAGTTCTCAACTCTGAATATTTTGATTGTGGTGATACTTACCGGTCTGTCCAGGTTTGTAGACAGTTTTATCAGTCTGGATAATGTGGATAAACGCGGCGGGAACAATGAGGATTTTGGTCTTCTTGTTCATGGAGGCACTCTCCCCTTTAACAGTGACATTTATGGTTGCCACAGTATTAGTGCGCACTGCTGGGACCTACGGCGCCAAGAATCACACACGTCAGACAGAAGACAACAGAGAGATTGTAAATTGAGGAAGGGGAGGAGTGACAAACAGATATAAGGGCTCTTTGTACAAATATGATTAATGCCATTTTAATTGCAAAAGGCCCTGTGTTGTAACAGTAAACCACTTTGCGGGGTCAACTATGAAATCACTATACTCGCAAGCATATGTTTTCACTTGTTTTCACAATGCAAATGGGGCCATTATTACATAACAAGGGATAGCTTCCAAAATATGTGAGGGCCGTTTTTTGGTCCACATGCATGCGTGTGTTGAAGGACTAAGGGTCGGTCGGGGGTGGGGAATGTTTTCCAGAGGAATGCAGGTACATTGCTGGCCTCCAGCAGAAAGCGGCCTTTGTTGAGCTCCAGTTCGAGAAATGCCAGACCAGGTCTGACACAGCTCGGGTTAAACTCTGGGGAACTGAGTGAAATCACAAGTTATCAGATTATTATCAGAGACTGATTGGGGTCACTCGGACGGTCATTTCACATAAAAAAAAAAACGAACAAGGCCTGTTTGGTTTCAAAACAACTTGCTGTGGTGGGACACAGTCCAGAGCAGTTATTTACCAAAGAGCTGTACTGATATCTTTTCATTCATGGTGCCAGATACATAATTTGGTACATAATGATGGATAGCTGTATAGATAAATATATTTTGGTTGATGACAGACCTGAAAGTTCGTGCACTGGTAGAAGTCCTGCTTGACCTCCTTCTCCAGGATGACAGTGCTGCCAGAGTCCATGTCCAGGGTGACAGTCAACGTGACGAGCTCCGTGGGGCCCTGGATGATGGCGCACAAGGTTTCCTGCGCACCTCCGCTCACCTGGGAGCTCACAGTCACCGCAAAGATGCTGCACGGATGGAGAGAAGACAAAAATTGCGCTGGGAAAATACTTCGGTGTCACATAACCTGAATATTTTGGAGAGCAAATTTAGCAAAATATTAAAGACTGAAATGTCAGACATCTGTTTATCGTGTACAATTGAAACAAACCGTGGGTTTTAAGTGAACATTCATGATCTGAATTCCTCTCTAAGAACAACTATCAAGTTTTGTGGCCAGAGCTTAACAAATAAACAAAGAGCAAACTTCACAGCAGACATTTGGTCATGTTTACAGCTTCAGCCGAGTCATGTTCATTGTACCAACAAGTTAAGTCAGCCCTGCTCCTTGCTTCCTTAAATCCAATCCAGAGAACCAATAGCGGAGTGATTCCCAACAAAGATTATTACCAGAACATGCAAACTCTACATAGGCCAGGCCAGGATTTGAACCCCAGTCCTCAGAACTGTGAGGCAGATGCGCTAACTGGTCGTGCCACTTGTCACCTTCACTTATTTTGTCTGAATAATCTGGTATCTATCTATGCCAATGATGTATAATGACACCCAAAGCAATTATATGATGTTCCGTTATTTGGCATAAGGTACAATAAACCTGTGCATTCACCTGTTGCCATTCATGCAACAGAATAAGTAATGGCTTCCTGCCAGTATATCAGCTTTCTATTACAAACTAAACCGACCCAGATTCCACACTAAGTCAATTAGAGAGTAAATTAAGAAAATATCCTCATTATTTCAATATTTATACTTTGTGTTTATCTGTATGTGCATGTGTAATGTGCAACGGATGAATACCGAGTCACCAAATAGCAATGACACGTGAACGTAGCACGATAGCCGAGTTATTTCTCATGTTTTCATTTCCCAATTGCAACCACAGCCTCCAATCGCTGGACTTACACGCTGCTGCCAATGAGAAATAAAGGACATAAGTTTGAATTCGTGGTACATTGAATACTGAGGCCCTTAACCAAGTATGTGACGAACTTGATTGGTCGGTACTACAATGTAAACTGTCGATACGAAAATGACATGTTAAAAAATAGAGGTCAATCAACTTTAAACGCACATGATTCCAAAACTAGGAATCCTAATATGCATACACACGTCGTGCGGACAACAAACTTCTGATGTTTCCACGGACCAGTCGCGACTACATTGGCTCTACTTACGTGTCATTGAGAGGAGCCGGTGACGCACTTTGCAGAAAGACAGATGCAAGCATGAGCGCCAGCATTTGGAGGACAGGTGCCATGTTTGTGTCGCACACACAGCGCCTTGTTCCGACGGGGCCGAGAAACTTCTGCACCGGAGGACTTGGACACTGGTGAACTGAGTGCAAACCTTTTGGACTATGCTTTTTTTTTTTTTTTTTTTTTTTTTTTTTTTTTTTTTTTTATATAGAGTCCAGCGAGCCACCGCCCCCCACCCATCCGCCTTCACGAACACTCCCCCGCGTTCTCTGCTTTTTTTTTGCACTCTCCACCCTGCTGCCAAACGAGCTTCACTGCCCAAAAGTTCAAAACCGGACTGGCCTGCTGCCAGTTGTCCACTCCAACAATTCATGAAGAATTTGAGAGAGGTGGGTGGGGGAATCGCCAATGGCATCTTTTGTGTTGCTCCTGTCGCAATTTTCAAGCGTACAACATCACCTAAGAATACTTCAAAATGATTGATCACATACGTTATTGTAATTCCTGAGGCTGTCAATGTTACAAATTCACTCTCGACTCTGCTCACAATGTTAGTGCCAATAAATCGAAAGGAATGCTGACCAACTCATTCATCTTCCTGTTAAAGCAGTGCCGGTTCTTGAGGGGGCAACAATGCTGTGGCCCACCCCCCTCCCCCAACGAAGAGGATAACCAAAACAAAGATTATAAAATCAATCAATACAGTTATACTTTAAAATTCACTTTTAAATTGTTATCCCCCCTCCTTGAGCCGTCACCTTGTCGTGGTGGAGGGGTTTGTGCGTCCCAGTGATCCTAGGAGCTAAGTTGTCTGGGAGGGTCACCCATGACAAACAGGTCCTAGGTGAGGGACCAGACAAAGCACGGCTTAAAGACCCCTAATGATGACGACAAACAATGGACTTCGTTTTCCCTTGCCCCGACACGGGTCACCGGGGCCCCCCACTGGAGCCAGGCCTGGTGGTGGGGCTCGAAGGCGAGCACCTGGTGGCCGGGCCTGCACCCATGGGGCCCGGCCGGGCACAGCCCGAAAGGGTAATGTGGGTCCCCCTTCCCATGGGCTCACCACCTGTGGGCGGGGCCATAGGGGTCGGGTGCCGTGTGAGCTGGGCGGTGGCCGAAGGCGGGGACCTTGGCGATCCGATCCCCGGCTACAGAAGCTGGCTCTAGGGACGTGGAATGTCACCTCTCTGGCAGGGAAGGAGCCCGAGCTGGTGTGTGAGGTCGAGAAGTTCCGACTAGATATAGTCGGACTCTCCTCCACACACAGCTTGGGCTCTGGTACCAGTCCTCTCGAGAGGGGAGGACTCTCTTCCACTCTGGAGTTGCCCACGGTGAGAGGCGCCGAGCAGGTGCGGGTATACTTATTGGCCCCCGGCTCGACAAAAAAGAAAATTCATTAAAATACATATTACAAGGAATAAAATGTACATCGTGTACAGTACTACTGCACATTACTCTATGTTTAAGAGTTTAAAAGGTGTTTAAGCGTATAAAAAGTGAATTGTGAAGCCATGTGCTCCCAGTATGCATTGCGCCATAAAATGTTGAACTGTTTCCGTAATGAAGACGTTAATCCTTAATGTTCATGAACGATAAGGGTTAATGTAACATTGATCATGTGTGTTTACGTTACTCGTAGTTCGTTGAATGTGTGTCTTATTTAACTCTCGCGTTAGGTTAATTGAAGACTCTAAATTGCCCGTAGGTGTGAATGTGAGTGCGTATGGTTGTTTGTTTCTATTTGCCCTGCGAAAGGCTAGTGACCAGTTCAGGGTGTACTCTCGCCCGAAGATTGCTGGGATGGGCTCGCGACCCTGGTGAGGATGAGCGGAACGGTAGATGAATGAATGAATGAATGACTGTTCATGTATTGTAGTAGTTGCCTCAAAATTGTTTTGAACGGGAAACAAAACATTTGCATATTTCAAAATGGACTCACAGTGGCCAACGAGTTAGCACATCCTCCCCACAGTTCTGAGGACATGAGTTCAAATCCAGGCTCCAGCCTTCCTGTGTGGAGTTTCCATGTTCTTTCCATCCTTCTTCTTTTCCTTTCGGCTTGTCCCGTTAGGGGTTGCCCCAGCGTGTCATCCTTTTCCATGTAAGCTCCTGCATCCTCCTCTTGAAACACCAACTGCCCTCATGTCTTCCCTCACGACTTCCATCAACCTTCTCTTTGGTCTTCCTCTAGCTCTCTTGCGTGGCAGCTCCATCCCCATCACCCTTCTACCAATATACTCATTATTTCTCCTCTGGAAGTGTCCAAACCATCAACGTATGCTCTCTCTAACTTTGTATCCAAATCATCTAACCTTGGCTTTCCCTCTGATGAGCTCATTTCTAATTTTATCCAACCTGGTCACTCAGAGAGCGAACCTCAACATCTTCATTTCCGCCACCTTCAGCTCTGCTTCCTGTTGTCTCTTCAGTGCCACTGTCTGTAATCCATACATCATGCCAGAGTAGAATCTGCTCCATTTGCACACTGATTGAGGATTATCTATAACATTTGCACAACCAACATTGTCCCAGATTATCGCACTACTCGTCACTTTAAGCCGCATACACTCCTTGAAGTCTCAGCGCCCTTTGCACAATGGTCATTGCACCGGACTATTGCAATATTAGTCATTCGCACTGCTAGAGGACTCTGCATCTTTTTGCACAATTGTTTTTTGTCAATGTCTTTATGTCTCCAAAGTGTTCTGCAAATTGACTGTCTGTTGTACTAGAGCGGCTCCAACTGAAAATTCCTTGTGTGTTTTGGACATACTTGGCAAATAAAGATGATTCTGATTCTGATCATGGCTGGCCTCACCACTGTTTTATAAATTTTGCCCTTCATCCTTGCAGACTCTCCTGTCACACAACACACCTGACACCTTCCTCCACCCGTTCACTGTGATGGGTTAAATGCAGAGAACAAATTTCGTGTGCATGCATGCATGCATGTTCATGACAATAAAATATGATTCTTCTTCTTCTTCTTGGACCAGTTTCTTCACTTCCTGACCACACTCACCATTGCTTTGGACTGCTGACCCCAAGTATTTCAAGTCCTCCACCCTTGCTATCTCTTCTCCCTCTCGCCTCACTCTTCCCCCTCCACCCCTCTCATTGATCCACATATATTCTGTCTCACTTTGACTAATCTTCATTCCTCTGCTGTCCAGTGCATGCCTCTATCTTTCTAACTGTTCCTCCACCTGCTCCCTGCTTTCATTGCAGATCACAATGTCATCTGCAAACATCATGTTCCACAGGGATTCTAGTCTAACCTCATCTGTCAGCCTATCCATCACCACTGCAAACAGGAAGGGGCTCTAGGCTGATCCCTCATCCAGTCCCACCTCCACCTTAAATTTGTCTGTCACACCTACAGCACACCTCACCACTGTTCTGCTGCCCTCGTACATGTCCTGTATTATTCTAACATACTTCTCTGCCACTCCAGACTTCTGCATGCAGTACCACAGTTCCTCTCTGGGTACTCTGTCATAGATCTCTAGATCCACAAAGACACAATTTTGCTCCTTCTGACCTTCTCTGTACTTTTCTATCAACATCCGCAAGGCAAATTTTGCATCTGTGGTACTCTTTCTAGGCATGAAACCATACTGTTGCTCGCAAATACTCAATTATGTCCTTAGTCAAGCCTCCACAACTCTTTCCCATAACTTCATTGTGTGGCTCATCAACTTTATTCCTCTATTGTTTCCACAGCTCTGCACATCACTCTTGTTCTTAAAAATAGGCACCAGCACACTTTTCCTCCATTCCTCAGGCATCTTCTCACCCGCTAGAATTCTGTTGAACAAGCTAGTCAAAAATTCCACAGCCACCTCTCCTAGATGCTTCCATACCTCGACAGAAATGTCATCAGGACCAACTGCCTTTCCATTTTCTTCCTCTTTAATGCCTTTCTAACTTCCCCCTTACTAACCATTGCCACTTCCTGGTCCACCACACTTGCCTCTTCTACTCTTCCTTCTCTCTCATTTTTCTCATTCATCAACTCCATTGCACAGAAACTACAATCAAGTATTCTTTCCATCCATCCAGCACACAACTGGCACCAATCAACACATTTCCCTCTCTTTCCGTCATCAACCTAACCTGCTGCACATCCTTCACATCTCTATCCCTCTGTCTGGCCACCTTGTATAGATCCTTTTCTCCTTCTTGAGTCTCCAACCTGGCATACATGTCATCGTATGTCTCTTGTTTGGCCTTTGGTACCTCTACTTTTGCCCTACGTCACATCTCAATGTATTCCTTTTGCCTCACCTCGGTCCTCTCAGTGTCCCACTTTTTCTTAGGCAGGGCCAGGATTTGAACCCCGGCCCTCAGAACTGTGAGGCAGATGTGCTAACCAGTCGTCCACTTAGCTAACTCTTCCTTTAAAAATAACCCCTACTCCATTTCTCTTCCCATCAACACCATGGTAAAATAATTTAAAGCCTGCCCCTAAACTTCAAGCCTTACTGCCTATCCACCTGGTCTCCTGGACACACAATATTTAAACCTTTCTCCTAATCATCATGTCAACCAACTCCCGAGATTTTCCTGTCATAGTCCCAACATTCAAAGTCCCCACATTCAATTCTAGGATCTATTCTTTCCTCTTCTCCTTCTGCCTCAGAACCTGCTTTCCACCTCTCCTTCGTCTTCGACCCACAGTAGCTGAATTTCCACCGGTGCCCTGCAGGTCAACAGTGCCGGGGGCGGACGTTGTTAACCCGAGCCACGACCGATCCGGTATGGAATTCTTTAGATGAACGCTCACATTGTTTTGGCAAAGTTTTAACCCGGATGCCCTTCCTGACTCAACCATCCACATTTATCCGGGCTTGGGACCGGCCTACAGTTTGCACTGGCTTGTGCCCCCCATAGATGCATAGATGCATAGATGCATGCATGTTCTTTCCGTACCTGACTGGGTTTTCACGGGGTACTCTGGTTTCCTCCCACATTCTAAAAAACATGTTCAGTGCAAACCCAAAATAGTGTGAATGTGAGTGCCAATGCTCACTTGTCTATATGTGCCCTGTGATTTGCTGGAGCACTATTCAGGGTGCTACCCACATCTTGCTCAAAGTAAGCTGGGATAGTCTCCGGCACACCCGCGACTCCAGTGAGAATAAGGCGTACAGAAAATGAATGGATGGGTCGGCTATGCAAATCGAAACATTCTGAGGTCCAGACCTTTGCCCAGACCTTACAACCTGACCTCAATGGATTTTAACTGAAGATGCCTGCTTTAGTGTGTTGTTTAAATGAAAAATAATGGTCAATAATAAGTTTTGTTGATAAACACCATGAGCTAGAAGTATCCACCCAACAGGAGATAGAATGAGCAAGAAACTATTACCACGGACATTGAATTATTGGTACGACTTCTGTTGAAGAAGTGTTGTAGGCTAACTTTATGAATTATCATAGCAGCCTGGAGTTGATTGTATGCTTTTGGCTAATGTTAGTTGAATTTACCACAGCACAAAACCAACCAAGCCAGCAACATTATCCTATTATAATAAATGTTATTTATATACTGAGTTGCTGAAATGTTGTGTATTCCTCAAAAACATGCATGGTAGGTTGATTGAAGACTCTAAATTGCCCGTTGGTGTGCATGTGAGTGCGAATGGTTGCTTGTTTGTATGTGCCTTGCGATTGGCTGGCGACCAGTTCAGGGTAGACCGCGCCTCCCGCCCGAAGATAGCTGGTATAGTCTCCAGCACGCTCGCGACCCTAGTGAGGAGAAGCGGTACGGAAAATGGATGGATGGATGCTTTTTTGTCTTTAGTTAAAAATGAAGAGTACACATACTGTAGACTATTGTTTAAATGGCTTCACTGTATTTAGATATGCATTCTATTTATGAATTACATTGATTGATATTCTTATTGTATTCAGTGCATTCTTTCATTTTACTCTAAAGCATGACCAGGAATTAGGACTGCAAAATTTTCAATTTTTTAAAGCAAGGTTGTAGATATCATACCTGTTAAATAAACATTAATTTGATGTTAATTGTAATGTTATTAAAATAAAGTCACTTGCGTGCACACATTGAGCAGGCAAATGTTTACACAAGTTTACACAAACTTAATGGTCCGGTGCTTGTAGATGCACAAACCTGTATATTCTTTCTCTGTCTTACTCTCTGATTGTATCTCACTCCCAGCCTCCTCACTCCCAGGATTCATTAATTCATTCATTTTCCTCCGCTTATGTGAGGTCGGGTCGCGGGGGCACCACCATCGGAGCCAACTCACCACCAGGTGGTGAACAGTTGACAGCTCTGCCCCTCTCTTCACCCGAGTGTCCAAGACATGCGGCAGCAAGTCCGATGACACGACCACAAAGTCGATCATCGATCTGCAACATGGGGTGTCCCGGTGCCAAGTGCACGTGTGGACACCCTTATGCTTGAACATGGTGTTCGTTATGGACAATCGGTGATGAGCACAAAAGCCAATAACAGAACACCACTTGGGTTCTGATCGGTGGGGCCGTTCCTCCCAATCACGCCCCTCCAGGTCTCACTGTCATTGCCCACGTGAGCATCGAAGTCCCCCAGCAGAACGACGGAATCCCCAGTGGGAGCACTCTCCAGCACCCCCTCCAAGGACTCCAAAAAGGGTGGGTACTCTGAACTGCTGTTTGGTGCATAGGTACAAACAACAGTCAGGACACGTCCCCCCACCCGAAGGCGGAGGGAGGCTACCCTCTCGTCCACCGGGGTGAGCCCCAACGTACAGGTGCCGAGCCGGGGGGCAATAAGTATACCCATACCTGCTCAGCGCCACTCACCGCGGGCAACTACAGAGTGGAAGAGAGTCCAACCCCTCTCGAGAGGACGGGTACCAGAGCCCAAGCTGTGTGTGGAGGTGAGCCCGACTATATCTCGTCGGAACTTCTCGACCTAACACACCAGCTCGGGCTCCTTCCCTCCCAGAGAGGTGACATTCCATGTCCCTAGAGCCAGCTTCTGTAGTCCGAGATCGGATCGCGAAGGTCCCTGCCTTCGGTCACCACCCAGCTCACAATGCACCCGACCCCTATGGCCCTTCCCACAGGTGGTGAGCCCATGGGAAGAGGGACCCACGTTACCCTTTCGGGCTGAGCCCGGCTGGCCCCCATGGGTGCAGGCCCGGCCACCAGGCGCTCGCCTTCGAGCCACACCTCCAGACCTGGCTCCAGAGGGGGGCCCCGGTGACCCATGTCCGGACAAGGGCAAACGCTTTTCTCTGTTTTGAATCATCATAGGGGTATTTAGAGCCGTGCTTTGTCTGGTCCCTCACCGAGGACCTGTTTGTCATGGGTGACCCTGCCATTTAGTTTAGCTCCTAGGATCATTGGGACACACAAACCCATCCACCATGATAAGGTAACAGCTCAAGGAGGACTCCCAGGATTTCCATCCGTTTCTTTTTCCTACTCTATGTCCTCCCTTTGAACACCTGTGTCTCCCAAGTCCTCTGCTCTGTTAGTGGCGCTCTCAACTTGCTTCTCTTCAGCTCTCTCGACCCCATCATTTGGTCTCAGTGTCTGCCTCATTGTTTTTTCATCTTCATGGTATATAAGTAGGATGTTATGCCCTTTTTGCTTTTCATTTTGAACTATAGACAATTAAGCAATGAAGAGGAATACTCAACCTCTCAGCAACCCAATCTATAAATAACATTTATTTCAACAATAATAAATGGTGTTTGAGTGGTTAGCACATCTGCCTCACAGGTCTGAGGTTGGGGGTTCAAATACAGGCTCTGGCCTGTGGAGTTTTCATGTTTTTTTCCCATGTTGGTTGGGTTTTCTCTCTCTATTCCGGCTTCCTCCCACGTTCCCCAAAACAAGAGGACTGGAAGAAACCGGTTTTATCTAGGAAACATGGAAGGTGGGGTGGATGCTGAGAGAGGCAGGGAGCTAAAGGCGTACCGCACATGGATGTACCACAGCCACAATCTCATAGGGGCCAATGAAACGGGCTGGGGACAGTTTTTTTGGATTCAACCTTGAGTGATAGATGCTTCGCACTGAGCCACATTTTCTGACCAACCGTGTAAGCAGGTGCATGGATGCGGCGGCGGTTGGCTTGTACCTGAGACATGGCAGAGGACCGGAGAAGGGCAGCGCGGATCTGCTTCCAGACCTTGGAGCACCGGCATAAGTGGGCCTGCACTGAAGGGACCTCAAGCTCATGCTACTGCGATGGGAACAGTGGAGGTTGTTAGCCTAAGGAGCATTGAAAAGGGGACACAGCCAAGGAGGTGCTGGGCAGTGAATTATGGGCATACTCAACCCAGGCAAAGTGGGTGCTCCATGAATTGGGACGAGATTGGGATATGCAACTGAGCACGTCTCCAGCTGTTGATTGGTGCGCTCACATTGTCCGTTAGTCTGAGGATTTATAGCTAGAGGATAGACTTAACAGCTATACCAAGGGCTGTGCAAAACGCTCTCCAAACCTGTGAGGTGAATTGGGGGCCCCTGTCAGAGACCATATCAGATGGGATGCCATGCAGGCGGAAAACGTGCTGCACCAACAGCTCGGCAGTCTCCTTGGCAGATGGAAGCTTGGAAAGTGCCAGGAAGTGTGCTGCGTTGGAAAACCTGTCCACCACAATGAGAATGACTGTGTTCCCATTTGACGGGGGAAGCCCAGAAAGGGAAGTCCACGGCGACATGCGACCAAGGGCGTCTGGGAATGGGAAGCGAACACTTTAGAGGATGTCTTATTTTGAGCACATACTGTGCATGCAGACACAAAGGACCGGGTGTCATCTTCCATGGTGGGCCACCAGAAGCGTTGACGGAGGAAGGCCAATGTTCTGCGGATTCTAGGGTGACAGGTAAGTCGCGATGAATGGGCCCACTGTAGCACCTGGGGGCGGACCAAATCAAGGACAAACAGGGAGTTCCGGGGAGCCTTACCAGGATCAGCTTGTTCTTCCTGGTCCTCCTTTACCAGCATTTCTATTTCAAATGTGATTGAGCCCAGAAAGCAACGGGGAGACAAGATGGGATCTGGATCATTCTTGACACTCTCCGAGGCGAACTGGCGGGACAGAGCATCCGCCTTGGTGTTCTGGGTCCCTGGGCAGTTGGACAAGGTAAAGGTGAACCGGTCAAAAAACAATGCCCACCTGGCTTGACGGGAGCTCAGCCTCTTCGCAAGAGCGGATGTATTCCAAATTCTTGTGGTCGGTCCACACGATGAATGGGTATTCGGGACCTTCCAGGACATGCCGCCATTCTTCCAACGCCATCTTCACCGCCAAGAGGGGGATTGAACCGCTCATAAATTTTCATATATTTGCAAATCTGTTCACAGTCAGCTTGCTAAATGAATAATGTTAAGTGAAGGTCCACTATGTGCTCATAAAATGCTAACATTAGCCAAAAGGTCAACCCAATCATTGTCCAGCTCACATATTTTGCTGTTTGCATGTACATTGTCTGCTTGCAGTTCATTTATATAATATACGCTTTTCTAACAGCATGACATCTCCTTAATACGATGAATATGAAGTTCAATGAAAAATCTCATTTTTGGTGGTGAAATGGGAAGTCTCAAAGGCTGTTGATATTTACTCGTCTGTTGTAGTACCAAAGTAATAGTATCAAGGGTGATTCTAGGATCAGAGGTTAAGGGGTGCTGAGCTGCCAACCAGGCAAGATAAATTTAAACTGTTTTGTACATTTTAATGCAGTTTTATTCTCACTTTCACTGTAGGAAAGAAAGGCACAACATTTTTTGAGAAAGTCTGTGACTAAACCATCAAATCTGCAGCAAAAAAACATCAAATCTGCCACAGCAAAAAAAAAAAAAGGAATGGATTGGAATAATAATAAACACATTGTAACCCTAATTTCTGGGGTAGACAACTCATTTTGATAACATCACCTCTACACATTAACAGTAAGCTGTGCATTTTTATAATTTTTAATATTGCAAACTGAGTGATTTGGGAGACCTGTTACACACTCAACGCAACCTCGATTTGTGTACGGCAACAGTGCTTATTTCAGGTCACTTCCTAAATGAATATCATTACAATCCATGGCACAATCACGAAGTCTGAGGCAGGTTAAAATGTAACATTTTTGGCCTGTTTCCCGAGCCGATTGGGTAGGAAAAATCACTCATAACACACCCTAAACTACAGGTTAATCAATCAGTGTACTTTAGCTATCTACCCTTCGATTGGCTGGCGACCAGTTTAGGGCAGGCGCGGTACTACGTGCTGGCCAGGGGTGGCTGCAGCCACGCGAGGCTGAAAGTCGGCCACCACGCTGGTGACCCAAACTGGTGTGTTTCAAGGGGGAAATTTTTTGATTAAACTTGGCCACCCCACACAAAGTTTTCTGGCTGCGCCACTGGTTCAGTGTGTACCCTACCTCTGAGCCAAAGACAGATGGGAATGGTTCCATCTAACCAGTAATGCTAGTGAGGAAAAGCTGAATACAAAAGATGGATGGATAGAAGATATCTGCTAGTCAGGCTTTTGCGTACTTTGATTGGACATGGGGGATTCCGCCCAATTAGCGGTATGTGTCGTCCCCTCTTAAGAGCCAAGACTCCAGAATTTAATCAGATTGTATTTTACACAACAGGTGATGTGGACTCCACTTGCCATTGTATTTGACATGGCTAGTGTTACAGTTACTTGATATTTACTGAAGGGTATTGCATTTGGTCATTCAAAAATAAGATGGAACAATATAAAGTTAAATCTAGGGTCTAAGATTAAACATTCAAAAAATTGTATAACTATAGTTTTTCTGTATATTTGTCAATAAGTGGAAAGGTTTTCCACAGTGTGAAAAAATGTGGTCTGACTGTTCCAGTTTTTTAACCATTTATCAACAACCTCTGTGACAGTCTTGTGGGTGAGTGCCTCCGGTGTATTTTACAGAAAAGTCCATTTATTTGGATTTGTAAGGGAGCAAGATTATCACCAGTGGACTTCTTTTATCTTTTGTCATCTCTGGGCTTTGATCCCCTCTGCTACTGAGATCATCAATCTATGTGAATGAAGCCAGTATTTCTTTTTATCTTTATCTACAGTTCCTATATTGAAAATTTTTAGACTGACTATTGAGAGCTAGCAAGTGCTGAACCTTTGATTCAGAATTTAAATTAATTTAATTTTAATTTATTATACTAATTATGAATTCACTTGACACTCTAATGGCAGTGATTCTCAACTGCTGGGTCAGAACATTCCATTTTAACATGGAATATGCATTTTAACATGGAATGAAATTTTTGTCTTGAGATTTTTGTCACACCTTTGTCGGGCCACTTATATGTTACAAATTATACCTATTGTACTTTATATTATTATTATACATATGTGTGGACTCACTGTAGTAGTCTTGTCACTCTGCACTATTTGCATATCTGTTGTTGACCCATACTGGCCCCTCATGTGCTTGAGAAGTTTCTGCACCACTTGCACAATTGACATCATTCCAGATTATCGCACTGCTCGTCACTTTAAACTGCTTAAACGGTGTGCATGTGAGTGCGAATGGTTGCTTGTTTGTATGTGCCCTGCGATTGGCTGACAACCAGTTCAGGGTGTACCCCGCCTCCTGCCCGATGATAGCTGGGATAGGCTCCAGCACGCCCGCGACCCCAGTGAGGAGAAGTGGCTCAGAAAATGGATGGATGGATGGAATTGCCCGTAGGTGTGAATGTGAGTGCGAATGGTTGTTTGTTTATATGTGCCCTGCGATTGGCTGGCAACCAGTTCAGAGTGTACCCTGCCTCCTGCCCGATGATAGCTGGGATAGGCTCCAGCACGCCCGCGACCCCAGTGAGGAGAAGCGGCTCAGAAAATGGATGGATGGATGGATGGATGGATGGATGGAATTGCCCGTAGGTGTGAATGTGAGTGCGAATGATTGTTTGTTTGTATGTGCCCTGCGATTGGATGGCAACCACTTCAGGGTGCACTCCGCCTCCTGCCCGATGATAGCTGGGATAGGCTCCAGCACGCCCGCGACCCTAGTGAGGAGAAGCGGCACAGAAAATGGATGGATGGATGTTTTGTATGTATGGTCTACAAATATATTTGTATTGTTTTCTTTGTTATGTTTTTTATGGCATATTCATAGTTGTCTACTTGCCTGTGTCCTTCATTTCCTAAAAATAAGATGAGCTCCTGATGTTAGGCTTTTCTAAAAAAAAAAAAAAAAAAGATCAGTGCCAAGATAAGTGTGATTTTTCAGCTGTATTTTGTGCAAATGTATTTAATTTGACTTTCATTGTGTGCATGCAGTTGTCATGTTCATCCTCAGTTTCTTCATAAGATTCTCTAAAAGGCACTTTGAGCATAAAAGCATGTTATGGTTACAAATATTATTTAAATGTCTATTTTTGAACAATATATATAGTTGTTGTTTTTTTTACTATGCCAAACTTTTATAAAAATGGATCAAAACTTAAAAACTAGATAATAGAGCAATGTTTCTCAACTGTTGTCATCCTGGGACAACTGTACCACTGCTTTACTGCATATTTTTGTTGCCCACCGCAGAGAATCTGACCACACCCATGCAGGCATGCAAGGAGAGATGCCAGAGTGCTGGGGCCTACAAACGGTGTTGTTTTGCTTGTCTCTCCATTAGAAATGAAATAAAGATTGGTTTGGTCTAAAGTAGAAGTACAGGTTTGCTAAAAACATGAGTAAATGAAGCATGTTTTCATTTAATTTATTAACAGTATATGGAAGGGAAATCACAACTATCTTTAAAAGTTAAATCATCAATGGGGGGAACTGTTGTGTTTATTTTATTTATGAATAATTAATTACAGACATCAAACACATTATTGAAGCAACACAATATTAGATATTTGAGGAAATACAGTCATTTGACCCCCTCACTGAGCCGTCAGCTTATCGTGGTGGAGGGGTTCGTGTGTCCTAGTGATCCGAGGAGCTAAGTTGTCTGGGGCTTTATGCCCTGGCAGGGTCACCCATGGCAAACAGTTCCTAGGTGAGGGACCAGACAAAGCACGGCTAAAAGACGAATAAAATAAATGGAACTAGGTTTCCCTTGCCTGTATATGGGTCACCGGGGCCCCCCTCTAGAGCCAGGCCTGGAGGTGGGGCACAAACGCGAGCGCCTGGTGGCCGGGTCGGGACGAGAGGGTGGATTCCCTCCGCCTTCGGGTGGGGGGACGTGTCCTGACTGTTGTTTGTGCCGATGCACCAAACAGCAGTTCAGAGTACCCACCCTTTCTGGAGTCCTTGGAGGGGGTGCTGGAGAGCGGTCCAGCTGGGGGATTTCAATGCTCATGGGGGCAATAACAGTGAGACCTGGAAGGGCGTCATTGGGAGGAATAACCCGAGCGGTGTTCTTCTGTGCTCATCACGGATTGTCCATAATGAACACCATGTTTCACCATAAGGGTGTCCATTCGTGTATCGTGTTAGTAGTCTGAGTGCATTTCGTTCCCCTGCGTCAGTTCACTTTTGTTGTTTCTTTTTTAATGATTATTCTTGTTTGCATTTGCCCCCACATCATGCATTTGCGACCACCTGCAGTAGCTCTTCCATGACACAAAGCCTTTTCCATAACAATCTACTGCCCAGCAAATGATCCACCAGAAAATGTTTGTTCTTTGGCTGTCTGCGACAATTTTGCCAGGCGTCAGCCAGCCAGACAGTCACTTGTCTATCATCAGCCTGTCCAACCACCAAGTATCCATTTTTTTCAGAATGTTTAGAAATAAATATGCAGTACATAAATAGAGATACTTCTGCTGTGAATTTTCTGATCAATTTTCCCCATGTTTCCCAAGTAATAATCAACCAGTTCACCCACAGTCCAGTTTGGCTGTGTCCACGTCAGTTCATTCTCTTCTAAGTATGTGTCCCCTGTTGGTTCGTCTTTTGTCCAGTAACTCACGGATAACGACTGTGTGCTAGTGAGAGCTTTTACTGATTCTAACAAGATGTCGCTCGATGTACCGCTGTCGTTACACATACAGCCGTATGCTACTACCCCCCCACCCACCCCCCACCCCTGACCCGCCGTTCTAGAGCTAACAACAAAAAACACATACAAATAAGGGCCAGAACTAGGCATTCCCTAGCTGAGTAAACCAGGTAGATTGCCAGTTTACCCACATAGCCTTGGCCTTGTGCGTTATTCTGCCACATTACAAGCAAAGCTCTGACTGAAGTTTTAAAAAAGTCAGTCACATAGTCCTTGAGATAAAGGGGCCCAAGAATGGTCCAAACCAGACGGTGGCCTGGTTGCACAGGCTCAGCTGGCTCAGTTTGTCATCTGACCAGGCTTTCATGTCCCGCATCGGGGAAATCCCAGCTTGTGCCCATGGGAACTGAAATTTGTCGCAGCCCCTCTGTCAGAGGAAGGCGGTGACATTACCCTGAGGCAGACAGCAAGCCAATGTCATCTATTGGCTAGACCAGCTTGTCTGAGCGGCTGGGTCTGCGAATACCAACCCAGGCTACTCTTATTGGTTGCTTGTGGGGAGTGGGATCCATCAGTAAATCAACGATAACCTTTTATGTAATGCAAAAATGGTTTTGCATGGAGAAAATGACTAACAATGTAATGCAATATAATTGTTATAGAGAAAAAACAAACATTCTAGGAAAAAAATTCAAAATTATTCTTTATTTGAAATAACATTCCCTTAGGTTTTTGTTTCATTTGTGCAATGTAAGATGTATGTTGCTATAATTCTCAATTTCCTTCATTTCAATTATTCTTTGCTGTTGCTTTATTCACTCCAATGTGTTTTTGTGTTTTGGTATGTGTGCATTCTTGCATGTGTGTTTTGGTGGGATTGGGGGGGACAAAGAGGGTCTCATATAGGGCCCCATTCATGCTAGAACCGCCACTGACCATACCACACTAAAACATGACACGGAACAGAAAGTGTAGGAAACCATTTTTGCTTCTGAAACATAATCAACTTTATTCACCTTTATGAAGATAAATTGTATCACTCTTTTGTTCTTTGTAAAGTTAGCAAAGCTCTATTAAATAAATCCAATTCATCAGTCATATTAAAGTGAAGCCAAACAGACCCAAAAAAATGCCTTACATTTTTGACACATCAGAGAAAAGAGGCTTGTTAACAAGATGGACAATGAATGAATGGGTAAAGAAATTATGTAGGTGAAATCAGGCTTCAAAACGGTCAAGAATTGAGACATTCTTTCAGCTTCCAGATGCTGTGGGCGTGAATGCGTAAATGCTCTCAAAATCCTGCCTTCCCGTAACTTTCAGTTGTCAATCGAAGACGTGCCACCACTCAAGGCTCCTCCTAAGTGGGGAGAGAAGAATTATCAGCGATGCAGATAGCACACCCTCTCACGGGCCACAGAGAGACATTCTCGGCTGGCCACCGCTTTGTCTCTGTTGGAATTCAGCGGGCCGGTAATCGAGGAGAAGGAGGAGGGCGAGGAAGTCATCCAGGCTGTGGCTGCCGAGGTGCTGCCTAGGCAGCCACAGCCAGATTATTTTTTTCTCTCTCTCCTCCTCGCTTCACGATGTTTGTGGCTGACGGCCTTAACGCCGATGTTCAGAACCTCCGGCCCCCACTCTAACCGCTGACCAGCTAGGAAGGGGCCACGGGTAGTGGACATAGTCCGGTTCACCGCTGCCTGGCAGTGCAAAATAACACAAAATACATTACACTTCAGAGAAGATGTATTTTTCTGAGTTGTGGGCATAGTGTGATGGCCAATTGCACACTATATTGGTAGTAATGGGTCAAGTTAATGAATGAGGAAGTGGCGGTTCCTTAGAGGTCATCGGCTCAACAGAACATAAATAGAGCTGTTTGGTTTTCAGCTGAATAGTTAACATTTGATTTTTTATTATTATAACATTAAATTGGAGCATTCCTCGACAGAGAGAGAATGTGAGTGTATATCATGATATTTGCATGTAATTTTTTTTTAGGGCTCCTTCTTAGGGAACCTCTACCATGAGTTAACACTGGTTGGTATGAATTACCGTAAGTATTTTGAATGGTTTAGAATGAAATGTCTGAATTAATCCCCTTCTGGTTCAACCTCAGACTGGCTTCTAAACAGCAGTCACTTACTTTGAGTCTCTGTCTTCATCTTACCCGCATTGATCACGCTCTCTCTCTGTCTCTCTCTCAGGCGGTAGCTCCAGCTCTACCACGGGACTCTCAGAAGGTGCTGAGGGAGCAGAGAGAACATTGTTTGAACTGCAGCAAAACACAGCTCCCATCAGCTCCCAGATCAAAGGAACTCGATTACCAACAATCGGCTGTAATGAGACCGCCATGACTTGAAAATGCTGGGACAGCTTGGTTTCCTCACATTGCAATGTTGTAATGAGAGACTGTGGTGAAAAGACAACAGTAATCGAGTAATATGGGTTTCTCCAGATGTGAACTCATAGACACTTCAGGCAACCTTGCTTGCATTTTACACAGGGCCTCACATAATATCGCAGGAAGCTTTCCAGTCACCATGGAGGAATCTCATGAATATCAGGCATGTTTGTTGAAGGACATGTCAGATTAGTGACACTCTAGCAAACCCTTTCACATTTTTGACACGACAATAAGTTGATATAGCATCAAACCAAGTAACTATGAAAATAGGATATTACGAATGTTTTTCTCTCTGAAATTTTTTACTCATTAACTTTTGACTCATTAACGGGTACTCTTGCACTATTAATGCCACTTTTCCTAAAATTATCCTCTTATTGAGACCATGTTATTGTATATTGGTATGCCATCTGTGAGCTAGGTTTTTCACCCAAAAAAATATTAGAATATATACAGTCATGGAATGGCATGTTTGGACAAATATAATGGTGACAACAAAAACAGCTCATAAACATTTCATTTAAGAGCTGATATGAAGCCAGTTTTCGTAGTGTTCTTGACATTAACCAAATTTACTGTGAATACAATTATGCCCGTAAAATAATATGGCTGTATGTATTCTTAAGGTAATGTACCTTTAGTGGTAGCATGCAAGCATGAAAATAAACAAGAAATTGAAAAAAACAATGTTTGTCTTATCATTTTTTCCATGATTGTAGTTAATTTAAGTCAAAATCGTTGTAAATAGTGGACTTTTTCCATTTCACCATATTAAGGCATCAGATGGCAGAGAGATGCTTTGTGCTAAATGCTAAAAATGTGAAATACACGAAGTCAAACTTCAGATGTTGAATAAAAGTGTATTTACTAATCACTTATCAGCGTCCCTGACATATAACAAAACATTTCAGTACTTATAACTGTACTTTTTGATCAAATGAATTAAAGCTGTAGAAATTCCAGTGAATGCAAAGGCTGAAAAAGATGTGGTCTTTATGATATTACTTATATTATCAGAATACTTATTTTTGAATGATACAGTACAAATATTTAATCAGCCTCCAGCTCTTCAAGTCCGACTTAAAGTGATTATTAATTAATGTTTTTTTTTTTTTTGCATTTGCATTTGCAGTTGAAATTCAATATTTTACTTTCTCACTGTAATAATGTATATGGAAATGTACACTGTTTGTATCATTGTATTTTGTCTCAAACATCTCATGCAATAAATGATAATATCACAGGAAGAAGATGTGTCTATCATCAGGATCAGACTCTATATTTGATACTCTTCCTTGCTCGCAGAGTGCCAGTGTAATTATCACCATGTCAGGGTATAACATGCTCATTTGGCTTCCTGTGAAACTAATTAATTTGAATTTAGTATGTGTGTTTCTGTGTTTGTGCTCCTGTATGAGTGTGAGCCTGCTGCTCTGCAGTATTTTAGAATAAATGCTTTAATTATTATGATGACTTGTTTTGACTGTCTCTCAGTGCCTAGTTCCCCATCACAAAGATGCATGGAGAAAGTGACTCACTCTCCTCAGGGAACATTTATCAAAACAATATGCCAGCCATCATTCAAACACAGCCCTGCACACTGGTACAATCTTATACGTCTCCAGTCTCTTGTTTTTTTTTTAATCCTTATTGTTTTCCCCTCCTTTTGATCCGAGTCTAACAGGAGGGATTTTGTTCAATTCATTTCATTCAACAAATACGGAGCTTCAGCAACAAACAACAATATGTTGAAATAAACTCTTGAATATTGGAGGCAAAACGGGTTCAAGCGCTGGCACCGCTGTGCACCCCTGCCTTTGTGTTGCCAATCCTTGTAAAAAGTTAATGTAAAGCAGGATTCTCAAGGAGCAGCTGGTGATGAAATTATGGTGTAACTGATGCCAACGTGCCAGAGTAGAGGAGTGAGTGCATGGCCATCTGCGGCTTTGAAACAGACTCTTCCCTTCCCACGATGCACCACTGGAGAGGGCTCCTGTACACTTGTACAGTACAACTGAACAGACGGAGGGCAATATTATACAAAAAGCAGGCAATCATATTGAAAATGAAATTAGAATTGTAGAAAATGAGAGAGAGTTCATAGGAAATTTATTGTTCTACATTACATGGAAATATTTGCTATATTTAATTTATGTAATTTTTTTTTAGATTATTAATACTTTTATGGATAATATTTAAACTTCAATGCTTTAATTACTTTTTGACGAAGATAAAAAACATAAAATCTTTAAAAAATATCTGTATATTCGATTTTTTTTTCCAACAAAATACTATTGCAAAAACATTACTCGTTGATGGGCTTCATTATACAGCTTCATAAACAACTTGTTCAAGTTTATAGAACAGATGGGATGCAAATTTCTTGCAGGGGTATTGCACATAGCACCCCGTTCTTTTTCCCGGAGACCCGGTATGATTACGATTTAATGCGAGACTAAAGAGGCGCATCATGCATAATAAAAAAAAGTGCACTGTCGGCAAAAATAGCAAGACACACACTGTAAACAATGGGGGTGTAAGAGCTCGGAGGGGGAGGCCACAAAAGCCATGGCGGTAGGAATGCCAAAAACATGTTTTTGAGAGGGGTGAGCCAGTGTTGCCTATTACTATAGCAACAGGAAGACTAGGCTGCTTCAATCAGCTTTTGGTTTGCGAGGGAAGCTGAGGATAGGCAGAGAAACTGGAGCCAGGGAGCATGCGGAGCCATCCGGGTTTTACTAATGAGTGGAGTGAGACTTGTTTGGACTCAGCCATTCTCTCCCATATCCACGTCCTTCCCGTCACACTGCTCCCAACGCCCTTGAGCGGTCTGAGGGTCACAGGATGCAGAAACATAGTTGACAAGCCACAGTTCTCCGGGGTGTGGGGGAGAGTAAACATACATTTCTATAAGATTGTGTTCACTTTTATGTTTTTTTTTTTTTTTTTTTTTGCTCCTCAATATGTGTATGTAATTTGAATTTGAATCATTTCCCAGAATAAACACAATATACACAATATATATAATTTGAACAATGACAGGGGTTGATTTGTTTATTTATTTATTTATTTCGTTTGGACTTGAAAGAAACCAATCAAGATGTGAGTGAGGTGACCTATCTGTCTAAATTGACCATTGCTTTTTGTTTATAAACTTAGCAATATAAAAACGGGCAAAGGCTATATGTACAGTGGCTGTAGCCAGAGTCTGCACACCCCCTCCCTATTTAAAAGTCACGTTTTTGTAAACCATAAATCATTTCAAAACATTTTCCGTCATTGTGACCTATAACCTGGACAACTCAATTGAAATATATATATTTTTAAAAAATTATCTTTTCGAGATGGGCTAGTAAAAACAAACAACTAAAATAATGTGCTTGGACAAGTGTGCGCACTTTCTTATATGTGGTTGTGTTCTAAATTAACAAATCACATTCAAACTCATGTTAAATGGGAATGGGTCATGGGAATCAGCCCACACCAGCCACTATTTAAAGCGCCTCTTATTAGCCCCAAAGTGTGGTACAAGTTCCCAAACCTTTTACACAAAATACCACCGAAAAAAGTATTTAGCTCTCTAAGTACAACCATCGTGACCAACGTATCAAATATAGTAGCATAGGAGGCTTAAGTGTAAATAAAAAATTAGGTTTTATTCTTAAAAAGGGAAGTTATTATTACACGGCACTGTAACATTTTGCAGTTTGAAGATTCATTCATTCATCTTCCGTTCCGCTTATCCTCACTATGGTTACGGGGCATGCTGGAGCCTATCCCAGCTATCTTCGGGCGTACACCCTGAACTGGTTGCCAGCCAATTGCAGGGCACATAGAAACAAACAACCATTCGCACTCACATTCACACATACGGGCAATTTAGAGTCTTCAATTAACCTACCCTGCATTTTTTGGGGATGTGGAAGGAAACCGGAGTACCCGGAGAAAACCCACGCAGGCACGGGGAGAACATGCAAACTCCACACAGGCGGGGCCGGGGATTGAACCCCGGTCCTCAGAACTGTGAAGCAGATGTACTAACCAGTCGTCCACCGTGCCGCCAGTTTGAACATTACCACTGCATTTAAATCTAGGGAAATAAAAAAAATTTTCACATAGTAAAATTTTTACCTAAATAATTAAAAACAAAATGCGAATGGAACATTAATTCGTGAGAAGAGCTGTGTGCGTAGTCGAATAGATGTAATAATGTGCTTTAACCATGATTTTTTTGTGAATTTATTTGGTATGTTAGAGGCGTTTGAAGTGCTCTTGACTGTTGTGTCGTCTGCAAACTTCAGGAGTTTGGTAGCCGGGGGCGTTGAGGTGCAGTCGTTCGTGTAGCGAGAGAAGAGCAGCGGAGAGAGGACACAATCTTGGGGTGCCCCGGTGCTGGTGGTGCGTGTCGATGAGGTGGCCTCCCCCAGCCTCACCTGCTGTGTCCTGCCTGTCAGGAAGCTGTAAATCCACTGGCAGATGGCAGGTGAGACACTTAGCTGGAGAAGCTTGAAGGAAAGGAGTTCAGGGATGATGGTGATGAACGCAGAACTGACGTCCACGAACAGGATCCTTGAGTAGGTCCCTGCGCCGTCGAGGTGTTTTAGGATGAAGTGCAGTCCCATGTTGACTGCTTAATCCGCAGACCTGTTTGCTCTGTAGGCAAACTGCAGCAGGTCCAGCAGGGGACCTGTGACACTGTTGACGTGTTCCAGCACGAGGCATTAAAAGGACTTCATGACAACAGATGTCAAGGCGACAGGCCTGTAGTCATTCAGACCCGAGATTGCAGGTTTCTTGGGTACTGGGATGATGGTGGAGCGTTCGAAACAGATGGTACTTCGCACAGTTCCAGAGATCTATTGAAGATCTGTGCGAAGACTGGAGCGAGCTGGTCCGCGCAGACTTTGAGGCAGGATGTGGACACAAGGTCTGGGCCTGCCGCTTTGTTAATCTTTTGTTGTTTGAAGATGCGTCTCACTTCCTGGTCGTGGAGGGTCAACGCAGAAGAAGTCAGAGGTTTGATTGTGGTCGGTGGTGCGGTTAGGTGGGTGTGTAAGTGTCCTTTTCAAATTCTGCTCCGGTAATCTAACATACAGTATGAGCACATGTGCTCTCATTTACAAAAAAATAAAAAAGTAGGGCTGCATTTCACAATAAGAGCAAGTACTGGGTAAATAAGGAGAAAGTTATGTGTTCAAATAAAATGCTCAATTTAAGAAAAATAAAGTTTGTGTTTCCCCTTGAAATATAATAAAGTTTGTGTTTCCCCTTTTCTAATTTAACAAATCTTAACAACTGAACCGTTTTAGAGGTTTGTTCAAAATCTTTGTTTTGTTTCATAATGGCTTTTCACATATTATATGCACTTTTAAAAAGTGCTCCCAATGGGAGCTTCCCACTGAGAAAGGAAAGCTAAGCAAATTTATTTATGTAGCATATTTCATACACAAGGTAACTCAATGTGCTTTACATGATTAAAAGCATTTGAAAACAAAGAAAGGAAAAACAGCTTAGAGACATTTAAAAGAAAGAAAAAAATAAATAAAAGCACAATTAAAACAGTGTGCAGTGTAAGAAATATCATTTGAAAGTGGAAATGCTCTAAAAAACGAGAAAAAAGATGAGTTTTTAAGCTGGACTTAAAAACATTCACACTTGGGGCTGATGTCACTTCTGTTGGCAACTTATTCCATTGTGCGCAACATAATAGCTTAATGCTAATTCACCATGTTTGCTTTGGACTCTGTGCTCCACTATTTGACCTGAGACTGCCGATCTCAGATCCCTACTGGGTTTATATTCCATTAGCATTTCATTCACGTATGCCGGACTTAAACCGTTTGGTGATTTATAGACCTGTAGCAGAACTTTAAAATGTATTCTAAAGCAGACTGGAAGCCAGTGTAAATACTTTAGAATTGGAGTAATATGCTCTGACCTCTTTGTTCTGGTCAGAACCAGAGCTGCAGCATTCTGAATGAGCTGCAGCTGTTTAATGCTCCTTTTGGAGCATCCAGTTAGAAGACCATTACAATAGTCAAGTCTACTTGAGATAAAAGCATGGATGAGCTTCTCCTGGTCTGCTTGGCACATGCAAGCCTTCACTCTGGATATGTTCTTCAGATGGTAGAAGGCAGTTTAGTCATTGATTTGATATGACTGTTGAAAGTCAGGTCGGAATCTATCAGTATACCAAGATTTCGGACTTGATCTTTGGTTTTTAAAGAGAGTGCCTCCAGGTATTTACTAACAGTAATCCTCTTTTCTTTATTGCCAAAAACAATTATCTCAGTTTTGTTGTGGTTTAATTGAAGAAGGTTTTGGCTCATCCACTTATGTATCTGTTTTAGATAGTGACACAACACCTCAATTGAACTGAAGTAATCTGGTGACACTGCTAGATATAACTGTGTGTCATCTGCATAGCTATGATAGTCAAAAGTAAAGTTCTGAAGAATTTGACCCAAGGGTAGGATATACAGGCTGAACAGGGGGTGTACAGACCCTTGAGGGACCCCATAGGTCATTGCCATTCGATGAGATTGAACACTTCCAATGGTTACAAAATAACTCCTTTCCTTCAGGTAGGAATTGAACCATTTAAATTCAGCTGTATTTAAGTTATAAGTACAATATATTTGCATTTCATCTACTAAAAGTAATTTATTTAGGTAACATTTTCATTTAAGCTTTATGTGTAATGCCTTTTAATTGAATCAGTATTTAAGATTATTATTTTTTAAATGTTCCAATATTGAAGTGCATTGTTAATGTTCAAGCTGTCCACATACTGTACAGTGGCTTCACACAGTGGCTGCTCTGAGTGCAGCTGGGAGCAGGGGCTTAGTTTAGGAGGCACTTTTTGAATCTGTTCTCACCACACTTTTAACAGACATTACAACAAATCGTGTCATAAGGTTTTTCTGATCTGTCCTTGAATGCATTATGAAGAGTCACCACACAGACGACCAAACACTCACAAAGCAGATGAGATTGTTGCAAACTTGCCTGCAAGAAGCTCAAAACCTATTGTGGCCAACTTATTACACAATATGGGGTAACGTAAATGGTAAGGGATAATTAGCAATGAGTTGGTGATTTTTTACATTAATATTATTACCCACAGGTCTTTCAGATCAGAAGTTAAGAACATCCATCCATCCATTTTCTGAGCCGCTTATCCTCACTAGGGTCGCAGGCGTGCTGGAGCCAATCCCAGCTGTCATCGGGCAGGAGGCGGGGTACACCCTGAACTGGTTGCCAGCCAATCGCAGGGCACATACAAACAGACAACCATTCGCACTCACAGTCATGCCTACGGGCAATTTAGAGTCTCCAATGAATGCATGTTTTTGGGATGTGGGAGGAAACCGGAGTGCCCGGAGAAAACCCACGGAGGCACGGGGAGAACATGCAAACTCCACACAGTCGGGGCCGGGGATTGAACCCTGGTCCTCAGAACTGTGAGGCTGACGCTCTAACCAGTCGGCCACCGTGCCGCCAAGTTAAGAACAATTAAATACAAATAATAAAAAGGGTAATCTGACTGTGAGTCTCTTATATGGCTTGCTTTTTTTCGCTTGTGGGAAAACAATAGTGTGAATCAACATGGGAAGAGGTATGTCTCAAAATTATTTCCACGTGTTTTTCAAATCCACAAATATATCCGTGAATCACACGTTTGTCAAATCCACAAATTATTTGCACGTTTTACAGATTCACAAATATATTCGCGATTTACATGTGTTTTTTAATGTTATGACTATATATCATGACTTATAATTTGTACCATAATTTCCCATGAAAAATGCGAACCCATGTATAATACGCACTCCCAAAGTTGACCTCAAAATTCTGGAAAACCCTTCTATCTATGTATGATGCATTTTTACAATGCATGATTTTCCTTCTACCCATATGATCAAAACATTAAGTGTTATCTGTATTTTGTTAGTTTTTTTTCATAGAACTATTCTGAAGTTAAGCACTTTATTTGAACACGTAATACTTTCTTTTTTATTTACTTGCTTTTATTTTGAAATTCATAGCCCTACTTTAATTAAGTAAACTAGAAAACACACAGTTGTGCTCATATGTTTGAATACCCAAGCAGAATTTGTAAGATAGGTACAATTCTTAAAAGAAAAAATGAAGGGCCAGGCGAAATACATTTAATTTTATTTTAATGATATTCAAATTAAAAAGTCAAGCATTTCAGAAAAGCATTATCATTAATCAAAACATAACCATAAAGAAATTAACGATCGTTCTTGTTCAGTCATCAGTCATATTTTAAAAAAAAATAAAAAATTAAAAAATTCACAAATTCTTCCAGGGTATTTAAACTTATGAGCACAAATGTACATATATGCAGTCATACGTACCCCTGTCATATTGGAATGAAAGTGTAGGCTACACCTTTCTTATAACCTCAAGGTGACGGTGGCATTTTAAAATGAAAATGTACAGCTTTTTCATAACCTCTAGATTGCGGCATACATTTATAAAATGTGAAAGTTTTTTCTATTTTTCCCCCTATACCTATGAATAATGTGCACGATTGACTTTTGACAGTTTTTTGGGGGGGAAAAAAATGTGCATTATACATGAGAAATTACGGTAAATATTCAATTCTCCTTGTGAATTGTTGAAGGCGCATTTGTGGATCAGCGGGCATGCGCATTTATTTTTTAGACAAACAATCACAATCACAATCATATTTCCAATACCACCACAAAAAGTCACTAACGTTTTGAGAAATTGTCCCGAGAGGGTTTTGAATAACACTTGGCCCCACAGGGATCAATAGAGTTTTTCGAATGTGAAACGGAATGGTAATATTTGGGTTTTAAATTGTGAAAAATGTACAATATCACCTTTAAAATTCATTGGTACAATCAATGCCTACCTAAATCCTTATTAAACACACAGTCAATATCAGTTTTATTAAGGACCTGGCCCCGCCTGTGTGGAGTTTGCATGTTTTTCCCGTGATTGTGTGGGTTTTCTCCGGGTACTCCGGTTTCCTCACACATCCCCAAAACATGCATGATAGGTTAATTGAAGACTCTAAATTGCCAGGAGCTGTGAATGTGAGTGCGAGCAGTTTGTTTGTTTCTATGTGACCTGTGAATGGATGGCGATCAGTTCTGGTTGTACCCCGCCTCTCGCCCGAAGATACCCGGGATAGACTCCAGCACGCCCGCGACCCTAGTGAGGACAAGCGGTACAGAAAATGAATGAATGAATGAATGCTTTAGTTACATTTATACATCCATTTTCTATACTGTTTTGTCCTCATTAAAGTCACGGGTGAGCTGGAGCTTATCCCGGCTGACTTTAGGTGAGAGGAAAGGTCCAGGTCAAGCTCACATGGGAATCAACATTTAGTTTGTATTTAGGTAATTTGAATATTTAATGTGCATTTGGTAAAATTGTAGACAATTTGGAAATGCTGTAAAAAGTGGATTTACAATAAGGGGTACCCTCATGATGAGTTTATAGATGTGTAATAACGTGCTGTCAACACTTTATTCAAATGTGATAAATTGTAATGTCATGTCATTTAATAACCTTGAACGGGTGAAATGGTGAGCTATGAGATGTTTATAACTGTTTTTTAATGTTTTGCAACTGTTTCTGACATAATTATTAACTCAGTTATAAACATTTTATGAACCCTTTATTTATTTGGGGTATACTCTTGTTATAAATTGGTACAAACTAACTACTAATCTAAACCTTAGCATTTTATTTTTGCTATTGTCTAATGTCGTAATTATTCTGTCTGAGCAATGAATTGCAACCACTGTTGTTGACCCATATCAACCTAACTAACTACTAATCTAAACCTTAGCATTTTATTTTTGCTATTGTCTAATGTCGTAATTATTCTGTCTGAGCAATGAATTGCAACCACTGTTGTTGACCCATATCAACCTGTGAAAAAAAAAACTATGATAAAGAGGATTGAAATGCATGGAATATTTAAGAAAGGGGATAAAGAGATTTAAAAAACATGAATGGGAAAAATAAAAAGTCTGTAATGTGCAACAATCATATTCTTGATTTAATATTTTGGAATTAAAGTGTATTAATTTGTATTTCAGTTACCATTCCGTTTCACAATTGCTTGCTTATTATTAATTTAACGCTAATCATTAAATAGAAATAGATCCATAAAAATGAACACAATTTTGATAAGCTCAATTGCAGTTAGCTGGTTAATTGTATTATGACCTGTGGGATCTTATTTTTTTTTCTGGAGGTCAGTAACACAACTCCCTGGTCGGTGCTCGTGTGAAATGATGAGCAATCAGTGTAAGAATGATGGGAGGCCAATAGAAACACACACCGAAAAGTTCCCAGTATAAGCCAATAGTGAGCCCACAAGAGTTGAGTCCCCCTGCGGATCTGATGCAACAGGGCTGCAACGAAAGTTACACCTTCACGCTGCAATACGGTGTCCTTCCGCTGAGGCGCACCGGAAACTAGTGCCAGTGTCTGAGCCACACTTCTCCACTCTCTCAATGTAAACGTTTTTGTTTTTGTTTTATTTGTTTGTTTTGTTCGCTAGAATTCAACTTTTAATTCACAATTGAAGGCGAACGAGTAGGTACCTTAGATATTTTGCCCATTTAAAGAAAACAGTTCACTACTTTGTTTTGGGGGGAAATGCTCTCTAGCCTTGGACGCCTTCGTATGAACTGCCAAGTAAATAATTCGTTGAAATGCGTAGCAGTCAAGAGCTAAATGCAAAGGAAAACAAGTCAAAGTGGTGAATGTGAGTGGAGGTCTCTGGGCAGCGGGAAAGTCCCGTCGAGTTGATGACGTAACAGGCGGCTGAACGCTGGAAAGCGCGGAGGGATTTCGCGAGATGTGATCCGGTCGGGGCGTCTGGAGTTGTAGAAGTCAGCGATTGATTTCCAAACTTTGTGTCTTCAAGTGTTCTTGCCGCTAATATCGCTTCAAGAGCAATTGCTGTCTTCCTAAAAGGGAAGATATGGCTTTTTAAAGCGTGACTTCGTCTCCGTCCTCATTCGAAAGCTTTGTGTGCTTTGCTTCCGCAACGCACTTGACACCACATACAACTATGGGGTAAGTACAACTACTTTGTGACTTAGTGGGGAGAAGGGAGCCTCAATGTCTACTTTTCACTCTTAAACTCCGCTGACCCAGTTTAAACTCACATGACTGTCAAGTTGTTTATTTGGGATTGTTGGAATTGAAGAATGACATTTTAAAGTGGGGTTTCCATTGTTAAAATGTGTCTTTTTGCATAAGTACCATTCTATTTGATTATTATGTTAATAAACATTGTAAATCAATTTTGGAATTATTTGAATGAAGTTTTTAATGGACTGTAAAAATCGTTTTTGTTCATGCACGTTTTTATCTCAATGTGTCATTGGTTCTCAAACTGTTATTGTCAATTAATTTGTTTGAATGACATAACAATTGACAAGAGTCGTCGATTTTTTTTAAACAAATAAAAAAAGTTGTATAGAAGCTTTCAAAACAGTTATTCACGATTGCTTGTTTTCATGGAATTCTGTTATTTTTCTTTTATGTATAATTGAATTGTTTCATTGGGTGTGAAGTGTGAAACCCCCCAAAATTAATTATTTTTCCTTTTCCAGGTCTTCAGGTGTTTGTGTGACACTTTCATCCATCCATTGCACTATTTGTGCCATTTCACAATTTAATCGCAGCAGACGATACAATGGCGGCATCGATCCTTCGCAGGAAAATTCACCTCATTTCCACAGGCGGGCTCCACGTTCTCCCTCTCCGACAGGCTAGCCCCAGCCAATTGCGGCCCACGACGGGGGCGGAGCCAGTGGAAAGGCAGCGCTTAATTGGTGAGATTTGCCAAGATGCTTTTTTATTTTGCCACATCCCGAGGTCGGAGCCGCAGTGCAGCACGGGACTAATGTCGTACAGTGAGTACAGCTAAGTGGATATATATCGAACGCAGACGATGCTGTTCAATCATTTTCAGATGATCGGTTAGTTGTTGGATTTTATTGGGAGAGTTTTTTGCTTGATTTCAACATTATTGTTTATTTTTCCAACAGTATTTCAACATTTTGTGATCCATTTTTATTATTCAGTTTTTGTTTGAATCATTTAAAAAAAATTCAAAACAAAAGAGAAATGGATTGCTTTACTGTTTTTATTCAACTTGATGTTCATTTTTTCTAGGTGATGGTCACTCTGATTGGATGACGGAAAAAGTTGATTTATCTTCATTCGTGTCAACCACCGAGTCGTCTCCCAGCTCATCCCTTCCACCCTCACCATTAGAACAAGATGTCAAGGTGCCCTCAGACCTGGAGGTCATGACCTCTCTATTGCAGGAGGAGCTAGCTCAGCTGGAGGACTATTTCCGCTCCGAGTCCACAGGCACGGCGAGCAAGTTGGAGAAATCCTCGAAATGTGACAAAGGTGCCCAAGCTATGGGCTCACAATCTTATTACCAGTTACCCTATGGCTCGTATGGGACCAGCCAATCAGACAGCAGCCCTGTTGTGGTTACCTTGGCAACAGGGGAACTGGACCTGGCCAGCTTCTGTGGCGGTCCCATGGGCAGATCAAAAATCGCTCGACCTGCTCCGTACAACTATCACCACCGTTACCACCACAACAGTGGGCGAAGAATCATCAGCGAGGCGGTGAAAGTCGGGGAGGAAGTTGGACTCGATACGTGGGGCTCCAAGGGAAGTTACTCAGGAAGCACAGAGTTTTCTGTGAACCACTACTCCACGTTGAAGACAGTGAGCAAGAACAGCCTCGGCGGCATCAAGAAGGTGAGAGAATGTGCTTTATCGTTGAAGGAAGAGGAGAGCTATTGTTTTTCCGAAGGAATGTTTTGCAGTGAAGAGATTGCGCGAAGTTTTTGCCTCGGTGGCTCCTACGATGGCCACCACAAGCGAGAGGGACAGCTCATGCACAACGTGAAGGTTAATGTAAGTTACGACAGCGCAGGGCTCGAGGTCCTGCACTGCAGCAAAGATGGAGGACTGTCTGGAAGTATTCCCCAAGAGACAATGATGGCTGCCGACGGCTACTTCCATCAATCTATGGCCGGCACAGAGCCATACCATAGCTTTATCGGCGAACTGGACCAGCAGTCGCAAGCTGTAGAGCCCCAGCACGGCCACTACCTCTATCCAGAATGCCTTGCGGACCAAAGTTACCAATGTCTGTCCAGAGGAGAGGGCGAGGGGACGCTGCTGGGCGCCCCCATCCACCGCCCGACCCAGAGGCTAAAGGACGATCCCTGCTCCATTAAGTCCACGCTGATGGTCAGCGGCGCTTCTTTAGATTTGAACACTGGGGAGAGGAAGCAGAAGAAGAGAGACCAAAACAAAACCGCTGCTCACAGGTATCAATTGTTTTCCCTCTTTTTAGCTGTAGTCCTTTAGAATCAATAGGGTTTGTTTTGGTGCTTTAGGGATTTAGCCTCATGTTCGCAAGTTTGTCAGCTAAATTGATGTTGAGTCTGCAGTCCTCGCTCACTGCAAAAACTCACAATCTTACCTTGTGAATTTACCATATTTCTATTGAAAACATCTTGCTGTATTTTAAGGCAGTTTTGACTTTTGTATAATTTTTTTTGCGAGACAAAAATACTTGTTTTAAGATGCAAGATCTTGTTTTAAGAATCTTATTAAGTCACTTCATACCAGATTTCCGTTGGCAGATTTCTTTCACTGAAAACAAAACATTTTGTCCCTATAATTATTGGGAAGACTCTGCCAAAGGAACTGGTATGAATTGACTTGATAGAATTCTTAAAAAAAGATGATGTATCTTAAAACAAGTCTTTTTTTTTCTTGCTGTAAATTTTGAAAAAAGGAAAATAAGTAGAGTAAGATGTTTTCACTAGAAATCAGATAAATTCACATGGTAAGATTTGCATTTTTGCAGTGCCGTTACATCCCAAGAGATTCATCTCTTTAATCAAGATGCGAGGCAATAAACCAAAAACCTATCCTCTGCAGGTACAGGCTGCGGAAAAGGGCAGAGTTGGATTCTCTGGAAGAGGAGCTTCATGGGCTAGAAGGGCAGAACAGGGAACTTCGCGACAAGGCGGAGTCGGTGGAGCGAGAGATTCAGTATGTGAAAGATTTACTCATCGAGGTCTACAAGGCTCGCAGTCAGCGGCTCAAACAAGATGGCAGTGCCTAAAATGCGCCCACGCTGACCCCACCTCCACACCCAAGAGCACAGACGGGTTTTAATTCTTGTTAAAATGAAACGGTAGTTGCATGATTTTGGTAGTAATTTTATATTAAAATATATTTACTTAAATAATGTTCCAAGAGGAGAGCGCATAAAAACATAGTTTCCATAAAGAAAAACAAAGAGGTTCCCTAAACGGGTGATGAACTCTCCAAAGCCTTAGTTACGTGGCTTCCAGAGGAGATGCTGAACTTGTCCGTGACCACTGTGATCCCAACTGAACTCACAAGCCTTTGTGACCACTTTGAGTTTTGAGCTTGCGGCTGGATTAAAAAAAAAAAAGATCCTTGAATTAGTGAATAGTGATTGAATTGCGTGTGGTTTTTGCGACACACATTAGCGGCATCAAGGCAGATCCACATTAAATAATATATTTACAGTACATATTTATTTTGTATTTTATTTTTACTTAATGATGTTCATTTACCATTTGCGCTAAGGTGAATTAAGGGATTGCTGAAAAGGTATGTAAACATGCTCTGCAATTATTCATAATCTGAATCGTTAAGAGGATTTGTATCGCTCAATTATTGTGTATTTACACTTCTTAACCCCACTGAAATACCCAATGCATGTTTGATTTTGGAAAAGCATGTGCGAGTGTTATTTGAAGGCATTATCCTGTTCACTGCATGGCTTCCAGCTCTCCACCTCATCAGTTCAACTCATCATCTGGTCAAGATTCTGTTCTCTTCGCCAGTGTGATTCATACTCAGGTTTTGGTTTTGGACTCAGAGAGACACCGAATTATTCATTGTCCCAACTAAATTCCTTAACTTCTTGTTTTACCTTTTTTTTTTTTCGGCTGTACTTTGCGAAAAAACAATCACACAACGATTAACGTTGGCTCACAATGAGTGCGACTGAACGGAATTGTTGTTATTGACTGACCGATATGTTGTTTTTTGTGAGAATTCAGGTCCTTTTATTAATCAATGTCAGGAAATTATGCATCAGGTGAATTACAGCCAAATAAAGCAGTCATGTATCATTCATCTCTGCCTCAGACTTTTTTTTCTTTTCTTCCTCCCTCTACTTGAAGAATAAATTGTCCATCTCATTGTGAATATGAGTGTGAATGCTCGTTTGTCTACATGTGTCCAGTAATTGGCTTGAGAGCAGATCAGGGTGTACTCCGCCTCTCGCCCAAAGTCAGCTGGCATAGGCTACAGCTCACCTGCGACCCTACTGAAGATAAGCAGTGCAGAACACTGATGGATTTAACGACATGGAATGGAAAAACCATGCAAAATGAATCTATACTTGTCCTTTGTTTACATTAAGACCAGGTCTTTGATCCAGGACTTGCCACCAGGGCACTAAGGGCAGCTTTCCGTTGTGCGACAAAACATTGTTGTTGTTTTTTTCTGTAGAAGTTGTCGATCTCATTTTAAAGCTAAGGGTGGGTGTATATGTGTGTGTGTGTGTGAGAGAGAGAGAGAGTGAAGTCTCTTGGTATCTCTCGCAGCAGTTGGAAGGCCTTTCAAGTGCATGAGGCAATATCACACAATACTTTCATGAAGGGGCGAGAGATGCAAGTTGAACCATCAGAATGAAAGACTGGGCTGACAGCGAATGGCATTAAATGTGTTTATTCACTCTCTAGTTCGTTTAATACAGATGGATTTTTCTAAAGGGTGTCATTGTCCTAAGTGGTCATCATCTGTGTGGTCATGTACGACGTAACCCATTATTTCATAAAAGTAAACAGAGAAAAGGTCAAGATTGAAAATGAGTTTATTGTCTGAATGAAATACTACATTATAGTAAAAGCTTTACAATCTATAGCTGTGGAATCAAGATTGCACAAAAACAATCTTTTGCTGAATTACAAAGCTACACAGGTACTAATATTGAGCACTGCAAAAAATGTAAAAGAAAAAAAACAAAATTAACACTGACGACGGCACACACATCTAATTAAATGCAACCAAAAATCATGCCAAAAGGATATCAGTTTGTAGCTGTTCATTTAAAGTGTTCATCTTACATCACTACTCACACGCGTGTTGTCTGCAGTAAATGTACAACAGATTGTGTGACAATATATTAATGGTGAGTGCATGTCACAAACGGAACACAAGGCGTTCATAAAATCTGCATGTGACAATTAAAAAACCTACATTAGTTGTACAGTTCTAGTGACAATGTGAACACAACATGAATATAACATTATTATTGCAGGGATGCAAGATGTGTCAGGATGACGCAGTTTATTTAGGAAGTTACTTTTACAATTGGGAATACAGTGCATTGTTCTGCGGACGGGAAAAATGAAACCAGGAGGGACCATAAAAGGGGCAAAACAGAAAACGGCATTATTAATTTGCGGTATTGACATGGGAAAGCGCAAATGTGTGATTTCACGGGATCCGAATCCCTGGCGGTGGCCCCTAATCAGCACAAGCAAGAGCGCAAGGAGCCATGGACACAATGCTCATGGGAGTCAACAGTCCTGGGAAAGGTCATGACTTCCGTGACCCACAGCGGTTCCTCCACCACCAGGTGTCCTTCTAAGCACAGAAAACAATTTACGACAAACTGCATTCACCTGAAAACACCTGCATAGTGGAATAATGCAGGAGTGTCCGCATTTCTTTTCCAAAGCCCAACGTACAGAAAAAAAAAAAAGAAAAAAAAAATCGAAGGATGAAATGGCCTCTTTGACATTTTTTGGATTGAATTTATTTGACACCCTAAAACCAATCCATCAGTATAGGTAAGACATGATAAGCAATGATGTATTTTTTTATATGTCACTGAATTATATTTATTCATCAGGGCCCGACTAATGGAAACTATGTTACTGTTTGTTCAAAATAATTATAATAATAATTTTTTTTGGGGGGGCAAATCTCGGAAAGCTCTTTATAAAACCAATGTAAAAACGTCTACCTTGCCTTGCCTCCCAGTGAAAAATGTAAGTACTGTAAATAAAAATGGGCCATATCAGTTGTTAGTTTTAGACACCCCTGATGTAATCGGATCCTATAAAAACATTATATATACAATAGTGCTAATAAATTTACACACATAATAATGCTTAGTTTTCATTGACACTGTCAGAGAGGTAATAATTACATAATACTGTATGTCCTTTTTTGTGATATATATATATATATATATATATACATATATATCACATGAGGTGTAAAGAGGAGCTTGCTCAAGAATTGGAGCATGTGATGTGATGCAAGAATTTAAAACAAGGGGGTTTATGTGGGTCGGGGAGGATTTACAGAGCACATCCAGTGGTGGTGGGGAGCAGAACAGTGGATGAGCATTGTTTTACAATGGCCTGCAGCAGTCTAAAGCTCTGTTTGCAGCAGCGAGAAGGGTTTCGTTTCATTATGAGCAGCCGTATGGACGGGGGTGGCATTGGGATGCTGGCTGAATGCTTGTTGATGCAGATGGAATAAATGAAACAATGGCGTCTGGTTATGTCTAAGATAAGAAATAAAAGACATACGTGACGTCTCCATTGTAAAGTGATGTAATCTAAAGCATCTGAGAGACTGAACATAAGTCTGCTATTGTTAGTTCAAAATGTTCCTTATTTAATTGTTAAACTATTTACTTTCGGTCCCCCATAGGCTCCAAAAGGCCAAGAACTCCCATTATGTCATGAGCATATCCGTCTTCTCCTTTTTCTATTGTCCACGCAAAGTTGTCCTCTTTCTTTTTTTTTTTTAATGTGTCAGCCCTGTGTGTGTGTCTTCACTTATGGCGGAAAGGCCCTGAAGTTACATTTAGAAGTCACAATAACCTTGACATTTAATATAACTCCATGGGCATTAATATCAACTCGACTTGTCGAAACGTACTAGCTCCGCCCCTGCTCATTTTGGTAATGAAGCAATACTTGGCATTGGCCTCTCTGCGAAGCGGGACAGGATGAGCAGTGGTTCATTTGCATGAGACAGGACAGGAATGTAAAGTGAAGTGCGCAATCATTTTTGATTTGACAAAAGCATGTCACAGATGTTAAGATGTGGAAACAGTTTTCAAGGAGACATATTTTGCATTCTTTTCTGAATTTAAAACAGTTCCCAAGTGTTTTGAAAGCATGTCTTCCACATGCTTTCGTCCAAATACTCGGCACTGTCTCACGCCACCCCATTGACTGCTAGGGCTGGTACTGCTGCTTTCTTTCTTCCAACCTGCTGATGATACTATGACCCTCTAAGATCAGTGGCCACTTCCCTCTGAAAACAACCTGTTTGAAGCCTCACAATGAAAAAGTACTTTTGATACATTTTTAAGTGATGTCTTGGTCTCGTGATGTTAACAGCATGATGACGAGGACTGTTTAAATGCCAATTTAAATTGACCCAGGTAATGTATTGGTCGCTTCCTGGATCAAACATCTGTGAATTTTGCCGTTCAACTCTTTTTTTTTTTTTTTTTTTTTTTAAGAGAGCACCAAGTTGTGCAAAATGTACTGAAACCATGAAAATGTGGGCATTACTTGTACATTCTAAGGTTTAGATAAAATCCAAGGAAGTTCACCTGTAAAGGTTATAGTGCATTTTAGGTTCATTTAAAAATTTCACTAGAAAGCAGAATATCATTACATTTTTATGAGTAGTATACATCAAGATCTAAAATAATAATACATTTTTATTTTATTTAACCTTCATCCAGGTAAGGCAGTCGAGAACAGATTCTCATTCGGAATGCTGTCTTGGCTGCAGAAAGCTGAGTTAAACAAAACAAAATAAAACTCCAATGTAAAAAAAGCGACTTAATACACATGCAACAAACTGTATAATATGAAAAACATACATATTTATGTCATAAATGACAGCACGTTATGACGTATGATGAATAAAAGGTATAAAAGGTGCTCAAAGTTTAAAGATGGGCACATGCACTGTTAGGCGTTTCATAGGAGGGTTGCCAGTAAGTTACTGTTAACTTGAGTTACAGCAACTTGCTGACAACAGTGTCAGATCAATGTTTCTGTTCACTGTGGTGCTGCTGAGTTACACAGGATAAGTAGGTGAGGTAACACTTATTTTTAGCTTCACCTGGTATGCAGCAGAAGTGGCTGGATGTCATTTGACTCTATTGCACACAATCAAACTGTCAAGGTTGCATGAGAACAAAAAAAAAAAAAAAAAAGGGCAACATATATGTAAAGCAAGAGTTAAGTAAGACACACATTCAATGAACTGTGGGTGACATAAACACACATGCTCAATGTTAATCCCTATCGTTCATGAACATGAAGGATTCATGTCTTTATTACGGCAACAGTTCAACATTTTATGGTGCAATGCCGTGGTGTCGTTAGCTCTATTTTTAGGGGGCTTCGGCGACTGTTCAAGAAGAATGCTATTTGAACAAAATGAGCACGGGAACCGGTTTAACTTGAATGTGCCATAATTACTTGGCCTAATCACCTGTTGTTCCTCTTTGAACATTCACAAAGGTGAGCGGTGATCATAATTCTGTTTATATTCAATTGCACTGTCGCGTTTGTTCTTGATTTAACTACTGGATGCCATGGTACCTGTCACAATAAAGTTGGTAGCAAGCTAATGTGCGTGGCTACAACATTTTTGTCTTTTCGGTGGCTTCCTTTTGTCACCAGATGACACATTTAGTTGCGAGTATCCAAGAAGAACATTAAAAACCAGTGCCTACACCGGTAGCACAAGTCTGAACAAATATGTCTGTTGTCTTGTGTAACACTTCATACATGAACTATGCAGTTTAACTTGATTTCAGTTTGCACTAAAATCAATGACGTTCATCTTTATAAAATGTATAAAAAGGGATGAAATGGTTTTTAATTTTAGTCTGCCTTGTTGTTGAGTACAAAACATGAGACGCTCCAAACCCAAAATATGACCAACATTTGACTCTTGACAACATGATTTGCTGTATGCTTTATTTTTATTTTTTTTGAAACTTTTTTTGAACGGCTGTGGCACAAATCAAAAGGTGGTACTAACCTTCAATTTGTGTGTGTGTGGGGGAGAGAAATGACAAATAAAAGCTGCAAGACTTGGATACTGTATGTATAGACTTTTTTTCATACATAAAGATGGCAATGCACAGTTATTATATTCACACATCACCACAGAGAGTCATTGTCACGTGGAAGCACATAATACAGAACACAATGCTGTATTTTCACACAAATAAATTCCAGTATACTAGCCTTGCCAACTCGAGTCTACCATCTAATAACAATAAGAAAATTAACAGTGATGTCTAAATCTCCGTTTATCAAAGGGTTCTCTTTATGTTCCTTACCAATCACAAAACATACGTACAAATATGAAATAATAATACATAATAATATAATAAGTATAGTACTCACAATTTGACACAAATACCAATTTGACACAAATACCGATACAGTTTAAGAGTAGTTATATTAAGTGGAAATGCCACTGTAACACAGTTATTTGATTAGATGCAGTAATTGTCAATGTACAGTAAATATTCCATTCAACTGGCAGTATAATAGCGCTGCTCTTGACCCAAAAGTGAGTCTTCAACTGTTTGACAGTTGTAAATGTGCGCAAAATATACACTTACTGATTATACGGTAAAAGGTGACATTAATGAAGAGCCTGCATGAAACACACCATTTAAAAACACATATAAAACAACAGAACCTCTCACTACAAATGTTCAACACACATAATATAATGCCCTCTCATACAAAAGTATGATCTTGATCCAGTATCATGGTTGTAAATGTATTAGCTGTATTGTATATAACGATGGGCAATGCTGGAAATTGATACACACAATCGTATTGGACTCGGCTATATTTACAGTAGCACATTATCTTCAAGTCAGCTAATAGTAATTTGATACTGCTGCAAAAGGTCCAGATCTGAACAAGATGGTATCAATTATGGTTATTTAGGTGGTCAGGTTAATTTTCTGCTGATGGGTTTACTTGTTTGTTTGGTACATGCATGGCATAGCATTTTTATGCAAACAAACCAGTCAATTATGGGGAACTTTATGGGATCCAAATCATGAATTAGTAAACTAAGCCAAATACAATACATAGCACACAAGCATACACCATCAAGCTAGACATTTACAACTGGATCACACACTGAAGGCAAGTTGTTACTGAACGTAACAAACAAGGACGTTTCACAGAAACCATCTCATAAGCACCTACACTTTGTGAACATTTTTAAAGACCTGATTCCAAATCTGGCCTTTTTAATTGACACAACCTTAGATGCTTTACGTAACAGGACTGGATTTGTGAGGGAAGAGACGATGAATTATGGTCACTATCACAAACCGTGCCTGTTCACACTCAGAACATTACTGTCGGGTCTCGACCGAGCTGACATGCTGCGGCTTAGGCGTTCTTACCCCAGGTTCCCTATTGTAAAGAACAGAAGGAAAATGAACTTGTGATTAGAAACACACACACACACACACACACACACACACACACACCATAGCCGTAAGTCATTGATTGCTGTTCGCTGTCTGCCAGCACAACTGTGGGAATCACAATGGCAGAGTTGAAGAGGAGCACGGGGCTAATCTGAATGGGAGGAACTACATTTTTGTAAAGCAAATTGGGAGCCTCTTTTTTTTTTTGCTATGCGGGACTTTCCAGTCATGTTTAAAAGACACCTGGAGCGTCATTTCAGCTCACTTCATGCTAATATTGACAAAGATTATAGTAAACTTCCCAAGCGACAAAATAAACTCAGAGAAAGGTTTTTTTTTCCCCACTCAGATGCAATGTTTGGATGACCTTTTTGGAAATGTCTCCCCCCCCCCCCCACGAAATCAAAACACGGTTGCGTTGTCACGGACATACGAACGAGTTACTTTAAGTAGAGACAATAAAGTTCATCCAAATCTGAAGATGATTATTGGTGAACTCAGAAAAGACCAAGCAACCGGTTGCATTAATATTTTACAAAATCAGCCGCCATTTTCTTTCCATTTCGTGGTGACAGATTTCCCGAACTTGAAATCACGATTCTCATTGTTTCGCTCAATGAAATCCTCGCTCTACTGGCCGATGACGTTGTTGGGAAATCCTTTCAACACCTCATTTTTTAAAATTTTCAATTAAGATGAGATATTCTGTGGGTCTGACAAAGATCAAAATGTTCCCTGATTTCGGCGTCAATTTGGGCCGATTCACGACGTTAAAAAAATGGCATGAAATCCTTAATCCTGAACTGATTTTTACAAACTAAGGCTCATTTTATTTATCTAATTATATCATCTATTTTGATATATGTGATTGAAGTTTTTTTGTTTTTGTAACATACCTATAATTGACACTGTTCAGCTATGACTGGACATAAACAACATCATGTGAACAATCTTAATCGGGTCCAACGTAAACCTGTATTTTATTCATTACACAATATTGTCTGTTCAATGCAGTTGTGTCACGTTACGTGATACAGAGATCTAGTTCCAATATCAGAATCCTCTCATTTTTAATTCTTTAATTTTTTAATCCTCTTAATTTCTTAACATTTAGGTTTTTTCTGCTCCTGTGCTGTATGCCTCAACCATTTCTGAAGTAATAGACTTCTGTTGTACTTTTCAGATGTGCAGGTATTGCATTTTGGGACAATGCAATCATATACATAGTTTTGCAGTGGCCGAGACAGGTAACAACAATCGCAAATGCCACAACAAATACAAATACCACAACACAACAAAATTAACACACAACAAAAAATGCAAACCCCACAACACAACACGTTGAAACCACAACACAATGACATTAACACACAACCGAAATAGAAACACCGCAACATCCATCCATCCATCCACAACATAGCGATATTGATCCACAACATTAATGTCGCTATGTTGTGGCGTTTGCATTTCCGTTGTGTGTTAATGTCGTCGTGTTGTGGTTTTAATGTATTGTTCAGTGGTGTTCGTATTTCCATTATGTGTTAATTGCATTATTTTCGTTCCTGCGAGAGCTTATGTTTTGACTATGGACATACAGAGTACCATATTCTATCCTTTATGCATCCATTCTCTGGTCTCGTACGAACCATGACATGAGAGTAGCTGGCCATTTGCAGGAGACACTCCAGGGTCTTGAGGAGCTGTTCCTTGCGGAGTGTGTGGGGCTTAGTGTGATTGAGGCTCTTTCTCAGTTCCAACTGCTGCAATGTCACCTTGAGGGCCACTGAAGCACACTGAAGAACGCTCATTCCTATGAACACATACATAGTTGGATGACTAGACTTTTAATGGTGGTTCAAATTTGAGTGAATACCAGATCAACAAGAACAATACAAAAAAAGGAATTACATATACTATACATTTTCTTATATTCTTCAAAATGGTGGCAAATCTGCCGTTACAGTGTTTGTGTTGTCATTTTGCCTGTTTTTGTTTTTTTCTCAATTTAAATTCGTACATTTTTGTTGTTAACGCTGTTAACAAAATTTCAGTCTTCACTGTCCTATTTCATATGCATATATGCTACTTATCTGCTTTGTGTCAAAAATGGGAATCACTATAGTACAGGACTACGGACTGCAACTGTAGTGGACATATAATTTTTAACAAGCCAGAGAGCACAGACAACTTTCATTGCTTAAATATTTGTCATCTGCTACCTGAACTCGCTTATATTGGGATTCATAAAATATTCTTCATCTGCATAAAGCACAAACACATACTTCCTGGAATCTGACCATGTTTAAACAGTTGCCAAATGCACAATCTGGATCAGATATGAATGAATTACATCATTTTACCCAGTAGTCACAGTGAAATATTTGCTCAAATGGGATAGAATTTTATTTCTTTTGGAAAAAAAAAAAAATTAAAACATCAGATTGTGTAGATTCTGACCAGATTGTAATGTGAACATCCTAAAATAATACCTTTTCACCATATGAAATCTAGGTCAATAATCAGTGGTTCTAAGGTAGCTGCCTGCCTGAGGGATTGAGGAGGACCAATGAGAAAAGTAGATTGTGGCTACATTTTTATGTCATGAATAATGTTTATTAGTCAATTTAATTATCCATTAGCTGGGTTAATTTAACATCAAATTACATTTGACCAGCAGAAAAATAAATAACTGCTTATACAAGTCGGTATTCTGTAATCCGTGTCTATTCTGTATTTTCAGGCTTGTGAATATCTTACTGTTTGTTTCTACTTTGAACAGAATTTCCAATTAATTTTATTAGAGCTGGTAAAGTGGGAGATTTTTACAAATTAAACATTTTTCAACACAATGCCATACCCTGTGGGCAGCGCTTGATTGGAGCCAATTTGCTCCTACAACAGAACAATGACCTAAAACACACCTCCAAACTATGCAAGAATTATTTAGGGGAAAAGCAGTCAGCTGGTGTTATGAATGTTATGTCTCTAAGTGGCCATCACAGTCATCAAATCTCTATCGTATTGACCTGTTGACCAGTCCAACGTGTGTCTGGTGCAGGATCTAATTCTGCAAACATTGGCACTTTTTGCATTTTTCTGGACGTAAAAACGATGTCTGCAAAGTAGTTCCCACCAAAATAGACTCAGTAGTAATTTTTGGCTTGTTTTCTGATGACATATTTGATTTTCAGTTAGATTTTGGCCTGCCCACATTTAGGTCGAACACCTGCCTGATTGACGCATCAGCCTGCTGATGTCAGCGCGGAACGACGAGCACATTTCATTATACTAGTATGTGTTCTCGGTTGCGTCACAAATCAATACTACTCGTCGTCCCCATTTAGTTTGTTATCTTTATGGAATATTAACCAATTTAAAGTGGTGAAATAGCTTGAGAACAAATCTATAAACGCTCTTGAACGCTCAAAACGTCTGAGAATTGTTGGAAGCCTCTGCCTCGTTCCTCGTTCTGCGAAAGCCATGCGGCATCATTGTCGCTGAATTGAAAATCTAGATCGTTTTAAGACATTAACAAGTGAAAATAACGAGTTTAGATACATTTGAGTAAGCTTGTTTTGTTAAATCGATCGCTGTAATGCTTCGTTGCAGAAGGACGCCGCATGAGCCACATGGAGGTAAGTGCGTGCAGATTCATTTCTGCCTAATACATGGGTTTAGTCATCTTATTGTATTTATCAAATTTCTTGTGGCTCTAACTTTGAAAAAGAGTCTGGAAAGTTGACATAACAGGTGTTTGCTTTTGTGCAGGTAAGGACCTTTTGTACGGTTGGTGTTGCCATGTGAACACGGACTTTGATGGTACTGGTGCCGTGGTTGTACCATTTTAATCAATGACAGCGTAATAAATTAAAACAATTTCTGAATATTATATTAGCAATTGAACAGAGATTTGGTTGTGCTGTCGTTGTATGATAGCAATATAAGGTGTAATCTCGACTTGAACAAAGGGATGTTTGGAGCCTCAAGCAAGATGGCGTTTTTTTTTTTTTTATTATTTCCTGAAAAGTTGTCATTTTTGAGGTGCGAGGATTCTGCCCGACAGCGGCGATGTATAAAATATGAGTAAATACTACCACTCTATAGTATGCAACATTCAATTTTTCCACACCGGCTATGTAGCGAATTTGGTCTCCAGTTCTGTCGCTGACGTCACATCATGACATGGCGGCATATCGATTTTGGCATTGTAAAAGGGGCGTTCCCAGAGCAATTGGTTATTAACCGATTGCTGCAAAACAGATTGATATTATTAGATATGACTGCCAATTCCATTTTCTTGGCTAAAAAAAACACAAAGAGAACTTGTTGGTAAAGATGGGCCATCTGGACGCTGTAGGTCCTTTTTGGAAACGTGGGGTGAAAATTCTTTAGATTACCCAAACAAATTGACTGCCAGAATGTCAGAGGTCTGCAAGGCTGTAATTGTCTGAAACGGTAAATTCTTTTGATGAATGCTTGTGAGAGTTTGAAGGACAACATTTGTATTTAATAAAAAAAAAAAAAAAAAAGAAAATCATTACTTCTAACCTCGTCAATGTCTTGTCAGATTTTCTATTCATGTTGCAACCTATTTGATGAATGAGCATGAAAGCTTCGATGGAAAACATGGAATTGTCTGGGTGACCCAAACTTTTGAACTGCATTATACTGTATGAACTTACAAAGTTGATCAATTAATTTATGACTTGCTTAACCCAAATGATTAATTCACTCAACTTTAGCTGGGACTCGACTTGAATTTCTTGATTTTTGCCACAGTTACTTGGTACTTGCTTGAAACTTGAAGGGTCACACTTGACACGTACTCATGATCTGAGCATATGTGACTTCCTCCCAAACTCTGATAAAACTAAACAAATATTTGCACAGTAACAATCATTCGAATGCACCAATGGCAATGAAAATTCTCCTTGGCAAAGGCAATTGATCCATGGAGACATTAAAGCACATAAGGTTTTCAACAGGGGACTTCCTTTAAAACAAACACAAAACAACTTACCAGACTTATCGGTGGCTTCAACATCAATGTACACACCCTCCATCATAACACGTTTCAGAACCTAAAAGAAAGCCTACAGGTAAGCAAGTTATGTATCACCTGTGTTGCTAGCTTTTAAAAAAAACAAGGTGATTGAGTTCAAAGACGAGTCGTAGCTTTAATGAGTCACGTGAAGAGTCAAGTTGGCAAGAGTCAATTGAAAATAAAAAGCACACACCCTGGGCTACAAACAATTTGAAATATGAAGATATGGACATTAATTTAAACTCAACAACAGTTTCAAGATATTTTAGAAGGTGTATTGGTTTTGCAATATACGATTTTATAATATACAGGTAGAACAAAATATGTTTTACTGTGTAGTACGCATAGTACAATATTGTCTCGGCTTTGTGATCAGTTGATTATGTCTTGTGTAACATCTGATTTGTATATTTAGTGGTGTCGATTTGTCTGTGGCACAGGGACTAAAAAGTAATGTGTATTTTAAAAACGTGTGGGCAATCTTGTAGCAAATAATGTTAGTGGTCATCACTGTTCCAATTTTACTGCTACTTGAAGGTTCAATGTGCTTCTATTTCGGTCAGAAGCTCGATTTTTCTTTTTTCTTTTTCTGAAAGTGTCACCTTGCATCAAACATTTAATCTATGACAGGGACAAATCTGTGTATCATTCCTTCATTTACTTTCAACTGCCAATTGAAAATTGAAATACAAAAAAACAAAAAAGTGACCCATAATTTTGTTATTTAATTTTTTAAAATCTAAAACAAAATTACAACAATTAAAAAAGCCATATATAGGACTGTGTGGCACGGTGGACGACTGGTTAGAGCGTCAGCCTCACAGTTCTGAGGACCCGGGTTCAATGCCCGGCCCCACCTGTGTGGAGTTTGCATGTTCTCCCCGTGCCTGCGTGGGTTTTCTCCGGTTTCCTCCCACATCCCAAAAACATGCATGAATTGGAGACTCTAAACTGCCCGTAGGCATGACTGTGAGTGCGAATGGTTGTTTGTTTGTATGTGCCCCGCGATTGGCTGGCAACCAGTTCAGGGTGTACCCCGCCTCCTGCCCGATGACAGCTGGGATAGGCTCCAGCACACCCGCTACCCTAGTGAGGAGAAGCGGCTCAGAAAATGGATGGATGGATATATAGGACTGAATTTAATTGGTCATTACTAATGTTCATTTTGTAATGAACATTAGCAAAAAAATAAATAAAATACAGCTTGTTAGCCGCCATAATCAGTCCGTACTGATGCCACCTGACCACGATGCATCAGCCATTTAATATCCATCCATCCATCCATTTTCTGAACAGCTTTTCCTCACTCGGGTTGCCTCGTGTTGGCGCCTGTCTCAACTGATTTGGGGCGGGAGGCGGGGTACACCCTGAACTGGTCGCCAGCAAATCGCAGGGCACAAATAGACAAACAACCATTCGCAATCACATTCACATCTACGGACAATTTCCAAGATGGAAAATTATGTTACCTTTATTTTCATTCTCTTACGCGAGGAACTGCGTGGATATGTCTCAGTTGACTGCGGTCGCTCACAAGCTATAGTGGAATACTAACGCTGGTTACCAAACATTTCAGTCACGCAAACCTGACAAATTCATTATTAAAATCAAATTCAGTCCTGTAGCCTGTTTTTCCATTTCATATTTTTGATCTGAGTTTAATCATGAATTATTCTTTTTATGTGTTGAAATAAAAAACAAATGACCAAATAACGAGTCCCTTTTTTCTATTTTAGATTTTCGATTGCCACTTGAAAATGGAAAGAAAGAATGGTACAGGGATTGAAGTACATCAATGCAAATGGAATAGAGTCTATAAACTGAGAATACAATAAAATGCACTACGTCAGATTCTATATGCAAATTAAATGCATCTTTGGCTTACTCCTTTTTAGGAAATGTTGTATTGACATGACAATAATTTATGTATAAACCTAATAACTGCTTGTAGTTTTGGTTATGGATAATCAGTACCTATAGCAATCATTACTGTTATTTCCACTTCATTCCTCATATTCACGGGGAAAAGTGCATATATATATATATATATATCCATCCATCCATTTTCTGAGCCGCTTCTCCTCACTAGCGTCGCGGGCGTGCTGGAGCCTATCCCAGCTGTCATCGGGCAGGAGGCGGGGTACACCCTGAACTGGTTGCCAGCCAATCGCAGGGCACATACAAACAAACAACCATTCGCACTCACAGTCATGCCTACGGGCAATTTAGAGTCTCCAATTAATGCATGTTTTTGGGATGTGGGAGGAAACCGGAGTACCCGGAGAAAACCCACGCAGGCACGGGGAGAACATGCAAACTCCACACAGGCGGGGATCAGGACACATTTACTGGCGTTTTACTCCAACCAAGGTTCTAACCTCAAGCACTCGGATGAAGCCTTTCTCAGCACTGAGGTGAAGACACGACTTTCCCGAGTTGTTTCTTTCACTGACACGAGCACCCAAATTAATCAGATCCTCAACTATCAGGTGATGGTTGTGCTTGGCTGCGAGGAGGAGGGCAGTCTGCAAACATAAAAGAGTTTTTTTTGGTTGTTGTTGACAAGGGCATTTTACAAAGCTCACCGAATGAGCATTTTCTCATTGCTTGTAATCAGTTTTCGAAATCTGTTGGATCCTATAGAGCCAGTGATGGGTCCAGCTGATTCGAACAGTGCTACAAATACAGTAGCTAACAGTTCTTGACTTGTTTTGGGTATCTGAACCACCCTAAAATCAAAGGTGTTAAACCTTTGGTGAAAGCATTCTGCACGGGCTTTAGATTTATTGTAAAGTAGAACTTTAAAACACATCTGGCAAATAAAACATGTATCCTTCTGTTTTCACACTCTGTAAAATGTTGGTGGCAATGAAGCTTTATTTAATAATAAAAAAAAAAAATGCTGGAAACTTTTTCAAATTTGTACTGTACCATCCCATTCGAATCTTTTAGGTCTAAGCTGTTGAGAGGAGCCATCCTTTTCGCGATTGCGTAGGCCAGTACCCTCTTGCCGTCACACACCACACTATGGAGAGCTCTGTAGAGAGAGAGTGAGACAAAGCCATTAAGATGTGATATACAAAGGGACAATGTAGCTCCTTTTTCATCCTCTTTAATGCCTTTCTAATGTCCCCCTTATTAATCATTGCTACTTCCTGGTCTACCACACACATCTTCTACTCTTTCTTCTCCTTCATTTTCCTCATTCATCAACTTCTCAAAGTATTCTTTCCATCTATCCAGCACACTACTGGCACCATTAAACACATTCCCATCTATCCTTTCGCCTCTCCTCGGTCCTCTCAGTGTCCCACTTCATAGCTTGTATGAGTTCCTGTACTTTGAGGTTCCACCACTAAGTCTCCTTCTACCCTCTCCTACCACAAGATACACCAAGTACTCTCCTGCCTGTCTCTCTGATCACCTTGACTGTAGTGGTCCAGTCTTCTGAAACCTCCTCCTGTGCACCGATAGCCTGTCTCACCTCTTGTCGAAAAACCGCACAACACTGTTCCTTTCTCGGCTTCCACCACATGGTTCTCTGCTCTGCCTTTGTCTTCCTAATCTTCCTCCCCACCACCAGAGTCATCTTACACACCACCATCCTATGGTGTCTAGCCACGCACTCCTCTACCACTACCTTACAGCCAGTAACCTCCTTCAGATTACATCGTCTGCACAAAATGTAATCCACCTGCGTGCTTTTACCGCCGCTCCTGTTGGTCACCCTATGTTCGTCCCTCTTCTGGAAGAAAGTGTTCACTGCAGCCATTTCCATCCTTTTCACCACCATCTGTCCCTCCAAGTTCCTTTCCTGGATGCCGTACTTACCCATCACTTCTTCCTCACCCCTTTTTTCTTCACCAACATGTCCATTACAATCTGCACCAATCACGACACTCCCTCTGTTTGGGATGCTCAGAACTATTTCATCTAGCTCCTTCCAGAATTTATCTTTTACCTCTAGGTCACATCCTGCCTGTGGGGCATAGCCACTAATCACATTATACATAACACCCTCAATTTCTCACTATTCCTTTAAAATAACCCCAACTCCATTTCTCTTCCCATCTACACCATGGTAAAATCATTTAAAGCCTGCCTCTAAACGTTTAGCCTTACTGCCTTTCCACATGGTCTCCTGGACACAATATCAACCTTTCTTCTAATCATCAAGTCAACCACCTCCAGAGATTTACCTGTCATAGTCCCAACATTGAAAGTCCCCACATTCAGTTCTAGGTTCTGCTCTTTCCTCTTCTCTTTCTGCCTAAGAACCCGCTTTCCACCTCTCCTTTGTCTTCGACCCACAGTAGCTGAATTTCCACCGGCGTCCAGTGGGGGACGTTGTTTACCCGGGCCACGACCGATCCGGTATAGAATTCTTTGGATGAAAGCTCATATTTGTTTGGCAAAGTTTTAAGCCGGGTGCCATTCCGGACATAACCCTCTGAATTTATCCGGCCTTGGGACCGGACTGCAGTTTGCACTGGCTTGTGCCCCCCATAGGGCTGAATCTTTTTAAAAAAAATCCTATTTTGATACATTCGTGTTGAAAAGATGTGCTATAAGGATTTTAGTTTAATATCTGTGCAAAAACAGAACATCTTTTTATTTATTACTATATGTGTATAGTATGTCTAGGCTGGGTGGCTGCAATTCACGGCTCCCAAGCGGCATGTGGCACTTTCATCCTTTTGCTGTGCCTCTCTGTTACTTTAGAAAATAAATAATGAGTATTTAATTTAAAGTTAAATTAGTTCAATCATTTATTTTTCAAATGTAATACTAAATTTGAAGGTTATAGTGTTCTTGTAACATTAAAATAAAATGTTTTTTTATTTTATTTGTTAGTTTACATATGGGACACATGCGCCGATCTGCAACACCTATCACCAAGATTGATTGAGCTATTTGACCTCTGGTAGGTAAAACATGAAAAAGAACATCCATTCATCCATCCATTTTCAACACCGCTTATCCTGGTTAGGGTCACGGGACGCTGGAGCCTATCCCAGCTGACTTCGGGCAAAAGGCGGACTCCACCCTGAACTGGTCGCCAGTCAGTCGCAGGGCACATATAGACACGGACAACCATTCACACTCACATTCACAACGTCACTGAGTGGGAACTGAACCCACGCTGCCTGCACCAAAGTCAGACGAGTGTACCACTACACCATCAGTGACTGAAAAAGAACAAGAAAAAGAAAAGTTTCTGAAGAAAACAGAATTTTTAATGCTACTTACTACATTAATGTGTTAAAAACAGACATCGCTCACTAAATTGCCCGTAAGTGTGAACGTGAGTGCGAATGGTTGTTTGTTTGTATGTGCCCTGCGATTGGCTGGCAACCAGTTCGGGGTGTACCCCGCCTCCTGCCCGAGGATAGCTGGGATGGGCTCCGGCAGGCCCGCGACCCTAGTGAGGAGAAGCGGCTCAGAAAATGGATGGATGGATGGATATATATATATATATATATATAGTGTACACACAAAATTATTTAGTCAGCCGCCAATTTTGCAAGTTCTCCCACTTAAAAAGATGAGGCCTGTAATTTACATCATAGGTATACCTCACCTATTGAGAAACAGAATGAGAACAAAAAAATCCATAAAATCACATTGTCTGATTTTTAAAGTGTTTAATTTGTGTGTGTGTGTGTGTGTGTGTGTGTGACTGTCCGCTTTGCATGCGATAAAATTATGATGGAACACAGAATAAGACGGCATTTTTGGTTTGTTGTAGGTGGAAATTTTAAATTTGGCTTTAATATCACGAATACGAGGAGGACTCAAATAGACAGTGACCATTTTATTTGAAAGTAAGCTTTGACCCACTGCCTTTTTTCAGAGCTCAAAATGTTTTTGTTACGTGCAGAAATAAAATTGTGTGTGCTCTGTAGTAGTTCAAACTTGATATCTAGAGTGCTATCCTCACTTTAGATGTTCAAAGGCTCTCTCTGTTTTTGTTTCGTTTTGTTTTGTGGAAGACTGTCTAAATGGCTCTTTGAGTATTTAAGGTTCCCCGCCCTTGGTCTAGGCCAAAGTCAGTAATTCTTTATTTAACTTTTATTTTTTTTAACAATTGAATGACAATTAAGAATGTTAAACTTACGTTCGACTGTGTTTATCAGTGGCTAGCAGTGCTTCGTCAGAGATGTTCCTCAGCTTGATTTCCTCCTTCTGAAGCTGTGCCCAAAAGAACTCGGAGCTGCTCACTGGGCAGTTAGTGAACCAATAGTCTCTTATCCACGCGGGCTGGAAGCTTGTGACCATGGCCTCAGGAGGGGGTAGGGTTTGTTGGTACTCTGCTGTCCCAGGTGAGTAGATTGTATGCGAAGGGGGGCTTGGGATGATTTCATCGGACTCATCACTGTTGTAACCTGTACCTTTTAATCAAGTAAAGGTGGAAATTGAGGTAACGCTATTGATTAATATATATATTTTTGTTAAAATAAATACCTGTATGTGAAACTAGTAAATTACCATTAGTCTCAGAAGTGTACTCAGGTGATACTGGTGAGCTGGGAGACGACATTTGATTAAGGGAACGGTTTGTGGTGTCGGTCCTCAGATCCTCCTCCAGTACCTCGACAATGATTGCCAGCTCCTCCAGGCCACTGGTGGTGCGCTTTCTCTGTGAGTGAAAGACAGCCAAGTTATTTGCGGTCCTTTGAATGTTGAATTCTTGACATTATTTCATAACAACTTGCAGACATCTTAGGAGGGATCACTTTGACTGACCTTGCTTGTTCGATTTCCTGTGCAAGTTTGAACTCGTTTCTTGTCTCCTGAGAAAGACACGTGTATGCTCACTGAAGATCACATGAAACAGGACTTAACAAAGTAATTAACTAAAATTAGGAAGTGTCACAAAATGTATTTTTACCTTGTACTTTTTGGGTGCGCAGGTTCTGCTGGTAAAAAAGCAGAAAAGTAGGAGTGTGATGTTTTTGGGCGTAACAGTTTCTTTTACATAAAAACACAACCACATTTTTAAAAATTGCTTCCAGCAGACTATGACAATCAAAATAGTATGCCTTCTCTACACGAACTTACTGTTCCAGAAAATAATAATGATTGTAATATTAATACAAAGCTAAACAGAGTAAAAACCTAATAAGAATTGACTTTTCTTCAACAAGTTTCAAACAAGTTTTCCTTTGGCGAAATTACACCTCCACAAGTTAGATTTGTGTAACGTTTATATAAATGTTCATGTGGCAGACAGATAGACAGTCCGACTGACAGACTGGTCGGCCGACAGACAGATTGCAAGATCACAGACAGACAGACTGAATGACTGAATGATAGATAGATAGATAGATAGATAGATAGATAGATAGATATAGATAGAGATAGATAGATAGATAGATAGATAGATAGATAGATATAGATAGAGATAGATAGATAGATAGATAGATAGATAGATAGATAGATAGATAGATAGATAGATAGATAGATAGATAGATAGATATAGATAGATAGATAGAAGAAGATACCTGAAGATCTTTGGGGTCCCTGCCCTGGGCTATGCGGATATTCCGAAGCAGATCCTTGACAGGCATCTTAACACGCACTCCAAGATATACTTTCTGAACATCTTCACTGCTACGCTTTGGAGCTAAAAGATTGAGCAGTATGGTATCATAATTCACGAAAGCACACACACTTTCACAATCATGTTAGCAGAATTTGTGTGAAAGGAAGGCATGAAGTTTATGCCAGACACAGTTCACTACTCTCTTGACTGTATCAAGTATATACAGTCAGGATGGTTTTAATGGTCTACCTAGTGCCTACCGATACGTTTGCATACAGTACAATAATTTCAAAGCAAGGTTAAGTTTTAAACATTTGTTTGTTTTTAAATTGTGGCGAATATTACTGCATTTTCATTCCACAAATTAAGTAGTTTAATGTACCTTTCGAACTGAAGAATTGTGAACTACAACATTTGACAACTCCACAGGGTTAATGAAACGATCCAAGACTTTGTACCTGTTTCCCAGTCATCTGCCTCCTGGATGCTCACGTCGTAGGCAGTGTGTGCTGCAGACCCCGGCGGCTGAGAAACTGGATGAGCGCTGCCGTACACTCGCTCCTTGCCCTCCAGTTGTTTATAACGTCCTCTCATCTTGTCCGGCTATTAAAAAAGGACGCATTATACTATCAATGACGAACTGCGAGACAAAATAAAACTTTCTGTCAAGTACCTCCACAAACTCCGTGTAATTGGTCGATCAAGTCCCCACACCTGGTACTCCAGCTTGCCTTGACATGACAGCTTGCTGACAAGTAATGTACCTACCTGGTAATCTGACACTAACCACACCCACTGATTGCAAACACGTTGCGTATTATGTAAATCAACCCCAAAATGTTGTAACTCCTTCCATTTATACTAAATTACGTCGGATGTAAATTCACTTTAAAATAGCAACATAAAAATATTGACATTGTAATATTCATTATTTAACTTTGTAAAAAAAAAAAAGAAATAATATATACAGTAGGCCTATATATTTTCCAAAAGTCATTTAACTAGGTAGCAGAATTTAAATGACACCTAAGAGAGTTTAAAAAGGCAACAACAGATAAATACAACTCTAACGCACTTAACACACCGACTGACTACTACATGTTGTGCCTCTGTTGATGTAACTGACCTCCAACATTTTCAAATTCCTTCCATACTAACATTTACTGTGAGTAATTTTTTTTTTTAATTCTTTTATTTAGCATTAATTTACATTAAGAGCAGCGAGCTACATTTGCCTGCTTGGAGCTGAAACTTTATAGTACACTGTTAGACATTTCATGGTTTTTACACCAATTTACCGGCAACAGCCAGTAAATCGTTTGAAATATTTGTACACACTGCGACATCCTCTGACACCTCGAGAGACAATGAAATTTCCCAGATAAAATTTGCCGGCTGCGCTGCAAAATTAGAATAGCAACCCCCGAGACTTCATTTCCTCCTCATCTACTTTTGTTGTTGTTTTTTTCCCCTCTTATTTTGGGGCTGATTATTGTTGATAACTTTTTCCTCATCCCCGCTGACGCCAAGATACCATCGTGGAGGCACTCGAAGATTTCATCAGCGGTTCTTTTGATCAGTTAGTCATGCAAGCTAGCGGATCCCACCATGACGACCGCAGCAACCCGCTGAAAAGACGGAAGGCTACCTCATCCACTAGCACAGAAGATCTACTACTCAGCTCACCCAAACGCCCATGTTCAAGTCCTCTCCTCCACTGACAAGAAGCTATCACTTTTCAATCTATTACACCAGGAGATTAAGGAGCTCAAAACTATCTTGGAGTTGATGCACCAACAAGTCAGAGAGCTAAAAGAAGACAACGCCAAACTTAATTTTTAGACGAGGCCCCACTCCGGGGGTCTCGTCCTGGTCCCCTGCTGGGGGCCGGGCTGCCTCGCCCCGGGCCTGTGTTCTCCTCTCCCCGGGGCGCTCTCCCATGGTCGGCACCCCTTTCTCTCTCGGGGTGTGTGGGGTCCCCGGATGACTTGGGGCTTATGGTAGGATGTCAGTGCCTCTTGCCTTAGATGTGACCGCCTTCTGTCCCCTTTTCTGGTCACTGGGTGATGGTCTTTTTTGGATGGGGTGGGGGTGGGGGGTTTGGATTAGCCGTAGGGTGGGGAGGGGCTGCCCCCCTTTTCTCTTTAGTCTTCCAGCCGGTCGAGCCGAACCCGCAGGAGTCTAGCCTCTTACTTCACACACGCTGCACATTTTTATTACTCACACTGTACATACTTTGCATTGGCCACATTCACATTTCATTCAGGGTCCCCTGGGGGACTGGCACGAAGCATATTGGGGCTGGGGCAGGTAGTGGGTGTTTGCTAGAATGTGGGGGGTTTCCCGGGATCGGTGCTGCAGGGCTGGGTAGGGCGGCCCTCTCTGTCTGTTGTTGTCCTGCTTGATGGGCCCGACCTTCAGGAGCCATGCCTCTTAATCACTCACCTAGCACACACTCACATCACTGACTGTAATTATTTTTTTCACTAGTCACATTTGGGACACACACATATTCAGGGCTTCCTGGGGGGCTGGTGTGGAGCCGGGAGCGTGTGGGTGCCGGACCGGGTTTCAGTGCTGTTTCTCGGTCCAGGTGCCCTGCCCCTCCACCCTGTCTGCCCCTCCGGATTTTAATGCATTACACACACTCATCCCCCTTTATGTAATTGCACCACACACACCCATCTCTCATACACGGGGTAGGGCCAATGATCGCCAGTCGAGGACAAAGGCAGTCATTTTGGCATTGGGTCCCTGCAGCCTCCTACAGGTGGCCGGTTGTCGTGGCACCTCGGTGGGGCCGGTGGACCGCCCTGGGTCCCTCGGTGTGGGACGTGTCCCGTCCGCCGGGCGGTGGACTCCTGGACCCCGCCCCGCCCATCAATTGATTGGGTTGGGTCCTCAGCCTCTGCGGTGCAGGCACAGCAATTATTAGACACTTCTGTCAGGCATTGTGCTTGCGAAACGGTGTCAATTCACTTGCATGTGTCCGCAGGCACACATCCCTGGGATCTTTTCGCTGGCTGTGGGCCCACTCACACTCTGGTCCTATAGATAACATAATTTACATAGCCACTCCCACCACACTTCAGTTGTACAGCCAGGTTCACGACTCTTGTCCTGTATGCTTCGTCTCATGTCTTTGTCCTGTCTTATCTTGTTCTGTCCTTCCCTCACAAGGTGTAGCACTACTGCCCCATACAACACTCATATCTAATGTGTCATAGTTGTTGATTTATAATGATTTACTTTCCTCATCTTGTTTACAGTTAGTGCTTCATCTTTTGTTGTCTTATTTTCTCACTCCCCTCTAGAAACCTTGTTCTGTTCGACTCTGATTCTTAATAAATATCCATTATAATGCTAAGAAACCACAGCGGCAGCTTAAAAACTCCACTATGACACAATAAAACTGTATAATAAAACATAAACCAACTGTATAATAAAAAATAAAACAATAGATCCTCGATTCTGCTTGACCTAACAGCTGAACAGGACACCAAAAAAAAGAAAAAGAAAAGTAACCCGAGTTCTCAGAACTGTGAGGCAGATGTACTAACCAGTCATTCACCGTGCCGCATATATACATGTTAAATACTCATTTCAGCCGCTGTAGATATATATAGAGGATATGAATCAGGCAGTGACGGACATTGTTTGCTGATATTGTGTCATGCCTCCTGCCAGGCATCATCGGGCTTGGGAGTTCCAAGTTCTTTTTCCCACTCCTTTTTGACTGAAGCAGTAGAGGGGGTACAAGCCCACTGGAGTGAGCTATATAAAAATTTGATACTTTGTTGGGGCCCTAAGTACTCACTTAGGCATCTGTCCAAAGTATCTGGCTTGGTCCTCTCAAATTGTGGCAAGAGAGCGCAAATGTAATTTCGCAGTTGAAGATAACTAACAAAAGACTGTTTGGTAGTCCATATTTATCTTCTAGCTGTTTAAATGACATAAAAGTGTCCTTAGAGTACAAATCTTTCAATTTACAAATTCCTAATTCGCTCCACAAGTTGATAGCACCATTAACATAAGACAGGAGAAAGTAGGGGTTGGATGAAATAGATACACAGAAGGGCTGCACGATTATGGCTAAAATCATCATCATGATTATTTTGTTCAATATTGTAATCCCGATTATTAACCATGATTATACATTCAGTGCAAAATAAATCTTAAATAAGAATAAATGATAGATAATAATAAAAATAAATGTACCCCCAAAAAATTATACTTTACCAAGGGCTAACTGAATAAATATGCAATTACAAAGTGCAATCACGAATTGCAACTTAATGGAAGCAAATACAGTTAATGCATAAAACGCAATAACATTAGGCTGTAAGCCCTGACTTTTCATTTGAAAATCCTTTTCAATATCGTGAATTTTCAAGGACGTGTACGTCTCTGTTGTTCTGCTTGACCATTGGTCAGTCGTGCACGATCACAAATTGCAAAGAACTCGACAGTTATGATTTCCCTCTCTTTTTACTCACGGTGTTTTTTTCATTGCGGTCAGGCCAGCCGAAAAGTTGAAGTCAAGGCAACCCCTATAACGATTGGTAATATTGTCTTACCGTGACACGCAGCCTCTTTGAACATGCTGAGAGGGCCAACTTTGAAATAAAAGCTTCATATATTACTACATTGGACATCAATGCCATTTTAGGCTTTTATTTTGAAGTTGGCGTGGGTGAGAGTAATACTGCATCAATACAATACGGGAGGCCTTTCTCCCGATCCATATGCAGTCCAAAAGGGAGGAACGTGGTTTCATCCAGCAAGAGAGAAATTGTACTTACGTTTGTAGCCCAATAGTGCATTCAGTCAGGTAGTGCCAAGCCTACGAGAGATCTGTGCTTACAGAGGTGATCTTTTATTATTCTATGAAATGTATAGTTCCATATAAATGACAAAATATTGGCATTCAATTTAAAAAAAAAAAAAGGATTTGGGCAGAAAGTACAGTATTTTAGACTAGTTACCAATATTGTAGAAGGAAAACTATCCCTATCGAGTTCGAGTATCGAGTGTCCTCCAAATCTGAATGTTGCATTTAAGCTTCTCCATAAGAAGAAGGAATTTTTTATTCAACAAGGAGACATATTTTCTTGTGAAAACAATTCCCAGGTATGTGATCTTTTCGGAAGTCACTTTAAACGGGAGGGATTTAATTTAGTTACTCCTGATTTTCTAATTTAATAGGTAATAATTCACTTTTACCCCAGTTAATCCTATATACATCGATCCTTTTTCTGAACCACGGGCGTGCTGGAGCCTATCCCAGCTATCTTTGGGCGAGAGGCGGGGTACACCCTGAACTTGTCGGCAGCCAATCGCAGGGCACATATAAACAAACAACCATTCACTCGCACATTTACACCTATGAACAATTTTGAGTCTTCAATTAACCTACCATGCATGTTTTTGGGATGTGGGAGTAAACTGGAATACCCGGGGAAACCCCATAGAGGCACAGGGAGAACCCGCAAAAACCACACAGGCGAGGCCGGATTTGAACCCCAGTCCTCAGAACTGTGAGGCCGATGTGGTAACCAGTCGGCTACCGTGCCACCCCAGTTAATCCTATAACCTGAAAAAGTTCCAAATTTATCAATAACAGAAATAATTGCAGGGACGGAAGATTGTGGTTGTGTTGTATGTAATAAAATGTCATCAGCGTAAAGTGACATTGTATTATTTGTGTAAACTGTGTCGTAACAATGTACAGTGTATTGGGGTGATTGCGGATTGTCTATGCTAAAGGTTCCAGAGAAAGAGAGAACAATAATGGATTGAAAACACATTCCTGTCTAGTTCCTCTGCTAAACTTAAACTGGGTGGACAGTGTTTGGTTTGTAAGTATTCTGAGAGTAGGATTTCTGTACAATAGTTTTATCCACAAAATAAAAATTGAAATTTCTCTAAAACAGCAAAAGTTGTATGGCCATTCAACTTGGTCAAATGCCTTATCAGCGTTTGAACTAAGTATGACTAAATACTTTTGTATCTTGGAGGAGTAGATGACATTGAATAAATGCCTAAGATTATGAGAAGAACTTCTACCCGGTACAAAGCCAGTCTTATCTGGATGCACAAGTTTAGTCATCACTGTTCTGTCGCTTTGCCAGAATTTTTGCAAGTATTTCTTGCTATGAGTTTAACAGGGTAATAGATCTGGAAGACGTTACTTCCTCCAAGTCTTTGCTATTTTTAGGAACTAAATTAATAACGGCTTTGTTTAGTGTTTGTGGTAGAGACTTCTCATTATAGGCATGATTGTATAATATCAATAAGTAAGAAACAGGCTTCACCTTAAAATGTTTATAAAACTCACTTTCAAACCCATCTGACCCTGGGCTTTTGCGATTATTTTTTAGTAAGCTAATACATTTAATAATTTCTTCAGTTGTTATTTTAGCATTAAGGGTCTGACAGGCAGGTCACAATTGTTTAAAAAGTCCTGCATGTCATTGGATCCAGCCGTAAAACAAGAAATATTTATTTGATGCAGATCCCGCCTGAGGGATCGAAGGTCACGGGCATTCAATGTTGGTTTTCGGCCTTGCCGCTTACATGCAGTGATTTCTCTAGATTCTCTGAACGTTTTGATGATATTATGGACCGTAGATGATGAAATCCCAAAATTCCTTGCAATTGTACGTAAAAGAACATTGTCCTTAAACTGTTCGACTATTTTCTCACGCACTTGTTCACAAAGAGGTGAACCTCGCCCCATCTTTGCTTGTGAATGACTGAGCAATTCAGAGAAGCTCCTTTTACACCCAATCATGGCACCCACCTGTTCCCAATTAGCCTGTTCACCAGTGGGATGTTCCAAACAGGTGTTTGATGAGCATTCCTCAACTTTCTCAGTCTTTTTTGCCACCTGTCCCAGCTTCTTTTGGAACGTGTTGCAGCCATAAAATTCTAAGTTAATGATTATTTGCTAAAAACAATAAAGTTTATCAGTTTAAACATTAAATATCTTTGTAGTGTATTCAATTAAATATAGGTTGAACATGATTTGCAAATCATTGTATTCTGTTTTTATTCATGTTAAGCACAATGTCCCAACTTCATTGGAATTGAATATATATATATATATATATATATATATATACATATATATATATTTTATTTTATTTATTTTTTTTGGTTTGGAAAATAAAGGTGATGTAACAGTCTTGGAAACATTAATATTTGTCCATACAATTTAAATATGAGAGAGCGAGAGAGAGACAGAGAGAGAGAGAGAGACGGAGAGAAATGAAGTTTCAGACCACATGCGCACAATACTCGACAAAATAAAAGACCAGGTTGGTTCAGCTGGTGTTTGCGGACGTAAGCTGAAAATGTACAAGTGAGTTGAAGGGACACATCGCATCTAGAAAAATGCTCATGCGCCGCCTCAACTCTTCTAAAGCGAAGCCATTTGATAAATTTACTACTTGCATGCCGTGGCATACCTGTTTTACCTAATATTGGGTGTGTGCGCGCATGTATTGTTTGAAAAGTAAAATGTGTCTCTGCATCCCCCCTACCTCTATATGCATTTCACTTTAAACCGCATACACTCCTTGAAGTCTCGGCGCCCTTTGCACAAGGGTCATTGCACCAGACTATTGCAATATTAGTCATTCGAACTGCTCTAAGTGCTAGAGGACTCTGCATCTTTTTGCACAATTATCAAAAAAAAAAAAAAAAAAAAATTGTACCGGCATGTTTTTTGGACATACTTGGCTGATACCTTGTTGGTAATTAGTATCATTGGTTTTATTTTAGACTCATAAAGCAAAGCACATATAGACAGATAACAATTCATGCCATTCATACTTGTGGTGTAGTACCAGGTCAACATTGTAAAGTATACCGCATGGCAGACAGTGATTAGAGCACAGGTCTCCAGGTATAGGGCTACAAGAATGTGCACTTTGAGTGCAACCACATGTTTTCAGTGCTGGTTGTCCGCCAGCTAAAACATAGAGACGCTGCACCACTCTGCCATGTTGCCATGTTGTTCTGACTGCCTAGGACAAAGGGCCTAATTCACTAATACCGTTATGTATGAATTTGAATTTATTTAAGGACAGTCCCTTGATATGATGCATCTCATTTTCAAGGGGGGTACCAAAAACAGAGAAAAGCATAACATAAATGGAGTTAAAGAACAAAAATATACATATTGCAAACAATAGAACAAAACAAACAGACAATAATAATAATAATAATAATTAATAGGCAGCACGGTGACCGACTGGTTAGCACATCTTCCTCACCGTTCTGAGGACTGGACTAGGCTCCAGCACACCCGCGACCCTCGTGAGGATTAGCGGTAAAGAAAATGGATGGCTGGAATAATAATAATAATTTGAAAAAAATGAGGGGAGATTCACCTTCCATATATCCATAGATCCATTCATCTTCTTTATCTCTTCTCCTCACTAGGGTCGTGGGCTGCTGGAGCCTATCCCAGCTATCTTCGGGCTGGAAGCGGAGTACACCCTGAACCGGTCGCCAGCCAATCGCAGGGCACATAGAAACAGAGTCTTCAATCAACCAAGCACGCATGTTTTTGGGATGTGGGAGGAAACCGGAGTGCCCGGAGAAAACCCACCCAGGCACCGGGAGAACATGCAAACTGCACAAAGGCGAGGCTCTAAAGAGTAAAAAGTTATAAATGTTCAATTCATTGTCACACATACTACTATAAAGGCAAAATTCAGAAATTGTAATGACATTATGTTAAGCGTTAACGCAGCCACCGTGCCGCTCACACTCTGCCCAGCATGTCTATTCACAATGGACAATTGTTACTGCATATACATCATGACATGGCCGTGATGTCAATGCCCCACATTCACATTATTTTCTTGTTTGTTTGTTTATCTGTGACCCAGAAATACCACAGTCTCTTTCTCGGTCTGCATTGCGCCACAGGGTCAGTAAACAACAGCGGCCAATTCTGGAACTAACAGACTTTGTCAACAGCAGTTTAGGTGACAACTGGAAACTATTTTTTGGAGACATTGTTCAGTGCCGACGGTTCGTTTTATCCTATTATATTGGGGTCCATTTTATCGAGGCCCCACTGTACTATATACAGAGTGATTGAAAAGTAACTCCCTATTTTAAAATACTCATAATTTATTCATATGTTGTAATATTTTTCTCATTTTTTGTGTGTGTATGTTCCATGATTAAAGGTGCAAGTCTATTCTACCAAACCAACGACTTTGGAAGAACTTGAAGGGCGAATACGAGAAGTTACGTCTTCCATCCCACAAGAGTTCCTTGTGAAATCAGTTAATGCGGTTCCCAGGCGGCTTGAGAAACTGGTGGCTAACGCTGGCGCCCATATCGAATTTTAAATAAAACTCCATGCAATACATTGTCTTCTCATGTTCATTTCTTGTAAGAATTATAGTTCAGAAATAGATTACAAGTACTTAGAAATAGGGAGTTACTTTTCAATCACCCTGTAGTTTTTTAAATCAATGTTTTTATTCATTGTGGTGCTGATGAGTCACACAAGAAAAATGGGAGCTCTCTTAGCTTGCAGAAAAAGTAGGCCAATTGATTAAGTTCTAATGGAGTTGATAAGTCACCAGGTAACGCTTAGCGTAGCTTCATTTAGCATACAGCTGAACTGAATGGAATGTCACTCGATCTCACACAGCCCACAGCCAAGGTTTCATGAAAACAAAGTGCAACATAAATATAACGTGAGAGTTAAAGAAGACACACATTCAACGAACCGCGGTTAACATAAACACACATTGTTCATGTTACGTTAATCTTAATCGTTCATGAACATTAAGGTCTTTATTACGGCAACAGTTTAACATTTAATGATGCAATACATGTTGGTAGCCACACGGCTTTTGCTACAAAATACAGTAGCTCTCTATGTAATGTCAACCAAAACCCCACGATGCTATGGAAACTCTAGTTAATTACTGTGTAATCACTTGAAAGTATTTTACTGTATGGCATGTGGTAAATAGCTGTATATCTAGGAACGGAAAATAAAAGAAAACAGAAGTACAACAAAGTGTCCGCAGAAAGCATGAGCAGTGGAAGCGAGTGAGCTGAGATTTGTCCTTTGCAAAATATAACAATATGTGGGGGAAATAAATAGAAATGTATTCCATATTGAAAAACTAGATTGTAACCAATGACCACTGCCTTTAGCATGCACAAATTAATAAAATATGATGCAAATTAATAATGGTAAAGACTGCAGGATATTTTGTGCAGGACTGCAACAGAGTCATTTCGTAAGTGGTTGATAAACTATCCTTGTTGAAAGAAAAAGAAGGAAAGACTAATCTGTCCTAAGGAAGCCAAGGAAAAGGCAGCCATGTCATTTTAGTTCGGTCAGAATGACATGACAATGGCTTGAAGAATTTTAGTTAACCTGTTCTTAGAAAGAAATAATAAATTATGTCATTGTGTACAATGAACTATAATTACTATACTCAATAAATAAGAACACTGTGTTGGTAACAACAGTTATGAAACAATAATGCACAACGCAAATCATATCAGGGATTTTTATTGACGTTCTGGTTATTTCCCAGTGTTGAACCTCCCCCTGCAATCTTTCAGGAAACCAGTATGTTGATTCTCAGCATTTATGTTCTTAACATTTTTTGGTGAATGGCAATCTAACAGGTTCAACCTCTCTTGGCAGAGAAGTTTTATAATGATGGGTGTGTTACACAGATGATGAAGGCTCATCATCTGGGAGGACTGAGGGATTACTGTGATTTGCAGATTTGTGTACGTATGGGTGCATTTGCATTTATACAGTATGTGGGGATGGGAGGGTTGGATTGTTGTACATTTCCTGCTATTTTAATAGTTTTGATCTCTGTGAGGCACTTTATAAATAAATACAATACAATGATTTGCAAATATTTTTCAACATATATTCTCTTGAATATATTTACAAAGACATCTAATATTCAAACTGATACATTTCATTGGGTTTTTTACAAATGTTCACTCATAATTGAGTCCCTCATGTGATAAGGTTTAATGGCAGCAGAGGAAGTGCTAACAGATGTTATGTTGTTGTTGTTATGTTACTTGATGTCTTGAACACCTTCTACAGCAGAAATGAAAAGGACACTTTTTTGGGACTTACAGTCTCTCAGGACTTGAATTGGGAGGCCAACATCAACTCCATCCTCAAAAAGGCCCAGCAGAGGATGTACTTCCTGCGGATTCTGAGGAAGCATGGCCTGCCACAGGAGCTGTTGAGGCAGTTCTACACAGCGGTCATCGAATCGGTCCTGTGTTCATCCATCACAGTCTCGTTTGGTGCTGCCACAAAAAAACGATAAACTCAGACTGCAACAGACAATCAAAACTGCTGATAAAATTGTCGGTACCCCCCTACCCACCATGAGAACTGGCACACTGCTAGAACTAAGACAAGAGCATGCAAAATCCTCTTACACCCTCCACATTCTGGTCACCAGCTCTTCTAGCTCCTTCCCTCAGGTAGGCGCTATTGAACAATGCAAACTAAAACTAGCAGACATTCCAACAGCTTCTTCCCTCTTGCCATTAACTTTTTAAACAGTGAATTTAAAATTGCATTGTAACATGCTGCCAATTTAGTCTTGAGATTCTTGTCACATCTCTGTCGGGCCAATTGTATCCATTATTCGTGGACTCACTGTCTTGCCTCTCTTCACTTTTTGCATATCTGTTGTTGACCAATATTGCCCACTCATGTACTGGAGAACTATCTAGACCATTTGCACAATTGACATTATTCCAGATTATCGCACTACTAGTCACTTTAAACTTCTTAAATTTCTTGTCTCTGCACCATTTGGACAATGGTCACTGTACCAGATTATTGCCCTATTAGTCTTTTCAAATTGCTCTAAATTGCAAGAGGACTCTGCATCATTTGCACAATTGTCTCCCAAAAATAAATATCAGCATGACCACATTACTGGTAGCCTTTCATTTCTCAGTGACTCGCCATACTGTGTTTTTATGTTTTTATGTTTTTATGTTTCAAGAGTATTTTCTGTCAAATGGCTGTCTGTTGTCGTACTAGTGCGGCTCCAAATACCAGAGATAAATTACATGTGTGTTTTTGACATACTTGGCAAATAAATGATAAATGATTCTGATTCTTATTCTAATATATAAACTGGCTACTTGCTCAAAAAATATGTTTAACAGAAAAAACTGCAATCAGCAATGATGAAAAAAAAACAACAAACTAGTAAATGTAAAAAACATATGTATTTTCACTACCTTTTAATTAATAATAATTGCCGTTACAATACAGAAAACCACCTGGCACTCATTTTTAATATTTCAATGGCAATGTATTGTTCATTGTTGACAAAAGAAAAAAGAAAAAAAAAACAGAAAGCAGCAATTGTGTTGTAGTTAATTTTTGTTATATTGTCCCCTTTTTACAAATTATCTCTGTGCAAAAGAATATTTGCCATGTTAGATCTAAGCATTATCATATTTTTTATGATTACAAAGGTCATTTGCCTAGACCATGTTAACAAATGTTTTTCGTTTCAGTAGATAAACTCTCTTATTTGACCATTTTAGAGTGGCTCCAATTTATACTTTGGATAATTTGGGTTAGGTTGCATCATTGCTCTGACTGACTTTCTATGATTGTGTATGATCGTGCGACACTTTGTAGCGCACAAAGGCCTCTGCAAGGTGACAGCGCAAACATTTAATAGCAACCTTTATTTTTATTCTTCAACCCCATTCTGTCTTCAACCATGTCATGCTGACAATGGCCACTAATTATCCATGATTTCTTTGGAACAAAATGCTTCTGCTGACAGCATAAGTGGTCACCTTAAAAGAGAAAAATATCAGCTCAAGCAGTGAAAGCTGAAGAGCAGAACTGGCTACATGCTCTTTTGTTTTACTGGAATGCTCTTACAGATTGTATCAAAAGCATAATTAACCTTTGGTGTCGTGTTCTGTGGCACCTCTATGACTCATGCAACTATTGTGTGATTGAATCCACTATTGTGGTTGAAATGAGCATCATTTTCTACCATTTTTCCTTGTTGGGTCATGGGTGAGTTTGAGCCTATCCCAGCTGAATTTGGGTCCATATAGACAAACAATGGTTTACACTCACATTCACACCTCCTCACTAGGGTCGCGGGCGTGCTGGAGCCTATCCCAGCTTTCATCGGGCAGGAGGCGGGGTACACCCTGAACTGGTTGCCAGCCAATCGCAGGGCACATACAAACAGACAACCATTCGCACTCACAGTCACACCTACGGGCAATTTTAGAGTCTCCAATTTATGCATGTTTTTGGGATGTGGGAGGAAACCGGAGTGCCCGGAGAAAACCCACGCAGGCACGGAGAGAACATGCGACATGCGGATTGGTGCAGCATCTGCAGTGATGCGAACTCTGTATCAGTCTGTTGTGGTAAAGAAGGAGCCGAGTTGAAAGGCATAGCTCTCGATTTACTGGTCCATCTATGTTCCTTACCCTCAACTATTGTCACGAGCTGTGGGTCATGACCGAAAGAACAAGATCGTGGATACAAGCGGCAGAAATGAGTTTCCTCCGCAGGGTGTCTTGGCTCTCCCTTAGAGATAGGGTGAGAAGCTCGGTCATCCGGGAGGGGCTCAGAGTTGAGCCGCTGCTCCTCCGACTCGAGAGGAGCCAGATGAGGTGGCTCGAGCATCTTGTTAGTATGCCCCCTGGGCGCCTCCCTGGTGAGATGTTCCAGGCACATCCCACTGGGAGTGGGCCCGGGGGATGACTGGAGAGACTATGGGTTCATTGCATTCCTCCTAGCTCCCCTGTTTAGATCCAAGCTCCTCCCACCAGAAATTCCATCGTGGAGCCAGGATATTGACAGAGGAGTGATCCAGGAGGAGGTAGACCAATCGTTCCTTGATGACACCATTTCATGGAGACTTCTCCTAAAGATGATGTCACGTCCTTGACATGAGTCACAAATAAACCATCTGCGTGCCTAAATTATTAATATCAACACAAATGTCTACTTTATGCTTTATATATTAAGTGGGATTGCATTAAAATCAAATATAATCATTAGAACTTTGCAGATGCAAAGACGATCATGATTGGTCAATTCCAAACCCGTCTTGTGCCCAAATTCATTTCACAAAATAACAGCCTAATTACCACACAATCTTTAGGAATATGTGGTTGGCTAGGCATATAGTAACCATGAGCCAGTGTAATTAAATCATTTTAGTATTAAATACTGCCCTAAATACTGTATAACAGACACTCAGAAAATTATGCATATTCAAACTACAATAACGAAGGAATTCTGCCGAGAGGCCTGAAATCAGGTCATTCGAATTTCCCGAGCTTATCTACGTCACTAGCGAAGAACACTGCCTACCTCTCCGCTCCCGAGCTAGCGCTGTCAACACAACAAACACGTGTACTCTCACAAGTGGGTTTTCTCCACGGAGGCAACCGATCAGAGGAAAGGGGGCAGTCTTTGCCAAATATGGACCAAGTGGATACAAAACTGGGTCAAACAAAAGTAGCTGTCAGACGGGCCTTTTCTGGACACATCTGTGACAAAATCAAGGTGTCTTTTAAATATTTTATTAAATTAAATTTTATTACATACAAAAAATTTAAGTTCTTTTCAGCTTGTAAGAATGGTTAGCAAGGGAAAACGCACACAAAGTTCACAGTGTCATGTTGTAAGAATTAGCCATCCATCTATCCATCCATCCATCCATCCATCCATCCATCCATCTATTCATTCATTTTCTATACCGCTTATCCTGTCTAGGGTTGCGTGGGTGCTGGAGCCTATCCCATCTATCTTTGGGCGAGAAGCGGGGTCCACCCTGAACTGATTGTCAGCCAACTGCAGGGTACAAATAAACAAACAACCATTCGCACTCACATTCACACCTACGGGAAATTTAGAGTCTTTAATAAACCTACCATGCATGTTTTTGGGATGTGGGATGAAACCGGAGTGCCCGGAGAAAACCCACGCAAGCAGGGGGAGAACATGCAAACTCCACACAGGCGAGGCTGGATTTGAACCCAGGTCCTCAGAACTGTGAGGCAGATGTGCTTACCAGTCGTCCACCGTGCTGCCCCGACTTTTAAAGAATGAATGAATGCCTATGATGTGGGATCGTGTGGAGTTAGATTTTTTTTTCTTCTAAATAATAGTTAATTTTTCTTTACCCTTTTGTGATAAATATGAATGGATTAGATAAATTAGGTAAATCGTGCATTTGTATTTGGCCTTTTTCATTCGTTAAAAAAGTTAACCTTTATTGTTTATAATATTTTGATATGAACCGTGTTATCTTATTTTTACACTTGTATGACAAGTGAGGATGTGCAGGTAGTTCTGATGTTTTACAATGGCAATAAAAGATTTTTATTTTTCGTCAGTTAAAATGTTTCAAAAGCTGATTAAATGGGGAGTGGACCAAATTCCACTGTATAGAGGAACTCGACACAATTAATTCGGCTCACTACTTCACAATTACTGTATATTTTGAAGTGTTTTACCTTACAGAAAATCAAAAGGAACTTATGAGCTACCAGGAAGAAATTAAAAACACAGGTCATAAAAAAAAAAATTATTGGCTTCAGAGCAAAGGATGAGTGTGAGGGATTTCCCCTGAACCAAATAACCAGCATGTTTTCCTTAAAGTCCTCAACATAATACTGTATCTTCCACAGTTTGGGTGAATGAGATTACATTTAAAAGTTAAACTCTCTTCTGCTTTATTCACCCGTGTGCAAAACTATCATGTTTTTGTGTCATTTTATGTCAAAAGAATACACGTAATTTCATCTAATAAACTATTTGCAGTGATTAACCTTGCCGTTAGACCTTTCATACTTCGTTTTTACAGGAACTTACTGGCAACACTGTTGCTAGTGAGTTACTGCAAACTTGAATTACAGTAATTTACTAACAACAGTTTCAAACCAATGTTTATACTGTACATTATTTAGATATACGTCACGCAAGAGGTAAGACACAGATTTAATGACCTACGGGCAACATAAACACACATCATCAATCTTATGTCAATTCTTATCCTTCATTAACATTAACAATTAACGTCTTCATTACAGCAATAGTTCAACATTTTATGGCAACGCATGCTGGGAACACCCCAGCTGTGCCAATATTTCTGAGCACGACTATACGTATTATATATTCATATATGTTTCAGTGACACGGCACAAGCTTTTACATAGGATGCAGTATTCCTATATATAGTGTGCCCCTCGATCGAGTTGCGTTATAACACGCTGCAGACAAAGTCTTTGCTGTGTGTCTGTTGGCTTGTCATGTAGGCAAAAGTACAGACGACAGTACTGAAAAGTACTGTGTGGGTCTTTTTTTCCGACTCCCCAGTGCATAGTAACAATAATTGAGTCGTAGGTATATACATGGAAATGCTCACCTCTGCGCCGCTTCACTGCTGCATCGTGGCGGCTGCGAGATTTAGTTCTCTTGCTGGCGGTGGAGGTCCCGATGGCCGTAGGAAAAATAGTTGGTACTGTAGCTGGTTTCAATCTCTGCCCCTGTATCCAATGCTTTCTGTTAAGTCTTACTCAAAACACGGCGGTTCGAAGTGATCGGCACAGTTTGGAATGCTTGCTAGGCACCCATACCTGAGCACGTTTCTTCTCCTGACGATTGACATCGTTAAATCATACGACAACAAATATACAAGGACGGGAACAACAGCATGGAACAATAGCACACAACGGCGAATGAACAGGATGTTTGGCGTGTGTGACGTCACAGCGCCAGAAAGAGATGAAGACCGGAAGGCGCTGGATGTAAAAAGCAGAAGGCGCATTCTGCATCATATCGATTAAACTACTGTATATCTGCCATATAATCACTTCGAAATTGCAGATGTGGTTTGTAAAGGGGTTCTAGAGTCATCAAGAAACAATTTAAAATCTTTGTCCTCTGACCTTTAAGCTACCCCTCCGAACAATCCAAGACAGCATTTGTCACTAACCTCCTATGTGAAAAAGCTGCTAAATGGACAACCGCGTTATGGCACAATTCCTCCCCGGTACTCGTGTCATTTGACTCCTTTTCCACTGAACTAAAGAAAGTCTTTGATCACCCCATTCAGAGCAGGGAAGCCACTCGCCGCCTCCTTACACTCACTCAGGGTTCTAGTTCCGTTGCCTCTAGTCAGTGGAATTTGGAATACTTGAGGGTGAATGTGGGTTGGATGACGCCGCGCTAAGGGGTATTTTTCTAAACGGGCTTTTGGAGCAGCTGAAGGACGAACTCGCTGCCCGGGATGAGCCCTCCTCACTTGAAGATCTCATTTCACTATCCATCTGCCTTGACAACCGGTTGCGGGAAAGAGCACGAGAGAGTGGGGCTAGAGCGCGTAAAATTATTTCCTCCGTGAGCACTGCGCCGTCAGCACCTCATCTGTCTTCTGAACCGCCGACCGCCTCTTCGTCACCCTACACTGCACCAGATGAGCCCATGCAACTTGGTAACACGAGATTAGACCACCAGGAACGTCACTGCCGTTTTACCTAGCAACTGTGTATTTATTGCGGAAAATCAAGCCATTTCATTTCCACATGCCCCTTGAGACCAAAAGACCAGGCTCACCACGACCCGAGAGCTCCGTGGTGAGCAAAACTACCACTTCCCCAAGCTCTCCCTCCCGTATGACCGTTCCCGCATGTATTCTTGGTCTCTTTCACAACACACCCGTTATTGCCCTCATTGACTCCGGCGCGGATAATAATTTCATTCACGAAGGATTGGCACAACTCCCCTCTCAAACCACTCCAGTCACCGAAGAAAGTCACAGCCCGGGATGGGCGAGTCTGTCACCAACCAAACAGTTCCGTTTACCCTGTTAATCTCTGGAAATCACTCTGAGGACATCTCACTATTTGTCATCCCTTCCCCTGAGATCCCATTAGTCCTTGGAATTCCCTGGCCAAAGAAGCATAACCCCGCCATAGACTGGAAACACCGGGTGGAACCCCCACGCCCATTCGCACTGCCTGCTTTCAATACCTCGGACACTTCGAATACCTGATCATGCCGTTCGGATTAACCAACGCCACCGCTGTCTTCCAAACCTTCATTAATGACGTCCACCGCAATATGTTGAACGGGTTTGTTTTTGTTTACTTAGACGACATCCTCATTTTCTCCCGCTCCACCGAAGAACACCGCTTTCATGTCCGCCAAGTCCTCCAGCACCTCCTTGACAACCACCTGTATGTCAAACCAGAAAAATGTGAATTCCACCTCTCCTCCGTACACTTCCTGGGCTATATCATTGCCAAAGGACACTTGCAAACAGACCCTGCCAATATCCAAGTCGTCGTTAACTGGCCCACTCCCACCGCCCTCAAAGAACTACAACATTTCCTGGATTTGCCAATTTGTACCGCCGCTTCATCTGCAATTATAGTAAAGTCGCAAGAAGAGAAGAGCTGGTGGAGGTAAGGCTAGTTTACCTCCACCAGCTCTTCTCTTCTTGCGACTTTACTATACGCGCGACTGCCCCCTTTCCTCTGATCGGTTGCCTCCGTGGAGAAAACCCACTTGTGAGAGTACACGTGTTTGTTGTGTTGACAGCGCTAGCTCGGGAGCGGAGAGGTAGGCAGTGTTCTTCGCTAGTGACGTAGATAAGCTCGGGAAATTCGAATGACCTGATTTCAGGCCTCTCGGCAGAATTCCTTCGTTATTGTAGTTTGAATATGCATAATTTTCTGAGTGTCTGTTATACAGTATTTAGGGCAGTATTTAATACTAAAATGATTTAATTACACTGGCTCATGGTTACTATATGCCTAGCCAACCACATATTCCTAAAGATTGTGTGGTAATTAGGCTGTTATTTTGTGAAATGAATTTGGGCACAAGACGGGTTTGGAATTGACCAATCATGATCGTCTTTGCATCTGCAAAGTTCTAATGATTATATTTGATTTTAATGCAATCCCACTTAATATATAAAGCATAAAGTAGACATTTGTGTTGATATTAATAATTTAGGCACGCAGATGGTTTATTTGTGACTCATGTCAAGGACGTGACATCATCTTTAGGAGAAGTCTCCATGAAATGGTGTCATCAAGGAACGATTGGTCTACCTCCTCCTGGATCACTCCTCTGTCAATATCCTGGCTCCACGATGGAATTTCTGGTGGGAGGAGCTTGGATCTAAACAGGGGAGCTAGGAGGAATGCAATGAACCCATAGTCTCTCCAGTCATCCCCCGGGCCCACTCCCAGTGGGATGTGCCTGGAACATCTCACCAGGGAGGCGCCCAGGGGGCATACTAACAAGATGCTCGAGCCACCTCATCTGGCTCCTCTCGAGTCGGAGGAGCAGCGGCTCAACTCTGAGCCCCTCCCGGATGACCGAGCTTCTCACCCTATCTCTAAGGGAGAGCCAAGACACCCTGCGGAGGAAACTCATTTCTGCCGCTTGTATCCACGATCTTGTTCTTTCGGTCATGACCCACAGCTCGTGACAATAGTTGAGGTAAGGCTAGTTTACCTCCACCAGCTCTTCTCTTCTTGCGACTTTACTATAATTGCAGATGAAGCGGCGGTACAAATTGGCAAATCCAGGAAATGTTGTAGTTCTTTGAGGGCGGTGGGAGTGGGCCAGTTTCAGTGGACCCAGCTGCATCCCAAGCCTTCGACCAGCTTAAGACACTGTTCACCAGTGCTCCCATCCTACCACACCCCGACCCCTCCCTGCAAGACATTGGGGCGGGGGCCGTTCTCTCGCAGCGGGAACCCTCTTCCCAAAAACCTCATCCCTGTGGTTTCTTTTCCCGTTGTAAATCCCCTGCCGAACGCAACTATGACATTGGCAACCGAGAGCTGCTGGCCATCATCTAGATGGGCATTGGAAGAGTGGAGGCACTGGGTGGAGCGGACTGATTCACCGTTTGTCATCTGGACTGATCACAACCTACCTCCGTTCTGTCAAACGCCTTAACCCCCAACAAGCTCGCTGGGCCCTCTTCCTGAGTCGATTTAACGTCAGCCTCTCCTTCCATCCTGGTTCCCGCAACGGCAAACTTGACGCCCTGTCTTGCATGTACTCACCCCCCTCCAGCCCTGCAGAACACAAAACCATCCTCCCTTCCTCCTGCTTCGTTGGGGCAGCAACCTGGGAAATCGAGCAGATTGTGAAACATGCTCAAGAGACCCAACCGGATCCCAAGACTGGACCTCCTAACTTGCTGTTTGTACCCAACTTGTCACGTTCTGACGTTCTCCAGTAGGCCCACAGTTCAAAACTCACCTGTCACCCCGGAATCACCTGCACCATCCAATTCGTACAGCAAAACCTCTGGTGGCCTAGCCTGGTGAAAGACACCCGGGAGTTCATCCAAGCCTGCTCTGTCTGTGCCCGAGGGAAGACTTCAAACCTGGCCCCAGCTGTTCTGCTGTGCCCCTTACCTATCCCAAACCCCATTTGGTCCCACATCGCATTGGACTTCGTTACCGGCCTCCCCCACTCTGAAGGTAACGCTATAATTTTTACTATTATCGATCGATTTTCCAAATACATCCATTACATACCCCTCCCCAAGCTACCCTCTGCCTTTGAGACTACTAACCTCCTTGTCAGTCATGTCTTCAAACTCCACGGAATCCCTATCAACATGGTCTTGGACTGAGGTCCTCAGTCCTCCTCCCTTGTTTGGCAGGAGTTCTGTAAAGCGGTGGGTGCAGCAGCCAGCTTTTCTTCTGGTTACCATCCACAGACCAACGGCCAGACGGAGCGTGCAAATCAGTCCCTGGAGTCGGCCCTTCGCTCCGTTGCCACATGCAACCCCACGTCGTGGAGCACGTTCCTCCCATGGATAGAATACTCCCACAACTCCCTCACCAGCTCTGCCACTGGTATGTCTCCATTCATGGCCTGTTATAGTTTACAATGTCCATTATTTAGGGAACAGGAGCATGTGGTGGCGGTTCCCGCGTTAAGGGATCACCTAAAGAGGGTCCAGTCCATTTGGAAGGACATAAGGGCAGCCTTAACTCGGTCCGCTGAGAGAAATAAATGGCTCGCGGACCTTCGTCACTCCCCTACGCCTGAGTACAAGGTGGGTCAGACTGTTTGGCTTCCCTCCCGTGACCTCCCACTCCAGACGAAAGCCCGCAAACTTACTCCGCGCTTTATTGGTCCGTTCCCGATCACTAAAATCATCAATCCCATGTCAGTTCAACTAAACCTTCCGCAATCACTTAAGATTCATCTGACGTTCCACGTGTCACTAATCAAGCCTGTCTCCTTCTGCGCTCTTAGCCCTCCGGCCGTACCCCCTCTGTCCCCCCGCGTTATCGACGACCATCCGGCCTTCACGGTGCCGCGCATCCTTGATGTAAGGCTCAGGGGCAGGGGTTACGAGTTCCAGGAGGCGACTCCACTGCCAGAGTATTAACGTTCACCCGTGGTACAACGGCTCTCAACTTACACGTAAGCTACGCCACTCCTTGCAATATTTCTGACCTCCATATTCTTCCTTGTCCTCAGTGCTCCTTCCGTGTTCCCCGCCTTGCTGACCTCTTCCACCACGCCACCAAGCCATCCACCTGCTCACGCCACCGCCTGCCGCACCGTCCCTGTCTCGACGACACACCAGTACGCCTCAAAGTTCCACCTCCGACTCCCTTCACAATAAACCATTGTCCACAAACTTCTTAAGCCTCAACCTGCTTCTGGGTCCAGTTAAAATTAATAACATCCCATCGTGACACTTGCAGCGGACACGCCATGAAAAGATGCCACCCAGCACCCCAGCCTCGTACTACCGCCGCTTCCCGCTGAGGTAGACGGCCACGGAGTGGTAAGCCGCAACGTCGCATAAAGACGCTAAGTGAATCACCAGCCATAACCATCAAAAGTTAGACACAGACATTTGCTTTGCCATGCCGACGCTAAGTGAATTACGGGCACCCGGAGCTTCAAAACGGAGACCCAGGTTCGCTAAGTTAATAAACTTCCCGCCAGCTGGAGTATTTCACCAACAAAGGCGCCTCCGCCCTGTTGAGTACCGCTACTTGGGAGTTTGAACAGGCAACAGCGACACCGACGGGCGACGAAACGAAACTACAGATATGGGTTCAGAAAACATAGTCTGTACTGAACTTGGCTGGGAGTTAATATTTTAAGAACTTTCATGAACGCCACTAGTGACTGTATAGCTGCAAACTTTAATGTCTAATGTCAAATCTGTTGTTAATTGAACCAGATGAAATGTTTCACTCCACACCATACAAATGCCACATAGAAAATAGAACTGTTCTCAACAAACACACATTTTAAACATTCGTTACAGGTATTAAAGAGGATGAGCATGGAACAATGCAAGGTGAGGAAATGGTCTCGTTATCTTAAATCCAATAATTAATATTTTATTCCACTGGTTTTAAACCACAAAATCATTTTAAAACGGAAAAATAACACTCAAAGGCGGTCCAGCCCCCTTTTGGTCACTAAGGTGGTAGGAAGGGAAAATCCCCCAATTTTTGTCTTGCTCCGGCCCTGAAAAGGGCCCTTTTTGTCTCACCCGACCAACTTGTCGACGACGGGCCCAGGCAGGACGCCCACCTCACCATGAGGTGAGGAGGACACATCGGACCATCCCCGGCTGCAGAACATTCTGCAGGCGCTCCGAGCTACACTGTTTGGGGGCCTGCGCTCACCCCGGGAGGACGGAAGCGGACACAACGCGCCCGCTCTTTACGTCTTGTGAGACGTCCTGCCTGGGAACTTTTTGGGTCTCCTTTTTTCCATCAAATCCACACTCGGAAGCTTGACTCAAACGTGTTCAAGACACATAAGTCCAACATTGCGGTCTACTAAAAGTACAAATTAGTGCATATTTGGCTTTAAATTAACGAGAACAGGAATCCCCAGCAATATGCATGCCCGACACGTTCATTCTGCTAATCTCACATCACAAGTCAGTTTGCCTTGCTAATGTTCATCTGTACTTTGTTTGTTTTGTGTTTTTCTGTTCTTTCCCTGTAGATCCCCCCATGTTAGATTATTAAAATGTCCATAAAATTCACCACCTGCATTGTGTGCGTGTGTTTGGCTCCGGAACAAAAACCTCTGGAACGTCTAGAACTCATTAAAATTTTCTAAAATGTGGCCACCTTCAGATTACGAAACTGATAATATGGTTTCTCTTCGCTTCTCCTAAATTTTATCCACATAAAAAGCGACGTGGTGCCCCTCTTATTTATAAAATTCCTTGATTTACAACGCTGAAATTTAAAATTACGATAAACCGGAAGTGACGCAGGCGTCGCTTCCAGCTCATTCTTTCCTCATAAATTAATTTAAAAAATGTATTCAACCCATATACGCGACACACTCCACACTGTTAGACATTCTTCTATATTCTACTATTACAGCAAAATATTATTTTGATAGAAATTAACTACAGCGTCCACTACATCAGGAGAGTTAGTGTATTTAGCATGCAGCAGAATTGTGAAGCTGTTTGCTCCTAGCATGCATTGCTATAAAATGGTGAACTGTTGCCATCATAAAGACGTCAATCCTTAATGTTCATGAACGATACGGATTAACATAACATTGATCATGTGTGGTTATGTTACCCATAGTTCATATAACGTGTGTCTTATTTAACTTAAAACACTTTTCAGGAGGTCCATTGGTACCTAATTTCTACAAAGTATTTAAAATCTTTTGGTTGTTTCTTAGGTAATATTCATTTTCTTGATAAAATAATTTTTGGGATTTCTGTTGATTGAAAAAAAGTTTCCACAGAATTTTAATTTATTGAGATGCGCCAGTGGAGTACTTTTACACTCATAAGTACACTATTATTCATAAAAACACTACAATGCATTCCATATATTTAATATTCTTACATTTACTAAAGTACACTGTTTAAGTAAGACGTTCTTATCTTCATCTAAATTAGAGGATACGTCAGTCTCCACTCTTATGAATTTGCATTGCAGTTTGAGTGATCTATGTTTATCTGGGGCCATCTACTGGTGACGGGGTGTTCTGCAAATCCTCATTAAGAAACTTTTCTGCGCATACTTGAACGTTAATTGCATCTACCAATAGATGGCAGTAGAGCATAAGAATGAAACAAGCCTTTCAAAACTGAAGCTGGTCTCTTGTCACACAGTCACACAGACACATCGACTCCTGAAGAAACTCCTGGGGAAATTCCCTGTCAGAGTGTTGGCAAAGGTAAATAGGTGAAAACACTTAACAGCTCTTTTTTTATATATATATCAAGTTGAAATATATGCATGGTAGGTTAATTGAAGACTCTAAAGTGCCTGGAGGTGTGAATGTGAGTGCGAATGGTTGTTTGTTTCTATGTGACCCTAGTGAGGATAAGCGGTAAAGAAAATGTATGGATGGACAGTCTATTTTCCGCAACTGTGCCTTCACCTTTGTGTCCCCTTTGTTACATGCCTGCAATTGTGTAGTCTGGCATTTATGGGTAAAAGGCTCAACCTTGGTTTCATTCAAAACACATTTTCCCAGGTGCATTTGGGAAATTTCAAGTGTGCGTGTGCAAAATTTCGAAACCAAGGTTGAACTTTTGGGCCATAATTTCAAAAGGTATATTTGGCACAAATACAACCCTGCTTGGCGGCACGGTGGACGACTGGTTAGAGCGACAGCCTCACAGTTCTGAGGACCCGGGTTCAATCCCCGGCCCAGCCTGTGTGGAGTTTGCATGTTCTCCCCCGTGTCTGCGTGGGTTTTCTCCGGGCACTCCGGTTTCCTCCCACATCCCAAAAACATGCATTAATTGGAGACTCTAAATTGCCCGTAGGTGTGAAGGGTTGTTTGTTTGTATGTGCCCTGCGATTGGCTGGCAACCAGTTCGGGGTGTACCCCGCCTCCTGCCCGATGAAAAACAGGTATTTGTGCTAGAAGGCAAATAAATAAATAAAGTAAGTAAGAAAATACCTATTAGAAAATCTGAACTCTATTTTGGGTTAATGAGAGGCACTTTAAATTGTGTCAGGTGTGTGCTGACTTCCATCCAACATGAGTTTGAATGTCATTGGTTAATCCTGAACACAGCCACATCCCAAGTTTTAAGAGGGTGTGCACACTTGTGAAACCACATTATCTCAGTTGTATATGTTTACTTCCCCACTCCAAAAAGACAACGAAAATTCGACTGAGCTGTGTTTTATATATACATACATACTGTGTGTGTGTGTGTGTGTGTATGTATATATATATATATATATATATATATATATATATATATATTTTTTTTTTTTTCCTGCCAAACTGAGCAATCGGGGAGAAGAGTCTTGGTGAGAGAGGTAAAGACGAACCCAAAGATCACTGTGGCTGAGCTCCACAGATGCAGTTGGGAGATGGGAGAAAGTTCTAGAAAGTCAACCATCACCGCACCCCTCCACCAGTCGGGGCTTTATGGCAGAGTAGCCCGACGGAAGCCTCTCCTTATTGCAAGACACATGAAAGCTCGCATGGAGTTTGCTAAAAAAACACCTGAAGGACTCCAAGATGGTGAGAAATAAGATTCTCTGGTCTGATGAGACCAAGATAGAAATTGTTGGTCTTAATTCTAAGTGGCATGTGGCTCACATCCACACTGGACAATGTTCCTCAATGTACAATTGCAATGAATTTAAGGATTTCATCATCTACGGTCCAGAATATCATCAAAAGGTTCAGAGAATCTGGAGAAACCACTGCATGTAAGGGAGAAAACAAACATTGAATGCCCTTGACCTTCGATCCCTCAGGCGGCACTGCATCAAAAACCGACATCAATGTGTAAAGGATATCACTACATGGGCTCAGGAACACTTCAGAAAACCAATGTCAGTAAATACAGTTTGGCGCTACATCCGTAAGTACAACTTGAAACTATACTATGCAAAGCAAAAGCCATTTATCAACAACACCCAGAAACGCCGCCGGCTTCTCTGGGCCCGAGCTCGTCTAAGATGGACTGATGCAAAGTGGAAAAGTGTTCTGCGGTCCGATGAGTCCACATTTCAAATAGTTTTGGGAAATGGTGGACATCGTCTCCTCCGGGGCAAAGAGGAAAAGAACCATCCGGACTGTTATGGACGCAAAGGGGGTACGAGACTGGCCCGCCTGCAATCCAGACCTGTCTCCCATTGAAAATGTGTGGCGCATTATGAAGCGTAAAATACGACAACGAAGACCCCGGACCGTTGAACAGCTGAAGCTGTACATCAAGCAAGAATGGGAAAGAATTCCACCTACAAAGCTTCAACAATTAGTGTCCTCAGCTCCCAAACGTTTGTTGAATGTTGTTAAAAGAAAAGGTGAAGTAACACAGTGGTAAACATGACCCTGTCCCAGATTTTTTGGAACGTGTTGTGGACATAAAATTCTAAGTTAATGATTATTTGCTAAAAATAAATAAGTTTATCATTTTGAACATTAAATATCTTGTCTTTGTTGTGTATTCAATTAAATATAGGTTGAACATGATTTGTAAATCACTGTATTCTGTTTTTATTTATGTTTAACACAACATCCCAACTTCATTGGATTTGGGGTTGTATATATATTGAGGGAAAATACAATTAATTGAGTCCCATTCCACTCGTAATTATTTCATTTTCCGTAAAAATCAATTAAATGTACTGATTGGTCAAGAATAGATAAATGTAGTGTTAAAATGTAATTTGTATATGCATTTTAAGTACGGTATTTGACTTTATTAATGCTGCATCTCCTGACAATTGTAAAGGTTTGGAGAAGTGGCTGGAACTGAATTAAAGAAAAAAGGCAAAAGAAAAAGAGAAGCATGGGTTTGCAGATCTGTAAATGAGAAAACTGGGTTGTTTATTTCCCCCAACAAACACACTTGACAATGTGAAGTTGTATAACTTCATGGGACTCTCTTTCTCTCTCTTTCTTTCTCTCTTTTTTTTTTATCAGATACTGAATAAAGCGTTGAGTCTGAGTTGCAACCCAACCTCTTAAGAACACAAACAATTTACATGTTCCAGTGTAACATTATACGTTCCCAATCAGTGCATTTCCAACCATGAGGAAATGTAATTAGGATACAATGAACAGTGTAAATAATCTCATACTGTATTTCGTAAGTCTGCCTTTCACCTTTGTATGTGCACATATCAGAGGGAGTTTCTTCACTGACTCAGTCAAATGCGATTTATAGTAATTCTTTTATGTGTTTGTGTACAAAGCAAAAACACACACCCAGGCCTGATAACATAGTCTCAGTTGGGAGGTCACACTTTGCATCTGCAGTGAGAAAGTGACATGAAATTCTTATTTACACAACAAACTAAGTGGTAGTACTCTGTACATGTGCATGAACAAAATGTTTTTAATTTGCTGGTGTAGGTATATTGTAGCTGGTGGATGTATATTTCCTTTAGAATTCTTCTTTGTATTCCAAGGAATTATCATGTGCACTGGAACCTGGATGTTTCTGGTTCATTTTTTAGACTGGCCTTCTCTTAGCAGCAGCAGACACAAAGATAGGACAACCCCAGTTGTTTAATAATCTACCCAAAGTACAGGCCATTACTTACACTAAGGCCCTCCGGAGATTGCACATTTTAGCAATAGTCAAAGTCGTAATTTAAGAAAAGAATGGTATTTAAAGTATTTTCTATTTAATTACGTGGTGTTTAGTGTAACCCTCCCATGGAGTGATTACGAGCAGAAATAACAGGCCTCGGCATGACCACTCCTGCTTGTGCCTCGTGCAGAGGCAGTTCTTCACAGCAAATGAAATCCAAGATAATTCCAATGCACAAGCAACAAGTGCTAGCATTTGCAGCCCCTGGGATTTTAGGAAGAGTTCCTGATTGACTTCTTTTCACAGGCATATTTTCGCAATGGTGTACCACAGTGGAGGGTTAATAGCATAATACACATTTGTGGTGTAGTTCTCCTTTCAGATGTACAGTATACGACGTAGTCGTGCTCCATAAATCAACCATAAATGTGACAGTGAAATAAGGCACACATTAAACTAGTGGTAACATAAAAACCAATTGAGAACAAAAATGACTATCTTTGTTCTGGCAATAATTCAAATTTGCATGTTGCAATGAATTGTGGGAACCATGTGGCTTTACCGTCATTATGCTAGGCAGTGGTTAGTCCAAACTACAGCTTCCTTATTGTCACCTAACCTTGCTGCTTTCCGCTACTACGATGGAATGCATTTTGCATTCTATGTTTTTGCACCGTCCCAGCTATCTATGAGCTACAGCTAACGCGGCTAAATAAGATGTCGAGTTGCAGAGGCGAAAGAACGTGCACATTGCGTCCGTTGTAAACGCAGCGTAAGTCAGTAATCATCGCCTTCATGACAGCGAATAAACTACATTTTGACAATTATTGTTATCACAAAGGTTGGAGGGAGTATAAGACGAGAGACAGACGGCAGGGAAGCCAGTTGCTAAGCTATCGTGACCCAAATCCCAAAACACCAAAATAAGTGATTGTGTGGTACTGTACACTTATCACATACTGTAGATCTGGCTGGAACCTGGAACTTGGTGCCCAAAGTGCCCTTTTGTAAAAAAATTAAAATAAAAATAAAATTGCATGTGGTGTTGTGTAAAAGCCTGTCTGTGGCCGTTCAATGCTAAAATGTTATTTAGCTCTGCCCCAAAAGTGGTTTAAATTATGACATTATTTACGACAAATTAATTGGTAATGTAAATGGGGTCATGTGGATTGGGGAGTGAGTTGGTCATTAGTGTAAAAATTCGACTGACTGGGAGGCGTTTGACTACCTGACTGGGAGGCGTTTGACCTTTTAGATAAAAAAAATTTAGCATTTTGATATGTCATGTACTATAAACACTAAAAAAGAGAAGTCAAAAGCTCAGGTTGACACACACAACGCCACAGCTTAAATAAGTATTTAACACGTCACCATTTTTCTCATTCAATATATTTCCAAAGGTGCTATTGACATGAAAATTTCACCAGATGTTGGGAACAACCAAGTGATCCATACATACAAAAAAAGTAGAACAATTAAGCTCAGAAATTAAGCTGTGTGTTATAATGTAAAAATGACACATGGAAAGAAGATCGAACACGCCAACTGGTATTTATTTGATACTTTGTACAAAAGCCTTTCTTTGCAATGACAGCTTCAGGAGTATGGAGAAACTAGTCGCATGCATTGCTCTTTGCAACAATTAGTTTGCGTTGGTCTTGAGACAGCTCTTTGCTCTTACCCATCATGAGATGTGTCAGGGCTCACACCTTGGCAATGAGACCTTTTTGTAGGTCATCACTGAGGACTGAACCAGCTGATATTCATTAGCACTGACAAGGGGCTGGATTGCTGTTTGATTATTGATAGAGTTTAGGTATTGTCTTGTCTTTTCATGCCTTTTTGCACCTCCCTTTCTTCATGTGTTCAATACTTATACACACACACCCACACACACACCGAAGCAGTGTGATCCCCTCCCTTTGGGAACTTGACAGCTGGGCAGTATTCCAACATGATAAAATGCTCCCAAGAATAACACTGACTTGCTAAAGAAGCTGAGAGTAACGGTGATGGATGGACACAATTAGGGCTTTTTCACTTAGAGATGTACTCACTTTTGATCCCAGCAGTTTAGACATTTACGGCTGTGTGTTGAGTTATTTTGAGGTCCCAGTAAACTTACACTGTTAGACAAGCTGTACACTGACTACATTGCAGTAAAGTGTCATTTCTTCATTGTCGTGCCATGAAAAGATGTAATAATATATCCATAAAATTGTGAGGGGAGTACTCACTTTTGAGAAATACTGTAGCTGCTGAATAAATAGCTACAGAAAGTGGATGGAAATACAACCCCAATTCCAATGAAGTTGGGACGTTGTGTTAAACATAAATAAAAACACAATACAATTATTTGAAATCATATTTAACCTATATTTAATTGAATACACTACAAAGACCAAATATTTAATGTTCAAAGTGATAAACTTTATTGTTTTTAGAAAATAATGATTAACTTAGAATCTTATGGCTGCAACATGTTCCAAAAAAGCTGGGACAGGTGGCAAAAAAGACTGAGTTGAGGAATACTCATCAAACACCTGTTTGGAACATCCCACATGTGAACAGCTAATTGGGAACAGGTGGATGCCATGATTGGGTATAAAAGGAGCTTTCCTGAATTGCTCAGTCATTCACAAGCAAAGATGGGGCGAGGTTCACCTCTTTGTGAACAAGTACGTGAGAAAACAACGGAACAGTTTAAGGACAATGATCCCTTAATGTAAAATTGCAAGGAATTTAGGGATTTCATCATCTACGGTCCATAATATCATCAAAAGGTTCAGAGAATCTGGAGAAATCACTGCATGTAAGCGGCAAAGCCGAAAACCAACATTGAATGCCCGTGACCTTCGATCCCTCAGGCGGCACTGCATCAATGTGTAAAGGATATCACCACATGAGGTCAGGAACACTTCAGAAAACCAATGTCAGTAAATACAGTTCGGCGCTACATCCATAAGTGCAACTTGAAACTCTATTATGCAAAGCAAAAGCCATTTGTCAACAACACCCAGAAACGCCGTCTGCTTCTCTGGGCCTGAGCTCATCTAAGATGGACTGATGCAAAGTGGAAAGGTGATTCCGTAGTCCGACGAGTCCACATTCCAAATTGTTTTTGGAAATTGTGGACGTCGTGTGGACGTCGTGTGGACGTCGTCGAGAGGAAGAGAACCATCCGGACTGTTATGGAAGCAAAGTTCAAAAGCCAGCATCTGTGATGGTATGGGGCTGTTTTAGTGCCAATGGCATGGGTAACGTACACATCTGTGAAGGCACCATTAATGCTGAAAGGTGCATACAGGTTTTGGATGCTGCCATCCAAGCAACGTCTTTTTCATGGACGCCCCTGCTTATTTCAGCAAGACAATGCCAAACCACATTCTGCACGTGTTACAACAGCGTGGCTTCGTAATATAAGAGTGCGGGTACTAGACTGGCCTGCCTGCAGTCCAGACCTGTCTCCCATTGAAAATGTGTGGTGCATTATGAAGCATAAAATACGAAAACGGAGAGCCCGGACTGTTGAACAGTTGAAGCTGTACATCAAGCAAGAATGGGAAAGAATTCCACCTACAATGCTTCAACAATTAGTGTCCTCAGTTCCCAAACGTTTATTGAATGTTGTTAAAAGAAAAGGTGATGTAACACAGTGGTAAACATGACCCTGTCCCAGCTTTTTTGGAACGTTGTTGCAGCCATAAAATTCTAAGTTAATTATTATTTGCTAAAAACAATAAAGTTTATCATTTTGAACTTAAATATCTTGTCTTTGTAGTGTATGCAATTAAATATAGGTTGAAAATGATTTGCAAATCATTGTATTCTGTTTTTATTTATGTTTAACACAACGTCCCAAATTCATTGGAATTGGGGTTGTAAATATTAAGGGGAAAAGCTTCACTACACAACAATTCCCAACATAAAAACAGAGTGGGAAAGTAAATACGATTTTATGCTTGGTACATCTTTAAATGACAGGATGGTGTCTGCAAAAATTTGTACCAAAAGCTGTTTTTCAAACTGATGGTTAGACATGTCATTCCAAAGCCGTTGAATGTTTTTAAAATTACCCCAGAGATTTTCTCTGAGGCTTTCCCTGAGGGAAAACTGACACTGTGAAAGGAGCTGCGACTCATCTGTCAATCTTACACCTGGAAAGACCCAAGATGCTATCTTTTCACGTGTCTCTCCCACACATGAAGAATTTGCCTTCAACGTGGTTTAAAGCATCTTATATTCATTGATGACCATTTTCATTTTAAGGCAGGTGAAATCTCATTTTGTTTTGTGTGCATCTTCCAATGGTCAGAGTTTATTTTCACTTGGTCCCACTTATTTTGTTACTAGAGCAGCCTGCATGGTGTATGTTTAAAGTAAAAATCCTGTTGTCGAGAATTTCTGGCATTTCCTCAGAGTGGACAGGCTTGGTGTGCATTTTGATGGCACTGGTTGGGGCGGGTTCCTGGGCTTGTGGCATTTTTCCGGTGCCAGGGTCCTGGGTCTTTTCTTGGCTTCTGTGTCCAGGGGTTGGGATGGGCTGAGCGCCTTGCTGCACTGGTGAGAGGTCGTCTGCATGAGCTTAGCCCAACCTATCCGCATCCACTGCAACCTAATTTTCAGTACTGGTCAGGCCCAGAATTGGTGCTGCTTAAGGGTTTGCAGCCACATGCTTAATGTATGGGTGTGAGGACTTCCAGGTTTTGAGGTGGAAGGGGATGCATGTAATACAAATTAGTCTCCTTGGTCAAATTATTCGCTTTATCATTCTGCCTATTTTGTCTGTCTTGTCTTGCCTCATTTATGGTGCATCACACGCTTTCTGGATGAGACTGCAGTTCCTTTTTTGGAGCTTCGGTGGCGCTTTGTGCCTCGCCTTTACCTCTCGCTCTTTCCCCAGCAATCATCACCTCCTCGACCGTGCACCTTTTATCAATCAGCACTCATCACTGCCTGCATTTAGGCCTGGCAGATCCAGGAATCCAGCGTCAGAGTATCGACGCTCGTCCGTGGTACACAAGCCAACTCTTGTGATTCCTTCTAATGTTTTCAATTGATTACTTGGTTACCCACAATTGTGCTGATCCTCTTGTGTTTTTCTCCGTCTCCAGTGTTCATTCCGTGTCTCTTGGTTTGCTGTCCACTCTAGCCACGCCATCAAGCTCTTCCACCTGCCCATGCTCCGGCTTTCTGCACATTCCCTGTTCCAACAGACAACCATCACTCTTCGAATATCCTACCCCTGAGCTACCCTCTAATAAACCATCCTCATCTACTTCCTCCGCCTCCGTCTTCTTCTGGGTCCAATCCAGTGTCATACGATTACCAACCGTGACAGATGATACATTAAACATCATGGGAAAACCCCATACAGTCAGGATTTTTGGCAGCATACTGTAACTAACAGATGATAATGTTTTAAAAATTTTTTTTCATCCAAGCAATGTCATGATTTCGTCTGAATTATATACAGTACTGCGTGGCAGAGGCGAAGGAAAGTGACATTTGTGCAGTCACAAGCAAGTCGCAAGTTATAAAATCAAGCAAGTCAAGTTGAGTCCCAAGTCTAGTCTAGTCTCATCAAATCATCACTTGGGTTAAGCAAGTCGTAGGTCAAGTCAGACAGTATGCAAAATAAATGTACCAGGAAAGGATGCTTTCAACAAAATTAAAAACTTGTTAATTGACAGAAAATTATCTTTTTTAAAATTTTCGTCCTGTAAGGTCAAGCAGAAAGGAGGATCTGTATCCCTTTCATGCCGGAACAGTCTTACTGTGTCACAGTGGAGTTTTTAAGCTGCCGCTGTGGTTTCTTCGTATTTTAATGGATATTTATTGAAAATCAGACTCGATCAGTTGAACAGAAAAAGGTTTCTAGATGGCAGTGGGAAGAGAAGACAACAAAAGACAAAGCACCTACTGTAAACAAGATGAGGAAAGTAAATCATTATATAACAAGAATAATGACACATTAGATATGAGTGTTGTATGGGCAGTAGTGCTACACCCTGTGAGGGAAGGACAGGACAAGGACAGGAGGGGAAGCATGCAGGACAAGGGTCGTGAACCCTGCCAGAGTGAACCCCAATGTACAGGCACCGAGTCAGGGGGCAATAAGTATACTCACACCTGCTCAACGTCTCTCACCGTGGCCAACTCCAGAGTGCAAGAGAGTCCAACCCCTATTTTTCTAATGTAATAGATTCTAAGATCAGATTTAGCCAGTTATTGATGTTAATTATTTTTCCAGTTTAATAACATTGTTTCTTTAGCGGTAGCTAACGCAACGAGTAATGATTGTGAATATTTATTTGGGAGGTCGATTATGCTTAATTTGTCAAGTGCACTCAATTCAAAGTGGAATCCTGCAGTTCAAAATATACGAAAGTTTCTGCTTAACCGAAGTCCAAAAGAATTGGTGTGCATTCCCATATAGCATGAAAAGGTGGCGAGGACACATCGGACCCTTTCCCGCTACAGGGCATCCTGCCAGCGCTCCGAGCTACCCTTTTGGGTGCCTGGGCAAACTCCGTTAGGAAGGAAGCCCGCTCTGAACGTCTTGCAAACAGCGCCACCCTCCGGCTCTGCCTGGGAATTATTTTTCTTTTTTTAATTTTCCTTCCTACTTTTCTGCCAAATCCACCTGTTACCCGTGGGGTCCGGAACAGCCAAACATTCTGGAGATCGACCAGCCTGCCTAAATTGTGTTCCACGCACGTGAGTCCAACTTGCGGTCTACTAAAAGTACAAATTAGTGCATATTTGGGTTTAAATTAACGAAAACAGGAAACCCCAGCCATATGCATTGTCACTACCCGCTCATTCCGCCCTCACATCACAAGTTCAGCCTCCTTTGCCAATGTTCGTCGGTCCTTTGTTTTGCTTTTTCCCTACATTGTTCCCTTGTAGAGTCCCCTGTTAGATCTCATTAAACTTTCTATAAAAATTCACTACCTGTATCCTTTTTTGTGTTTTTGGGTTCGACAACAGACCTCTGGTTATCGAGAACTCTTATCTAACTCCTGTAGCAACCTTCAGATTACGAGACTGATAAAAGGTTTGTCGTCGCTTTTTCCGAAATTGTATACAAACAAAAAGTGACGTGGTGCCCTTTACGAGACAAAATAGCTTGATTTATAACGCTGAAACGACTGGTTAGAGCGCTGAAACGACTGGTTAGAGCGTCAGCCTCACAGTTCTGAGAGCTCGGGTTCAATCCCCGGCCCCGCCTGTGTGGAGTTTGCATGTTCTCCCCGTGCCTGCGTGGGTTTTCTCCGGGAACTCCGGTTTCCTCCCACATCCCAAAAACATGCATTAATTGGAGACTCTAAATTTCCCGTAGGTGTGACTGTGAGTGCGAATGGTTGTTTGTTTGTATGTGCCCTGCGATTGGCTGGCAACCAGTTCAGGGCGTACCCCGCCTCCTGCCCGATGACAGCTGGGATAGGCTCCAACACGCCCGCGACCCTAGTGAGGAGAAGCGGCTCAGAAAATGGATGGATGGATGAATGACAAAAACAGGTAATAAAGTTGTCTATCATATATTTTTTTAAATGTTTATTTACACTGAAATTTGAATGTGTACACCAAAGTTTCATGGAAATCAGATATTGTTTTTGTATATTTTTCGAACAAACAAACAAACAATCACGCTGATACCGCTAACCTTTGTACTTTTGCAGTCAGGGGAGACAAGAAATTACAGTACTCTGTTCATAAAAAAATAAGAGTCAAAAAGCATTAGGTACAAAGAGTGAGTTACTGTATGACACCTTGCCTCCTGATTCCTCTTCTTTCCCCTGATCCTCCAGAATTTTATCAAGTAGGTTTGGTGCTTCCAATTCGACTGCTTGACCTTCATCCAGCACCTCATCGTGTAGCTTGCGGTTCGTCAGATCTGAATACTGCAGTGGCTCCAGGATCTGGACCTGAGAATCTATACCTTGGGTGTCCAGCTGCGGAACTGTGGTGGTCAAAGTCTTGGACAAAGACATATGTACCAGGGGGGAACCTGATAGAGTGGTAGACCCTGGGGCAAACTGGACCCCTGAAAGCATGGTAGAGAGGGTGGTGAGGGGCTGGGTCCAGGGGATATAAGCACACCCTAATTCTGGGAGGTCCATCTGAGGAAGGGAGCATGTTGCTGCGGCCACAGGGAGGGTCTGGAACAACAACAAAAACTCTGTAAGCAGTGTTGAGTCTCATTCCTCCAATCTCCAAAGCATCCATCCATCCATTTTCCGAGCCGCTTCTCCTCACTAGGGTCGCGGGCGTGCTGGAGCCTATCCCAGCTGTCATCGGGCAGGAGGCAGGGTACACCCTGAACTGGTTGCCAGCCAATCGCAGGGCACATAGAAACAAACAACCATTCACACTCACAGTCATGCCTACGGGCAATTTAGAGTCTCCAACTAATGCATGTTTTTGGGATGTGGGAGGAAACCGGAGTGCCCGGAGAAAACCCACACAGGCACGGGGAAAACATGCAAACTCCACACAGGCGGGGCCGGGGATTGAACCCGGGTCCTCAGAACTGTGAGGCTGACGGTCTAACCAGTCGGCCACCGTGCCGCCTCTCCAAAGCAACATACAGTATTTAATGGATTACATCCACCAAGAAGGTTCAGATATCCATGACATGGGTTTTTTCATGTAACTATTTGTTTGGGGGCCACTTAGCCTAAGATTTTGACATATCAAGCGTATTTTGTTATGATGGGGCAGCTATACTTCCAAGCATGTTCCCATTAAATTTGGTGAGGTTAATTGATTACATAAGCAATATGTAAATTTTAAATAAGCAAAATGGATCCACCCATTTGCTATGATCCTAACTGCTTATCCTGTTCAGGATCACATGCAGAGAGACTATGCTAGTTTACTTCAGGCGAAACTACTCCCTAAAATGATCCCCAGTCACAGGGCATATATAGAGACACAGACCGTGCAAACTCCACACAGAAAGGCTGGAGCAGAGATTTTAACTCTGAACCTGTGAGGCAGACGTGCTAACCACTGTGCTGCCCATTATCTAAATATTATTAATTTCATCAATCCCCAACTACTCACCCCAACATTAGTGAGCAGTGGTGTCTGCGTGTAGGCTAGCATGGTGTAACTGGGGTACAAAGTTTGCATGTAGACATCAGCTGTCCAAGTGGGACCAGCCGGGTAGGCCAGAGGTTGCGCGGAGGTGACTTGCTCGCTGTAGTCGGGTGAGGACCAGTGTGTTCCTGCAGGCTGAAGTCCAGGTCTGGTGACAGGGAGTGGAGCTCTCCATTGTGTAATTTCTCCATCACAAACGGGAGACTTTGCTAGGGAGCAGTTGGCGACATCATGCCCATAGATACCTGAAACAGTACAACTGTTTGGGACGAACACTTCTGGCAACACTTGCATGCAGTTGTTTGACTGGAAGGCAGATGATAAAAGATGTACCTGGTGTGAATGTCGACTGGCTGTTGTGTGTAATCACATCCTTAAAGAACAATAATACAGATTGCAATAATAAATAGAAAGCTGAAGCGAATGAATGTAATGTCATGAAATTACACAAAAATAGTAATCCTTAGTGCTGCCAAACTGTCACATATAGTAACAAATAATTCGTAGCAAATTAAAGCACATACTGTATGATGATCATAATAAAGTCTAGAACCTGATTCAAATTGAAAATCCATTGGGGGTGCCCCTAAAGTGTGGCCATGCTCAAGAGAAGCCCTCACAAGATGACAGATTTGGATTTGTCAAATATGATGTAACTTGCCATGTCAGAGACTTAATTTATAATAATAGTATATATTATTCTGGATGGGGCCAACCCCTACAAATGAATAAACTATTTTCCATTTTCATTGTTTTTTTGGGGTCAACATTTTACTCATATGTCTGAATATTGGACAATTGGGACAATTTTAGTATATCTTTTGCACCATTCTGAAGGATTCTGGTAATTTGTAGCATAATATCGAGAGCATTTACAACACTGGATATGCCTGCTGAGAAACGGTATGAAAAGGCAATGTTTTTTTGTTGTTGTTTTTTTTTGTCCTTAGACGAAGTTTAATTGTGTGCACATTGGTGCAGTAGTCACAGTTTTTTTTTTCAACAGAAGATTTCTGTTAATATTTGGCAGATTTCCAGTTTCTGCTCGAGAAAAGTAGAAATATTCTATAAATAACATTTGTTCACAGTGCCTACTGTCTAAACAGTCTGGACAAGACATATCCCAAAAGGTCAAGCGTGTTACTTCACATCTGACCAAAAAGCTGTCAGATGTGTTGTGTGTGCATGACTTCCACCTGGCATTCCAGTAATCCAGAGGGAGGTAAATTATAATCCTGTCACATATCCCGACTTCGATTTCATCAAATGAAATGCCAAATGCACAGTGTAAAACAATGAAAACATGTTGTATTTTTGTACAGGTTAAAGCAGGTTTTAGTTTCTAAATATGTCATGTTTTTGTCATGAAATGGCTTATATAATTCCAAATGTGTTTACACTGAAGTTTGTGGAAAATCTGGTGTCTCAGTCACCAAAAAGTTGTTTTACCAAAGAATACGTTCTGAAGGATCTGGGTGTGTCCGTGTGTGTGTATGTGTGTTGTCTGTGTGTGGGCGTAATAAAAAAGAAGGGGGACGGATCTTTGGCAAAGTTGCAGGTTATTTTGCATAGGGCACTCTGCCCTGTCCCGGAGCCATACAGCAAATGGTTGTAACTGTCATGGAAAAACACCTGCATTATATAAGGACAAAATCCCCCTGAGCTCAGGAAAAGGTTTTGGCTTTTCTTGTAACTCGTGTGAATAGCATCTATGATTTGGAATTATACTTCAGCTGTCAAAAACCTTTTAAGCTACAATATTCATGCCACAACATTCAGACCAAGCTGACCTTTTGTTTTTAATCAGTGCAACAACGACAAAGCATCCCGAACAAGAACATAAATCACAATGTTGTTCATCCTCTGAGTTTCGACAGTTTGACTGAGTAAAAACCCCCAACCAAGCATGCATTAATGAAAGTGCAACCGACTGAAGAAGCATCACTTAGAAGAATGTTAAAGAAAATATTGGATGGGAGACAATGTTTACAGATGGAAAAATAAAAAGAAACCCAACACTGCTGCTACATTGTTTCACCTGCATAAACTTTGAATACACTTTTCTCATTAATGTGTACATTCCTTTTGATTTGTTTTCATACAAGGGCTCCAGCAAAAATTCAGCATTTCCAAAGATAACGACACTCGTTTTTGACTGACACTGTTTAAGAGATATTTCTATGACAATATCTTTATTGTTGTGAATGTAGTTTAGCACTAGCTAATGGAAAGAAAAGGTTTGTAGTGCGAGCAGCAATGTTATAAGATTTGGAGCAATGACCAGAAGACGGGACAGATTTGGAGGTGGCAATGTTGAGAATGCTAAAATTCACTTTGGGAGTAACGAAGATGGACAGGATCAGGAATGAGCTCGTTAGAGGAACAGTGCAGACTTGGAAGGTTTGGAGACAAAGCCAGGGAGGCTAGATTCAGATGGTTTGGACCCGTGTAGAGGAGGGACAGTAAATTTAGCGGTAGAAGGATGCTGGAAATGCAGCCGGCTAGGTAGGAGGGAAAGAGGGGATTTAGGGATGAGATCAGGCAAGACTTGTAAAAAGCTGAAGTCAGAGCAGAAAATGCAGAGGACAGAGAGAGATAGAAGAGGATTCTAGAATTTTGGTGACCCTATTTTAGCTCTCTTGAGAGCTGTCAGTATGATGCAGTGCAGTTCAACACAAATGTCAAATACACCCACAAAAATTAAACTAACAAATTGTAAATTAATACCTTTCAATCAGTGTCAGTGAAAACTGAGCGTTTTTTTAAATTTTGTTACATTGTTATGTTGTGTTTACTTTGTAATACTAGTCTCTTCGGATTGTGCAAGTAGTCACAAATTTGTAGGCGGTTGGTGTGAATATAATTTATATCGTGCCAATGAAACAGAACAATTTCACAAATGACAGTTTTCTCTAATCTATGTATCGGTATGGGTCATCTATGTGCTAATATGATGCGCTTACTGCAGTATGCAGAGTTGTCTTGGTGCTCAACATCTCCACACTTCTTTTCCTTCGCAGCAAGTCTTTGACTGGATCTTTGACTCGAACACCCTGGTATGGTCTGGACCTGTTCAGAGCAGCAGGATGGGCTAGAAATGGCATAAAAAGAGCAATTGATGCTACTTAATTTCAATTTTATGAAAGAATGATATCGGACTTGTTTTCTGGCCACACTGATGATACACTTGCTGGACTACAGGACCTAGTATAAGGACCAGTGTATAAGATATTAGAAACAGGTCTCAAAATGATATACAGTGGTAACTTGATAAAAAGGACCCCAATATAACGGATATCGGATAAAACCGACCGTCGGGACTGAACAGTGCGTCCAAAAAATTGTTTCCTTTTGTCACTTTAACTGCCGTTGAGAAAGTCTGTTCGTTCCAGAATTGTTGTTTTCTGGCACTTTGGCACAATGCAGGTAGATAGTGGAACTGACCTATTTCCGGGTCACAGATATACAATATGACTGGATCCAATTTCAAAAGATGTGCTTATGCGGTGGCCATGTTGAATGTGGGGAATTGATGTGGTGGCCATGTCACGATGGTTACATCTATTGTCTATTGTGCCGTAGAGCGTGGCAGAGAGAGCAAGAGAGAGAACTTCCTCCAATTCAACAAAACCAAGGTAATTGTTTTTTGGAAGTGAAGAAAAGAGGTTTGCTATAAGTAAATACTTGCAGTCACTCCCTCCAAAAACTGAAGACCAAACCCGAAACCTCGGTGTATTGATAGATTCCGACCTGACTTTCAGTAGTCATATCCTTCTACTAGCTAAGGACCATATCCATAGTGAAGGCTTGCAGTTGCCAAGCAGACCAGGAGAAGCTCATCCATGCTTTTATCTCAAGTTGGCTTGACTATTGCAACGGTCTTCTGACTGGACTCCCCCCAAAAGCATTAAACAGCTGCAACTCATTCAGAACGTTGCAGTTTGGGTTTTGACCAGAACAAACAGGTCAGACCATGTTACTCCAACTCTAAAGTCTCTAAACTTGCTCCCAGTCAGCTTTAGAATAGACCTTAAAGTTCTGCTATTTGTCTATAAATCACTAAATCGTTGCTGTCATGACTATATGAAACAAATGAGAGTTGAATACAAATCCAGTAGGGCTCTGAGATCTACAGACTCGGGTCAAATAGTGGAGCACAGAGTCCAAAGCAAACGTGTCAATGTTTTTAAATCCTGGTTAAAACCTCTTCTTTAACTTCTTCATCTTTCTCATGCTTATGATTATTTTAGAGAATTTCCACTTTTAAATTATCTCTCTTGCTCTGTACGTTTCCTATCTTTATATATATATTTTTTTCTGTTTGTTTCTAAATGTTTTTAAGTTGTCTTTTATTTTTTGTCTTTATTCTTAAATGCTTTTAATGATGCAAAGCACATTGAGTTACCTTGTGTCGGAAATGCACTATATAAACTTTGCTTTAAGAATTTTTTTCTATTTGGCGGCAAGGTGGCCGACTGGTTAGAGCGTCAGCCTCACAGATCTGAGGACCCGGGTTCTATCCCCGGCCCCGCCTGTGTGGAGTTTGCATGTTCTCCCCTTGCCTGCGTGGGTTTTCTCCGGGCACTCCGGTTTCCTCCCACCTCCCAAAAACATGCATGAATTGGAGACTCTAAATTGCCCGTAGGCATGACTGTGAGTGCGAATGGTTGTTTGTTCCTATGTGCCCTGCGATTGGCTGGCAACCAGTTCAGGGTGTACCCCGCCTCCTGCCCGATGACAGCTGGGATAGGCTCCATCACCCCCGCGACCCTAGTGAGGAGAAGCGGCTCAGAAAATGGATGGATGGATATATCTATTTGCAATTCAAATGTACTCCCATTGTCCATTGAGGTGCAGATAGTATGGATCAGATCTGTTGTGTTAAACTTTTGTTTTGATATTTTGCAGTGATAGAGTGATATAGTCCTTTGGAGCCAGACACATAACATACTGGAGGCTATAAGGTCTAGTAGTTACACACGAATAAACAGGGGTGGGGATAGATACATGAGGAAGACGGACATACTGTATTTAGTCGCCAGTAGTGATCACCAGCTCATTCTATATTTAATAAGGGTACCCGCTCACATTGTCTGGTGCCACACTAGCCAAGAGCAGTGACAATGCTCTATTCATGCAGGGACCACCGCGATTACACATCATTCTCTTCCGCACAGAGAGGTCTCCATGCGAGACTATCTTTGCACCACATTAAAAGAGAATGACGACCAACTTTGATTGGCTGTGAATGAAGTCAGCTGTAGACACACCCACAGCAGCGAAGTCCACCCAATCTCGGATCTCCTGGCGTGCGCTGGTCTATGAAATTACCAACACCGGTTTAACCTGCCCCTGGCGCACAGTTGCACAGCCCGCTGCACCAGATTTTTTCAAGTCACGAAAATAGGGTCCATAGAGACAGACAACGATTCACAGTTATATTTACACCATCACTGAGTGGCGCTGCCTGCACCAAAGTCAAGCAAGTTCACCACTACACCATCAGTGACTCGCTTAATCTCGTTTTGTTTATTCAAGCTTTACTTTTCCCCCTCTGAATTCAAACTCAGAATTCTACCAAAAAATTTGGGAAAAAGTGACACAAAGCTTCTGAATTTGAACTTCCATCATGAAAGAAGACTGTGCTCCTTTCTCGTTGATATTGTACATCACTTTGCTGTGAGACAAACAAGACGTGCTGTGGTTGGAGGGTGCCAGTTGCCTGAGGCTGATGAGAACTGCCCGTTCATTTGTGTACCTGTACATGCATTACCTGACCTTGTCTGAGGATGGCTCTAAATCATGGCGCATGGAGTTTTCCTGAGACTTGTGAATCCATTTAGGAAATATAGCACACTTTGAATTTGAAAATATCTTATGTAGCAGAAGTGTCGTAGCCAGTGAGTTGTGCACATACTACACTTTGAAGAAGCATTAATTGGAGACTCTAAATTGCCCGTAGGCATGATTGTGAGTGCAAATGGTTGTTTGTTTCTATGTGCCCTGCAATTGGCTGGCAACCAGTTCAGGGTGTACCCCGCCTCCTGCCCGATGACAGCTCGGATAGGCTCCAGCACGTCCGCGACCCTTGTGAGGAGAAGCGGCTCAGAAAATGGATGGATGGATGAAGAACTCAGTTCAGTACCCATGAGTTTTCATTTTTCTTTATCATCTGTGATCAGATCTTCATCATTATCTTTTTGCCATACTTATTGCAAATGAAGGATGAGCTTCAACAGTGAGTGGCAAGAGGAGAAGAATTTGAAACTAAGAAGAATAAAGTCATATAATAAGTAGTATAAAAATGAATCAGAGTCATCTTTATTTGCCAAGGATGTCAAAAACACACAAGGAATTTCTCTCCGGTAGTTGGATCCGCTCTAGTATGACAACTTTTAGACATAAAAACCTAAAACACATTACGGAGAGTCACTGAGCAATGAAAGGTTACCGGTAACATGATAATGTCCATACAATTATTATTTTTTTTGACAATGGTGCAAATGATGCTGAGTCCTCTACCAAATTAGAGCAATTTGAAATGACGAATAGAGCGTTAATCTGGTACAGTGACAGTTGTGCAAATGGTGCAGACTTCAAAAAATTTAAGCAGTTTAAAGTACCTAGTAGTACAAAAATCTGAGACAGTGACAATTGTCCAAATGGTGCAGATACTTCTCAAACACATGGGTGGCCAGTATTGGTCAACAACATATATACAAATAGTCCAGAGTTACGAGACTACTACAGTGAGCGCACAAATAATGTAGTGTCCCGACAGAGATGTGACAACAATCTCAAGACAAAATTGGAAGCATGTTACAAAATAATCATGAGTTAACTGTTTATGAAGTTAATGGCAAGAGAGAAGAAGCTGCTGGAATGTCTGCTGGTTTTCGTTTGCATTGATCAATAGCGCCTACCTGAGGGAAGGAGCTGGAAGAGGTGGTGACCAGGATGTGGCGGGTCCAAGAGGATTTTGCATGCTCTTGTCTTAGTTCTGGCAGCGTGCAAGTCCTCAAGGGTGGGTAGGGGGGTATCGATGATTTTTTTTCGGCAGTCTTGATTGTCCATTGCAGTTTAATTTTGTCCTTCTTTGTGGCAGCACCAAACCAGATTGTGATGGATGAACACAGGACCGATTTGATGACTGCTGTGTAGAACTGCCTCAACAGCTCCTGTGGCAGGCCATGCTTCCTCACAAGCCACAGGAAGTGCATCGACTGCTGGGCCTTTCGGAGGATGGAGTTGATGTTAGCCTCCCAATTCAGGTCCTGAGAGACTGTAATTCCCAGGAACATGATAGCCTAAACGGTTGACACAGGCCCGTTGGACAGCGTGAGGTGCAGGTGTGGTGAAGGATGCTTCCTGAAGTCCACAATCATCTCTCAAGTTTTGTACGTCTTCAGCTCCATGTTGTGTCGGTCGCACTAAAGCTACAGCCGCTTCACTTCCTGTCGATATGCAGACTCGTCACCATCTTTGATGAGGCCAATGACTGTGGTGTCGTCTGCAAACTTCAGGAGTTTGACAGCTGTGTGCGGTGAGGTGCAGTCCTCCGTGTGGAGATAGAAGAGTAGGGGAGAGAGAACATATCCTTGGGGCGCCCCGGTGCTGATGGTGCATGTGGATGAGTTGGTGTCCCCCAGCCTCACCTGCTGTGTCCTGCCCGTCAGAAAGCTGTAAATCCACTGTCAGATGGAAGGTGAGATGCTGAACTGGAGAAGCTTGGAGCAGAGGACTTCGGGGATGATGGTGTTGAACGCAGAGCTGAAGTCCACGAGTAGGACCCTTGCATAAGTCCATGTGCCGTCGAGGTGTTCTAGGATGAAGGGCAGTCCCATGTTGATTGCATCATACACAGACCTCTTTGCTCTGTAGGCAAATTGCAAGGCGTCCAGCATGGGACGTGAAGCTCTTGAAGTGGTCTATCACAAGGCGTTCAAAGGACTTCATGACCACAATGAAGTAAGCAGACTCACACTCAAAGCAATACGGACTGAAACAGGTCCAAATACTTTAGTGGCTTGTCCCTTGTTGACAAAGCAAATTTTGAGTTTGTTGCTTTATGTTTTCCAGTGGTTATCTTCTTTTTACCTTTAGTTTTATTGCTATAAAAGTGAGAAACGTGAAGTCCATCTGTGATGCAAATCCTGTTCAGGGTCAGGGGTGAGATGGAGACTATATCAGGTGACATGCCAGAGGTGGTCAATCACACCAGACGAGTCAATCCCAGACATAAACAGACAGCCCTTCGTATTCACACCCATGGACAATTTTGAGTCTTCAATTAACCTGACATGCATGATTTTGGAATGTGGGAGGAAGTTGGAGTAGCCAGAGTAAGCACGGTTAGAAGAAGGTCAACGCTTTAACCTTTGACTACGAGGCAGACCGAGCCTGCTGGCAGGTAAGATGTCAAGCATTTGTTCTCTATCCTGTTGCTTATCTTTTAGACCATATGGAGCATAGCTCAGCTGACTAACGAGAGGTGAGACGTGGTGTTTACCTGAGACAGTTCACATGTCAATCTTAGTGTATGGCTTACACTTGTAAAATAAATAAAAGTAATACAATTTAATTTTTTTTTTTTTAATGCTCCCTTGGTTTTATATGGGTAAATGTCTCTAATGCTTAAACAGCCACACTTAAAAGTCCTAGTTTAAAAAAGTTATTGACGATTTAAAATGTTAGGCATTCATTTTAAAGGAATTCTTTTTTGACAGGGTAAATGGTGGTGGCCCGTTGAAATCTACTTTTTGGATAAGGATAAAGACAAAAGTGCCTCTCTCTAACTCTCTCCTTGTCACTTCTCCTGCTGTGACCGACCTTTAACCCCTAGAGGGTGTTTGCAGCTCTCGCGCTGACGTAGGTGAAGGGGCAAGTGTCCGCAGTGCCACTGGGTCCGTGCATCCACTTAATCTCTATTGTAAAGGTGAGGTGGTGCTGACTCTATCTTCCCTTTGTTCTTATCAGCAACTGATAGGTGACTGATAACATTCTGCACGTCAGACTTTAAAAGTTCCGGTGTAGACGTGTGGCCTTTCAGCATGATGACATTGTTTTGCTTTTCTTCTTGATTATGTAGTTGTTCAGGGAATTCATTATGAACATCCACTTAAGTGAATTGATATCTTTCCTTACCAAGCTGGGGGTAAATTTAAAGTAATGTGATGTCCAGAAAGTATTCATTTGAACACGAACATTTGAAGTGTTTGGGGCTTTAGTCAAAGTTTTCAATGTTTCAATAAAATCATGAAATCATAAAATATTCCCATTGTTTTGAGTGACAGTGTCGTGGTTCACTTGCTTGACTTCCGTGCAGGCGTTGTGGGTTTAGTTCCGACTCAGTGACAGTGTGAATGGTTGTCTTCCGCTCCCCGTGACCCTGCTGAGCAGGATAAATGGTATAAAAAAAAACAAAAACAAAAAAACAGATGGATGGAAAATGTTCGCTGTGATCGTACGCACAATTCATAAGACATTTTTGTGGACTTTGCCCAATGTCAAATGTTCAGAATCAGGTGATGAAAAGTCACTCGTGTGCAACGAGTGAATGGCATGCACTGTAAACAGATACTTGGTTTTGGTCCTTCTCACATCCAAAGATTCATAGCAGTCATATTTAAGACGTACGATTTCGAAATGAACTGTCGAAGGTTAGTCCATAAATGGCATGAATTCTGGAAAGTAGTACCGTGTGTTTGCAAGCTGTATATTGCTATAGTTCATCTTTAACAGGGAAAAATTATACCTGCAAATGGGGATACTTTATCTAGTAGGAAACAATTTACTGCTAATTCTCAAACGACTGGAAATGAATAGAAAATCCTCAAAGGGATATAAATCACATACATAATAAATGAACAGAGACTCGCTTCAGTCAAAAGAGGAAGCTCCACAGGTGCACAGTAATTTACAAAGAAAGAGGCCTCCTGCCATTTTGCATATCGAGATTACAATCCAATTTTAATGTGGAGAAACGTTTCAAACGATTCCCTTTCTCGAAGAGCCCCACAAAAACTATATTGATTTGGATGCTGTCAAATATATTCGGGTAATAGTGACTGCAGCTATTAAAAGTGTCAATAACATCCCAAAAGTCTAAATTAATGAATCAATGAATCAATGAATTAATTAAATTATAATTAAAAAAACTGAAACTTTGATAAAGTTGGACATCAAGCTGCTAATATTATATATATATATATATATATATATATATATATATATATATATATATATATATATATATATATATATATATATATATATATATATGATATTGATTATATTTTGTCAAAATACAGTACAGCCTTGTGATTGAGGAGAATCTGAAACTTTTGGTGCTGCAATCCTCGTCTCGTGTTAAGGACAGACAAATAAACAAGTACACTTGAATCACATCAATGTACATTGCAACCAAACAAACAAAAATATGAAATTGAAAATTATAGACGTTATATAATATAACACAAATATATTACGTCATATTACGAAGCAGATGGAAAATTCATGAATCATACTTACATTTGTCCAAATGCATACTGCTGATGTTGACCGGCGAATAAAGAAAATCAATGTGGCATGCTGACGAATGTGCTTTTTAACAGCCCAAAGCAGGCTAACAATTCCCCTGGGATGTTGCAGTTTCGAGAACAAGTCATGCATCTACTTTTAGCACTGATGGCAGTATAGCCAATCAACACTTTTTCCCCCAGACATATAATTAATTTCAAGATACAATAAAATAAACGAAATGCTAACTCCAGGCAGGTTTAATGCTAGATCATTTCTAGATACTAAATTGCACCAATGCACCAAAATTCCATCACCAAAGCCTCGTGCCTCCACAAAGTTTGATGAAAATGAGTAACTAGTAGTACGAGAAGTATTTCACTTGTTTCAAAATTCACTGCAGGAATGGAAATGAGGCTGATTAACATGGGCTGTGCTCCGTAGTTCTTCATTTTAACTTAATAAAGACATTGTAGCCTGAATCTGAATTCCAGTTTTTGTGGGAACAGTTTGGGGATAGTCCTTTTAAAAGCAAGGTTCGTAAAGGCATATTTGGATAAGTTGGGTGTAGAAGAACTTGAGTGGCCCACACTGAGTCCGGAGCGTAACAACACAAAAACACTTTTTGGGATGAACTGGAACAGAGATTGTGATATGTTTTCGTGAGGCGACGACAAGCGACAGTTGCGGCTGCAGGTGAACCAGTACGACTGTCTGTGCAAACCATGGTGACCGAGTGGCGGTGGCCCATCTCTGTTTGGCATCACCATATTACTAGCGCTAAGCGGAGCAAAATAAACTCCAGGTTTCCTTCAGTAGAGGCGAGGGAAATCTAAAATGACTTAAACTATAGGGAATTATATCGTATTTGGTAGATGTTTTTATGTCATACTACGACATGTATCGAATCGTACTGACGTCATTACTTATTTGGGATGTAAGAGGAATCGATAAAATATGAACGAAAGAACCGGCTTTCGATTCTCATTCCTGCCACCTTGTCAACTGCACTTCACCTCAGAAACCCTGTTGGTCTCTTGTCTCTGTCCTCTTTTGTTCGCATTAATGTAATGTGTGTTTGCATGTATCATAAATACAGTGCTACATGCAAGAGTTACCAGTTCTCTTTTCCCGTGTGCACTTTTTTGGGCCTAAAATTAGCCAACATTTTATGACCTCAGTCCACAAGTTCTCCTCCTGATTTGCTTTGGCTTCCATTTCTGTTTAAGTCTTGCCTTCCTGCACTATCGGACTACTTTTCATGCAATCATTGGTCAGTGCAGTCATCCATTATACGGAGAAGTGAAGATTACGATCCTTTCAAGTGTACGTGTTGGCAGTAACACATACGCACAGGGCAAGTTAGGGCCAAATACAGATAAGAAATAAATGGGGGAAGAGTCATGGTTAGGATCTAACTCTCTTGTGCCATCTTTGTCTTGAATGACCTCAATATATTCAAGATTAACATCAGACTTCACACTAGGATTCCTGTGCGTGTTAACCTGTTGCACACCTGCTACTCAACTTATATAGTCTCCATAACATACTGTTTTAGTCTTTGAGCTAATGTATCTTAACTCAAATGATAAAATACTCTGCAGTCCAAATGAAAATCTGAAAGTCTAACTTTAGTCTGTGCTTTTTGCTGGGCCTGATAGCACTTTACGGGGCAGCAAAGAGGGGAAACACCTGCATGCACTTCAGGGTTCACTGGCCAGCAATGCAAAACAAGAAGAACAAGTAAATATAGAAATAAGAAATAACAGCCACAAACTGATGGTAGGTATTCCAATATGTCTGCATACTTTTGAAGAATCAAAGATATAAAAAAACAAAACAGTTATATTCTGTTACAACTTCTGTAATACTCTGATTAATATGAAAAATAAAAGACTGAATAGCAAACATTAAAAGTAGCTGTAATTATCATGCTTATATTTCCTAAAATGTAGCAGGTGATACCCTTTTTTTTTTACTCTGCAAATCGGGGGTACAAATGTGGCGCAGTTAATCTCAAATAGACTATTCTCTTCTGCTGGATTTAGTTGCGCGTTAGTGCTTGGAGCTTGCCGAAGCAAAGACTTTTTGGTAATAATTTGCATTTGTGACTGCTCAAAGGGAATCGTTTGAGCAGCACGACAGCAAAAGAGATTGTCAAGCTGTTGGGGATTTGTGATCAAATATCAAATGGCCAATTTTAAGAAAGCGAGAAGACCAGAAGCTTTTACCTTACAGGTAAGGAGGATTTCTTTTTCCCCAAAACACATCCTTTTAATACAGTTTTTGGGGAATGAGCTGTGTATGTACTGTGTTTATAAAATGTGTTTATCTAACCTGTTCATGTCAGTTAACCCCAGTGAGATAATATGCTCTCCTAGACACTCCTAATCAGTTGATATTTCTGGATGATCCTATTTAAGCGCACAAAAACACAGGCACGCACATATAAAACAGTAGATTAGTTTATTATATCGTTTGAGATAGGAGTTGGAAGTGGAATCTCCTACATGCCTACATATCTTATTTCTTAAAAAAAAAAAAATGTAAACCACATTCACAATAACAAACCTATTGTTCAACACCTTTATGACACTTGGAGGAGGCTCAGAAGGCAGTAAACGTGTCTGATTTCAGGTCTTGTGTCAGTGAGGAACTGACTGACTGTTTTTTTTTTTTTTTTTGCGTCAGTCAGAACTATTACCTCATTACAAAGATATAATTATATTGTGCACACCGAAGGTTGTATACTGTGAGTGTAGATTTACAGTATACGCTGCATCTTGAATGGCCTGTGTGTGGTTTGAATGACAAAACAGGTCACATGATTGGGTTGTGACAGTGAAGGATATTCTACTTAAGATATTGGAGATAACAGCGGTCAAAGCTCGGAGAGGTTTATTGCCTGCTCTCAGCTGGGTTTAATTTTTAACCCGTGCCCTTGAAATGGGTCATTTCTCCGTGTCGGAAATACATACATGCATACATACATATCCAGTTCAGTAAATGTTGATTTGGTTTGCATTTTTGCTGCAGGCTGTATAGATGGCGTGATAAAAGCTGCATTGTTACGCAAATAATCATTCCATCATAATACACTGCAATAGCCCACCCCCTGAATTCAATACAGCCGATGAAAACACAGCACCGCTATTGTTATCTTAACAGAAGGATACTGTGATGTGTTGCATTTTGGTTGTTGTTGAATTTTTGGAAACATAAAACTGCTCCCGACTGCAATAAAAGTGGACTGACGAAAACAAAGGTATAACATCATCGTGCCATGTAAAGAACAGACAAGTCATAATATTTTAACAGTATGTCATGTCAAATCCTGTGAAACCATCAAACGTGTAATTTCCAAAATCACCTTGCCTGTAGATTAAGTAACTGCTTGGCAGCCCTCCAAGCTGTGCCTGCATTTTTTCTTTCTTGTAAATTATAATTACTCTTATGGCGGAAAAGCTTCCATGTTCCTCGAACCGAGAATGAACACATTTATAATACAGCGCTCCCTTCAACTGCAGTAAGCGTGGCTCATGATGTTCTTCTTTCAAGGCTAAAAAAGGTCAAGACCCGTAAAATTAATCAAGACTAGAAAGCTGCTCCTATTAAAAAAGTAGTAAGAGTCATTTGTCATCTACAGACATAAAGTTGAAGCTCAGATGATTGCAGGGTAGTGTGGAATGTGGAATGATTTTATTTATGTCATATCATTTGGATGATTGTCGTTTACAGCTAATGAAAATCCAAAATACACCATCCCTAAAACCCTTTTCTCTTCAGATTTTCTGTCCGGCTTCATTTTCAATAAACATCGGAATCATTACAAAAATAATAATAGAAATAGACAGAGGGAGTGTTTCAAATTCCCCCATTGCAGAGCAATACTGTTCCAGCAAATTTGGCATACAGAACCATCATTCTGCATGGCCATGCAGCTGAACAGGACACGTTAAAAAAAAAGGGGAAAAAAAGAAATTATTTTCCTATGTTTTGAATTAAGGCGGCACGGTGGCCGACTGGTTAGAGCGTCAGCCTCACAGTTCTGAGGACCCGGGTTCAATCCCCGGCCCCGCCTGTGTGGAGTTTGCATGTTCTCCCCGTGCCTGCGTGGGTTTTCTCCGGGCACTCCGGTTTCCTCCCACATCCCAAAAACATGCATGAATTGGAGACTCTAAATTGCCCGTAAGCATGACTGTGAGTGCGAATGGTTGTTTGTTCCTATGTGCCCTGCGATTGGCTGGCAACCAGTTCAGGGTGTACCCCGCCTCCTGCCCGATGACAGCTGGGATAGCCTCCAGCACGCCCGCGACCCTAGTGAGGAGAAGCGGCTCAGAAAATGGATGGATGGATGTTTTGAATTAATCGAAATACAACGCGCAGCACGGTGGACGACTGGTTAGAGCGTCAGCCTCACAGTTCTGAGGACCCGGGTTCAATCCCCGGTCCCGCCTGTGTGGAGTTTGCATGTTCTCCCCGTGCCTGCGTGGGTTTTCTCCGGGCAGTCCGGTTTCCTCCCACATCCCAAAAACATGCATAGTAGGTTGATTGAAGACTCTAAATTGCCCATAGGTATATGAGTGTGAATGAATGTTTGTTTATATGTGCCCTGCGATTGGCTGGCGACCAGTTCAGGGTGGACCCTGCCTCTCGCACGAAGATAACTGGGATAGGCTCCAGCACGCCCCGTGACCCTAGTGAGGATAAACAGAACGGAAGATGAATGAATATGCGTTTTGACAATTTGATTGAAATAAATGAGCTTTTCCATTACATTAGAATTCATAGAGAAGCATTTTCATCACTTCTCCTTATTAAAACTATTTAAAATTATTACTTAAAAGTAATTTCTGCGCATCTGAATGCGTGCCTGTGACCTACACTGTGACCACTTGATTCTTTTCAAAGAGTGTATGTTACACATGTGGAACATGAAGGAATGGTTATGAAAATTGCATAATTAGTCAACGAATTTATTGTATAATCAACTTATCACCACACATCTCCAAGCACATGACAAGTGGAAAGTAAGAAACATACTGTATGTGACTGGTGGTACTGGCCACCAGCACTGAATCAGCAGCCTGGATTGGTTCATAATCAGGTACGTGCAAAGATATTTTCGGGGGCCCTCAAACCCCCAAAAAAGGGCAACCATCGACAAAATTATGTCTTTTGACACAATCAACACAGTCAATAATACAACTATTAAAAAAGGAGGTGACTATTAACAAACATCAGGTTTTTATGATGTGCAAAAATGAGTCAAAGATAAAACTTTCTTCCACTATTAGTTAACCTATGACCTGTTCCAACTCAATTGGAAAAAAAAGGGGATGTAAAAATAAACAACTGCGATAACGTGGATGCACAGGTGCATGCCCAATCTTATAAATGGGGATGTGGCTGTGTTCAGAATTAAGCAATCACATTCAAACTCACGTTAAATGGGGGTCAGCACACATTTAAAACACACCATTACACCATTTAAAGTGCCTCTTATTAACCCCAAATAAAGTGGGAGCATATGTGCAGTTTTTCCCAAGGACTGTATCAAGTACTATGGGTGGAACTGCTGACAGAAAGAGTAATTTTTATTTGTTTTTGTTTTTTTTTAACATTAATGGCTGAAGGAAAACAGGGCTCCAGCAAAAGGGACACTTTTTTTCCTTTTGGGCAAAAGGGCAGGTGTTTGAGCACCACTTGCGGACCATGTGTGCACGTTTGCAGATGGCTTGAGCCAGTACCATCCAGCATGCCCCTCCCGGTGCAAAGAAAACTGTAAATCATAATTCAAACGCTAGATCCTTTTACCTCTCTGAGACAACAAGAGCATAATACCACTTGTAACCTGGAATGTAGACTCACCCAGAGCAAAAGCACCCCCACCATCCAACAACCACCCCCTTCAAATACTTTTCAAAAGGTTTATTCAAGTTAATTCAAAATACAGGTGCTGGTCATATAATTCGAATATCATGAAAAAGTTGATTTATTTCAGTAATTCCATTCAAAAAGTGAACCTGACAGTTGTCCAAAAGACGACTTGACATCTTGCACAAGGAAGGCAAGACACAAAAGGTCATCGCTAAAGAGGCTGGCTGGTCACAGAGTTCTGTGTTCGAGCACATTAAAAGAGAGGCGAATGGAAGGAAACGATGTGTTAGAAAAAAATGGACAAGCAATTGGGATAACCGCACCCTGGAACATTGTGAAACAAAGCCCATTCAAAAATGTGGAGGAGATTCCCAAAGGCTGGACTGCAGCTGGAGTCCATGCTTCAAGAACCACCACGCACAGACGTATGCAAGACATGGGTTTCAGCTGTCGCGTTCCTTGTGTCGAGCCAATCTTGAACAAGAAACAGCGTCAGAAGCGCCTCGCCTGGGTTAAGGACAAAAAGGATTGGACTCCAACTGAGTTATGTTCTCTGATGAAAGTTAATGTTGTATGTCCTTTGGAAATCAAGGTCTCAGAATCTGGAGGAAGAGAGGAGAGGTACAGAATCCACGTTGCCTGAGGTCAAGTGTAAAGTTTCCACAGTCGGTGATGGTTTGGGGGGCCATGACGTGTGCTGGTGTTAGTCCTCTGTTTCCTTAGTTCCAAGGTCAACGCAGCGTCTACCAGGATGTTTGGTATCCTGCTGCTGACCGCATTTATGGAGCTACAGATTTCCTTTTCCAACGGGATTTGGCACCTGCACACAGTGCCAAAGATACCAGTACCTGATTTAAGGACCCTGGTATCCCTGTTCTTCATTGGCCAGCAAACTCGCCTGACCTCAACCCCATAGAAAATTGACGGGGTATTGTGAGGCCGACGATATCAATAAACATTTGAAATATATTAGTCTGTGTGTGATGAATGAATATCATATACAAGTTTCACCTTTTGAATGGAATGACTGAACTAAATCAACTTTTTCATGATATTCTAATTATATGACCAGCACGTGTAGAATGAAACATATTTTAGAAAAGGATGTAACAAATGTATGGGAAATGTGTCCAAGTCCTGGGTTTTGGATTTTCCGTTACAGTTATTAGTAATTTTATTGAGTTATAATTTGAGTTATAATGAGTTATAATTTTAAAAACATTTTAGTTTGGGTTAGTTTGGTTTGTTTTTTTCAATTTTAGTTGTGGTTATTTCATGAGTTTTTGTAAAAATGTCATCGGGTGGCGCCCTTGTACAGGTGGCCGTCCGACGTTCCCGCCAGTTAATGTGCAGTCTTCTTTGATGTGGCGGATGTGTTTTGCTAATGCTTCTCAGTACATACTAAAGTGTCACTACAGTGCGATATGACTTGAATAAATGGAAAAAATACCAGGCAGCAAATTGACTTTAAATTACCATGACTGTAATGAATTTAGGTATTAAATTAATTTGTGTTAGAGCTACAGTCTAGCCTGTGGCAGCGGTTAGGCGTGGTCTGAGTAGGCGTAAATTTGATCGACTTTCTGCCACCGAGAACACTCCCTCTGCTGCGCTAGAACCCCCAGCTTGGCGCAGACTGGTTTGCCAAATTGCCAAAGCCATGCAGCAAGCCTTTCTCTTGCACAAAAATCCGGATACGCCCTGCCGCAGATGCCCTGGCTACAAAGACAGAGCCCAGAGTGTTTCTGGTGTTTCTCTGACTGTCAGGCACTGACCTCACATGTCAAACAGGTAACTTATACAGATGTTTCCCCCCCCCGTCACATGCAACCCCTAGGCCTGTACGCAACTTTTCAGCCATCCTGGTAAAGTACTAATTCCAAACTGCAAACCACAATTCTAAATTCTGTGTGTGTGTGTGTGTTTGTGTGTTTGTGTGTGTGTGTGTGTGTGTGTGTGAGGGAGAGGCTGTGTGGGTGTATGTGTGTGTCGCAGGCAGCTTCTCCACCTGGTCTTGGCCTGTGTGATCATGTCAAGGCCAGAACGTGTCTTGACCTGCAGTTCAAACAAATCTGCTCTTCACTTTCACCTCTCACTTGAGGCTCTTGTTGTCTTTGCTCAGTCAATACACGTGTGCTTCTTGCGTGTCCTCAGGCCGTTAAGCGTAAGGACAGTGCTGGCCCTTGACTTGTGCAGCAGATCCAAACTTGAGCTGAGAGCTACAAGATACAATCGCTTGGAGGGGGTTGCAGCCGAAGCATGCTTGCACAGCTGCGTTCCCTGAATAAATAGTTAAACAGTGACAAGGTATGAAAGAGTATCTAACATGTTAACAGTCAGTGGACACAATTTTGAAACAAGGCTTTAAATTCATGAGACTCCCAAAAGTACATGGAAGAGGAAAGCTTTGAAACTGGAAAATTGGACACTAGGTAGGTGGAAGTTAATGACAAACTTCCAATTTCATTATAGTACACTGTGCAATGACAATAAAGATTCGAATGATACACAAAGATTGAGGGCTTCTTTAGAAATATCTCTTTAACACAGTCACCATTCAGGGACTGACAATTTACCATTCAGGTCGTGATAAAAAGTAAATTCATGGAACTTCCCTATTTGGAACATAAGCAGGGTCATGGGACAACTGTGCCAGGTGCATTTACAGTTAATCTAAGTTAAACATCAGCTTCCCTACATCACCCACATGGATGGAGAACACAAGGTGCCTGTGTTCCCGCTAAGGGGACTCTCCCACTCTTCATTAGTACACATGAATACCGGGGCTGTGGTGAAATGGATTTTATGCCCTATAAACCAACAAGACATTTGCGTGAATAAGGCATTTGGCACGTGAAGTAGAGTGAGGATGCAGCACAGCTTTGAGGGCAAAGAGTGGAAGTGTTTTGAACATGCGTTTTGTTTTTCAGCAGTTGACTCATGCTACTTGAGAAACCTGCCAATTTCACATGTATTACATTTGTATCTAAACAAATACAAGAAAGTGTCACAATGATGGGGTTTACCTCAGTCACTAACAAACCACATCTGTCCATCTCCGCTTATACTGTTGAGGGTGACATACAGACAAACAGCCATCCACACGGCATGCAACGTGGTACTCTGCCTCACCATTTCATTAAATTTTTAACTCTTAACATTACGGTAAATCTAAATTTTAAACAAGTTTGTATTTGATGTCGTCTTTGTGTTACGTATGAAAAGGACTGGACAAATAGCGTTAGGTTGAATAACAATCTAAAAATCTGCAACAGAGTGTTCAATAACCACAGAGAAACCCATTTAATGAATCTGACCTCCACGTGTGAGGGCATGTGCAGGAAAAGTAAAGTACGTACACGGTGTGCACACGCGTCTGCTCTCGCACATGCACGTGCATGCCCAGTAATCTCTTAATGCTTAACCTTGGCAGTGAAAGCAAGCAACTACAAAATATCAGGAATGTAGTGTGGGTTATGAATGTTACGCAAGAAATATATAATAGTCTTTATATTTGTTTCCTCATTTTTTTCGGAGCAGAAATTTGACCTGTTATAAAAATGTCTTTGGACACGATTCACTTTTCATGACAAAGTCCATCAGTGCAACACATTTCAGATAGTGCCCCAAAACGAAAATCCTTGTTTTGTGTCTAAATAGATTAAATATGTTTAAACATAAGTTCTGAAAACGTGCAAAGACTGAGAACAATATAGAACTGAATTGTTCCGATATGGCTTAAAACTCTTTTTCACCTTCTAAATTTTCCTGATTTCGTGGGCGGAGCTAAAAACTCTCCTGGTGACGTCAAGAGGTTTGGGCGTATACTTTCCATCCCCCACTTTATAAACTCCAGCTCCCTTTTTCCATGGATTGGCCATCCTGCGAAACTGCCACTTCCTCATTCAGAATGGACCCAGTTCGACCAGAATAATGCGCAGTTACCCATCAAAGTATGCCCGCTACTCAAAAAAATATATCTTCCCTGAAGTGCAAGTGTTTTGTGTTATTTGGGCTAACATCTCTGCCGTCTAGCGCCATACGCATTGTGTTGCGAGGCAGCAGTGAACTGTAGAGGATCCGCGGCCCCACACCAGGCCGAAAGCAGTTAGAGTACACGGCAAAAGTCCCGCACAATGGCGAAGGGCTCTCAGCCACTCGTCAAGGAAGAGGAGGGGGGAATCGTTCGACTGTTGTCGCCAAAGGCTACAACTCGCAACAACAGATTCCCCACCCCCCTTCTCTACGCAACGCGTCGCGGATGACTATTCCCTCGGTCAATTAACGGCCTGCTGAATTTCAACGCAAACATGAAAGCATGTGATGTGTCTCTTTTTTATTTTTGTATTTTATTTTTTTTTGTCCTGTTCAGCTGTTAGGTCACGCAGAATGGAAAATCTGTACCCCTTTAATGCCGGAACAGTTTTACTGTATCACAGTGGAGTTGTTAAGCTTCTGCTGTGGTTTCTTAGTATTATAAGAGAGAGAAACAAAGGGGAGAGAGAAACAAAGACAAAGCAATGATTGCAAACAGGATGAGAAAAGTAAATCATTACATTATCTACAACAATCAGAATCAGAATCAGAATCAGAATCATCTTTATTTGCCAAGTATGTCCAAAAAAACACAAGGAATTTGTCTCCAGTAGTTGGAGCCGCTCTTGTACGACAACAGACAGTCAATTGACAGAGAACACTTTTGAGACATAAAGACATTGACAAAAAAACAGTCACTGAGCAATAAAGGGTTGGTAGTTATCCGGTAATGCCAGTACATTATTATTTTTTTATTCTTATGTATTTATTTTTATTTTATTTTATATGAAACATTAAATATGAGTGTTGCATGGGGCTGTTGTGCTACACCCTGTGAGGGAAGGACAGGACAAGATAGAACAGGACAAGGACAGGAGAAGAAGCATGCAGGACCAGGGTCGTGAACCCGGCTGTACAACTGAAGTGTGGTGGGATTAATTATGTAAATGATAAAAGTCTACAGGACGAGAGTATAAATGAGGGGATACACAAGCGATTTGCATATTCATGAGTTATTTGTCGCAGTAAGTGCGTGACCCCACACCCAGTGAAAGAGTCCTAGTGGTGTGTGCCTGCTGATACATGCAAGTGAATTGACACCGTTTTACATGCACAAAGACTGACAGAAGTGTCCTGTAATTGCTGTGGCCGCACCGCAGAGGCTGAGGACCCCACCCAATCAATCGAGGGGCGGGATCGGGCCCAGGGGGTCCACCCGAGAGCAGCCTGGCGGTCGGGACACGTCCTGCACCGAGGCGCCCTGACAACTGGCCACCCAGTGGGGGCCGCATGGACCCAATGCCACCCCCCCCCACCCCCCCTGCAAACACCCCCACCCGCACCCGCCCCCCACCCACCCATAGGAGAGCCATGTGATGAGTATTGATCCTCTCTCACACTGCTTGCAGGAAAGTAGCAGCGAAACCTCGATAGAATAAGTATTTGATTGACATCTAGAGGCGGGACTGTGCAGAGCACCAAGCAACATGCCTACAACGTCTGGAAGCTCAAAGAATGTCTCAAATCTGGACCATTTTGAAGCCTGATTTCACATACTTAGCGATTTTTTTTTTTTTTATATCCACCCATTGATTGTCCAGCTTCTTAACATTACTCTTTTCTGTGTTGTGTCGAATTTACACAACATTTCTGGCCTGTTTTGTGGCACTTTAAAAAGCTTCTCAGTGGCAGCATGCCGGGGATGGATGAGATCTGCTCAGAGTTCTATAATAATATGTAAATTATTATTTTTTATATAATTATTTATGTTGATGGATGAATTCATATGATTACATTCAGTTCAAACTGATCTCCATAAATTTCTGGTCAGTCAGCTGGGATGGGCTCCATCTTATCCTTTGACCCTAAGGGTGTATTCACAGCTGCCACATTTGGACCAAGTGAACCAGAGTTTGTTTCCCGTTTGGTCCATGCCGTTTGTGCAGGTGTGAATACACACAAGCTAATCCTGGTGCGCACCAAACAACTGCTCCGAGACCGACTTGTTGAGGTGGTCTCGGTCCACTTCCAAATGAAGTCAGTGCTGTTCGTTTGTGATGCGGATACAAATTGGCCTCCCTCTGACCCAACAAGTCAATATCCCATAGCTTATAACCGTAGGAACGACAGACGCTGCATGCCAGGTTACTCCGTCCCTTATTACTGGTCCTCTAAACGCTGCTACACAGTTCATTATACAAGGTTCCTATCCTTGTTTCGGACCTAATACTTGACGCCACAAAATATTTTGCAGCTTTAATAAGAGCGCAAATTTGCAGAAAAGAAATGCCGAGTCTATGCTTTGTCCCGCCCTCGAATGTGTGAATGTGCAATGTAAATGCGAACCACACCGAACGAAAAAAAGTCAAGTCCGCTTTTGGTCCAGTCCAAACAAACAGACCAAGGAACTTTCCTGGTGTGAAGAGAATGAGCGAATGACAGAGAATAAGGGGTATACATACACAGAAAATGGAAGGATGGATAGTTTATACATACATAGATCTGGATTATACAGCTGCACAGCTGCAGATGTATACGCCGTAGCAGTGCCTGAGCACTGGATTTATTTTTTTACCTGAAACCTTATAAACATCACTTTAGACATCGTTTCCCTTGAGGAGTTGTATTTGTGCAACCCGGAAAATGCGGAAGATAATGGATAGCTCATAAGCTTTATGATGTTTTAATATTTTATGACAAATGTCAACTTGTTATGGCTATGAAAATAAATCTGAGGAATTAAAAAGAACACCCCAAAATCAACAAACATTTCATCCATCCATTATCCATTCATCATGTCAACTCCACCCTTGCCACGTACAAGCAGATCCTTACCGAGTGCTTGAAAAGCAATAAACCCGACATCATAATACATTATAAAACATTTCAGTGCTCATTGCAAAATTGCTCTTGAAATAATTCTCTTCCACCAGGCAGGGGTATGCATAGTCTGTGGGAGGGTAATGAGGCGAGTATTCAGGAGTGCAGAAGCTCTCCTGCGGGTCGGCCCAGCACTGAGTCAGGCAATAACAGTCCTGGAGGGTGCAGTGCTGGTTGTGGTAGCGCTCTGAGGCGTAGCTAATGAAGTTGCACGCCATCCTGGTGGGCGAGTCGTCGCAGGAGGGAGAGGAAGAGGACGAGAAAGAATCCTGCGGCGAGTAGCTGTGGTGATCCACGGGGCTGCAGAGTTGCAGTGATGCCGGTGAGGAGCGGGGAGCCTAATGGAGATGATTGAAGTTTAGTGAACGCTGAGAGTTCAGCATTCATACCAAATGTTTCTGTGACACAGAAATGCTGATGTGGTAAAATAACATCACGCTGGCGTTGCATCTCCCAAAATCACTTTTAAGGAAACCAAAACAATTGGCATGCTTGTCGAGCCATTAACATTGCAGCATCAAAGAGTCATTTGCAACACTTTAAATGGGTAAATAATTGTAAATAATACCCACATGGGGACTGACCAATAGTATCGATTTGTGAAAAAAATTTAAATTGACCAAATTTGGACAGAAGGTTTTAACCTGAGGCCAGTGTTATGTCTCATTTGGCAAAGTGAGCTATGATTTTTTTAATTTAAAAAAAAAAATGTTTTTTTTACTGCTTTTCTGCAACAATATCAAGGTGGTGTTCAAAACCACAAACAAAATATGATAATTGAAAAGGAAAATGTTGTTTGCAAATATCGCCACTTGTTTCCCCTTTTAAACAGCAATTAAATTAGATTAGACATTGCAATGTACTTTCATATAAGCAAACTTAGCAACGAGACGGTGTATTCCCAGCGACCTTTAAACAGCCTCTCACACACACACACACACACGCACATATATATATATATATATATATATATATATATATATATATATATATATATATATCCATCCATCCATTTTCTGAGCCGCTTCTCCTCACTAGCGCCGCGGGCGTGCTGGACCCTATCCCAGCTGTCATCTGGTAGGAGGCGGGGTACACCCTGAACTGGTTGCCAGCCAATCGCAGGGCACATAGAAGCAAACAACCATTCGCACTCACAGTCATGCCTACGGGCAATTTAGAGTCTCCAATTAATGCATGTTTTTGGGATGTGGGAGGAAACCGGAGTGCCCAGAGAAAACCCATGCAGGCACGGGGAGAACATGCAAACTCCACACAGGCGGGGCCGGGGATTTAACCCGGGTCCTCAGAACTGTGAGGCTGACGCTCTAACCAGTCGGCCACCGCTCTAACCAGTCGTCCACCGTGCCGCCTATATATATATATATATATATATATATATATATATATATATATATATATATATATGTGTATATAAAATTTATTTTATGTATATAAAATTTATTTTATTTTTTTGAAGGAGTCCAAGGTTGTCAGTCATTTTGCAATTATGCTTTTCCTCAGAGGGCCCTTATGACTATGAAAACCACGTCGTCAAATCACCATATTATTTCATATACAGTCCAGGGGTGTCAAACTCAAATTCACAGTGGGCCAAAATAAAAAATTGGTACAAAGTCGCAGGCCAAACTCAATAGTTATTGAAAATTGACTGCGGTTGTGCATGTTTTACCTTCTCCCCAGAGATGTAACGTGAAACCTTATCATATGAAAACAAACTTAAATGAATCTGAACCAACACACGAGCAAAGCGTTCTGGGATTTGTAATATTAGTGGCACATGCGCTATATGCAGGCGGGCCAGCTCTTATACACATTAGATATGGTCTCGTGGGCCGAATATACATCGCTGGTCAGATTTGTTTGACTTAATGTACGTGATATACACAATTGCCCCAGCGACTGATTGTTGCATACTGTTAATAAGGAATTGATTTTGAAATCAGAAGTCATGGAAAAACATATTGTTTACTTGATGTTCAGCAGGTATTTGGTGAAAAAAATGTTTGTAATATCTGTTGTCTATTTAGCAGGAAACATGAAGTAGAAACACTTTAATTGCTTTTAGTGGACCCCTTCAAGCGGTGTAGCGCCCCGTGTCTGGCCCCCAGGCCTTGAGTTTGACACAACTGTTAAAAATGTGACGGTTGCTTTGGGATGCGGCCTTCATTTCCTAAAAAGAAAAACAACTATTGATGTTTTACTTTCCGGAGAACATATCAGTGCCCATATAATGATTTGTGTGCATTTAGTTATGTTTATCTCCAACTGGTAGCCCATTACACGAATCAGTATCAAAGAAGTAGCTCTCACTTTCAAAAAGGTTGGTGACCCCTTCTCTAAATATCATTAGAGGACAAAGAGAGAATTTAGTTTAGCTGAGCAGAAGTGTTCAAACACAATTTTGTTAACTAGTGCACAAAGTAACCCGAGTTTCAAGTCTCCATTTGCTCTGGTCATCAAATAACGGAACTAAATCTAGTTGTTGTAGTCAGAGTGCAAACCTACCAGCCCGTGGCCATAGTGGTCCGAGTCCGAGGCAAGGTCGTGGCTCCAGGGCAGCGGGAAGGACGGAGGGGGAGGCAAAGTGCTTTCGTAGCAATCGTCGCTGTTGCTGTTTGCACTGTAACAGTCGATGGGCACCATCATGTCCCCGATGGAAAAGCTGCCTTCCTGCGCCGGGATGCTGCACCCGATGTCGGGGACCGGGTAGGAGGCGGGGCGCGGCTGGAGGGCTGCACATGTGCCGGGATCCGCAAAGGGGGCGGCGGGGGTTTCCACATAGCTAAATGCTTTTAATTAAAAAAACAAACAACAAGTCAAACTTGCAAGTGGTGAATCAAAAAAAGAAATAGCCCACATTCCAGCGTCAAACAGCCGCTCGGATGAATGGCAAAAAATAATAATAATAATAATAATAATCACTAGGTCCCCCACAACACAATTAAGGCCATCGCACTGGTGGGTGGGGAACCTCTGATCTAAATATAGCCGTGGTTGCCATGCATAGAGTTGTAGATTTGAGTCCTTGGTAATGTGCGTCCAGAGTGCTTTGCCATTGCAGGGGAACTCCAACTTTGCTTGACTCGTTCGATTCTAGGTTGAGCTGTGCATGTAACATAGAAATACTTGTAGGGGGGCGGGCGGGGGGATAAACTGTTCGAAAAAGTAATGATTGTGCAAAGTTGCAATGCTGATGTGGAGACTTACTTGGAAGGGTTGACGCACATAAAGCCGCAGGATCCAAGCAAGCTTGAGATATCTGAATATCAGAGAGAAAACAATATATAAACAAGAGGAATGACACAAACGTGTATTTATTTTACTTAATTTGTGTGTGTGTGTGTGTGTGATAAGTATTGTCAATATTGCGTGTTCCAGTACCTATGTGTGCATGATATTGTTTGGGTGCGTTTTGCTGGAAGGGCACTCAGTCATTTGCATGTTAGGTTTATTGTGTTCTTCCACTGTTGTAGTTTCCAGCCAATAAAGTAGCGTGACTAATATGCGCTGAGGAAAAGAGTGGAATTACCGTTTTCCCTTTTTTACGGTTGGCCTCGCGGGCTCTGTGCCTCTGCAGGAGCTCTTTGACTGTGGTCTTCACCCTCACTCCCTGGTACACCCGCGGCTTATCTGCATTGGGGTGGACGAGTGGGGATGGGGGGGAGGCATGCCACCACTGTTTACCAAACACTGAACTATCATAAACACCTACGACCCTCCCCAAAAGCCCACTTGATTCACTTTTTTTTTATGCAAAGCTTTGCAGTATTCATTTGTTTCTGGCTTATTGTGCGTCCCAATATGAAGATTGAAAAAAAAAACTTGCAACACATACGTATTTTAAGTATACAATGGTATAAGAAATATAAGTAAATCATTTTTGCACGTGTGTTGTTTTTGATTGGCCGAGGTTCGCCAGTTTTGGGGTGCGTAAAAATGCGTAAAAGCGCACAGAATCCCCCCCCCCACACACACACACACACCTCGGCGCATACAGCTTGACTCGGGCGAGCCTCCGCGCTCTTCCCGGGTCAACGCTCCCCCCTTTGCAGCCAAAAGCTTCTTGGAACTTCCGAGCACGGAGCGAGCGAAGGCATTTTCAACTCCAAGCGCGGATTTGCTCGACGCGCTCTTCCGAGCAGCCCACCCAAGCCACACACACACACACACACACACACACACACACAACGCCGGTAAGATGCACAAAATGCGCCACTGCTACATTTAGATTCTCGTGTGTAATGAAGATGACTGAAATTGATTCGCGCTTTGAATGTGTTTGACTAGTTCAGCCCAGGTTGGAAAAGTCGCTCCGCGTTCGCGTCAAATACGACAGGATGAAAAAGCGAAGTGTTCCACTGAGATGGAATCGCGCAGTAAATACGTCGTGAAAAGGCCAAATTCGATAGCAATGTTGCCGTCCGATCGATGACTTGGTGGGAAAGTTCCCGTGCTGCGTGTCGTCAAATGGCTCTCCGATCTCTTCTATTGATTCAAATCGACATTTCTGCGCGGTTTCTCCAAGCAAACACGTGAGTCGATTTAATAAGGCGCTAATCGGACGACCGGCGACGCCATCTGATAAATATTCATACGTCTAAATGCTTCTCCATGATTTGTCTTTAAACGCGGCGAAGCAAAGAGCGGGCCGAAATGAAACGGCAGACACATCCCACTGTAACACGTTCAGCCATAACTGCTTGTTACACAACGGCACGACAACTGTCCGAATGGTTCTCATGGCTGTTGGATAAAATGAAGATCATTGTGCTCGGAAAACGCCAAATCATAATACAAAAATAAAGAAATACACTAAACGCAGCGCTTGATATGATTGGAGCGAACGCAGTCATGAATGATAATGGACTCCACTGATGCACCAAGAAACAGGTGCATGGTTTAAAAATTCAGTTATATCTTCTTTTGTCAACTTGGGAACAATGGTGTCCAATTTTCAACGGACTTAGCTGCTGCGAAGTGAAGGGGGTGGCGGGGGGGGGGGGGGGACACTTGCCCCTCACGCTTGAATTCATATTTTGAATTATCATTTCAAGAGTCACTTCTGTTTTCTTTATTTTGTGTTTAACAGGAGCGAGATAGAGAGACAAGAGAGAAGGGGAAGAAGAAGAAGAAGAAAAAAAAAGCTACAAGTGGATTGGACTCGATAAAAATCCTGGTCGAAACTCACCAGACATGACGACAGAGATGATGAGAAGTTTCCCTCCTCAATGTCCCCTTCTGCCTCAGCACAAATGACCAAGAGCGAAAATTGTGCAAAAGTCTCCAAAAATGCCAACACAAATCTGTTCGAGCTGCGTCAGAGCATACAACAATATTGTAATATAGCTGGGAACATATTAGTTTGGGATTTTCTCCCTCCATGCCTACTATTTAAAACCCCTAGAACTCAATGATTTGACAATGATTTGATTGCGCGTTACTTTCGATTTGAATATTCAGAGGCAAGCGAGTTTTATCCATTTTTCGGCAAAATCCACTAGATTGGCACATTATATATGAATCTTTTTAATATATTATGACTTGATTTTCGATTTTGATCGCAAACAAATGCTATTTTTATTCATTTAGCCACCTTTTTGCCAGATGACAGCAGCACACCCCCTCATTAAGCACTACGGCAACAGTGCTTCTTGTGCGCAACTTAAACGGCGCATCTCCACTTTGAGAGGTGATCCCACATTTACGGGGCTCACCCCACGCGTCGTCGACGCGATCAGACACATTTAGGGCTTTATTATTGAAGAAAAGTGGATAAAAGTGGGACTTGGGTGGGCGTGGCAAAGGGCAGCAGCCATCTTTGGATCCACGGGCCTTCAGCAAGTGCACAAAGAGCAGAACGAAGTCCACCTGTGACGGCTGAAGGGTCCACACTCAAATAGGCTCGTGCATTTCAAACACACATTGATGCTCCTTGATTATTGATACCATACAACTACTTTCACATTCAATTATTCAATAAAAATAAAGCCTTGTTGACGAAATCCACTCCTGTTCCATTCTGTCGCGACTCTCTTTGCTGCTATTAATGATGTGGTTTTGCAAACTAGAACAGAAAAAAAACAATATTTTAGTATCTTATAATATTTATTATTGCATTATGCCAAACTGTAATCGACAATTTCTCCAAATACAGTAAGCAAAGGGCTCACATAGGAAAAACTACCATCGCCGCAAGACCAATATGACGACAGTGACGGTCCCTTGAAGCAATTTTGTCATTTTAATGAAACGTTTACCTTCCTTGTTAATTGGAGTTAGTAGGTGATTATTGTCAGTAGTTGTAATGTATTGCAGAAGAAATCAAAAGGTGTTCACCCATATGCTTAAAAATACTGTTATGATCATTCTATTTATAGAGGTCATTTTTTATAGTCGAATTTAAAAAAAATTGTTGGGTGTTGTTTTTGTTATGTCTTGTATTTTTCCTCATCTATAAACGACCCCTTTCCGGCATTTCACAAATCTAATGTACACTACTGTATTGTACATGCGGGGACGACCTCTCTCACTCCTTAGGCATCCTAATGTTGCCCCCTGCTGGTCAGAATGAGAACGTCGTCAGACAGATTTGCTCTTTTCCCATAAATCCATCCAGTTGGATTTGATAACACATCATCTGCAAATTTATTATGAACGCGGTTTCATATTTTGGACTTCCAGTCGGTTCAAATCACATTTGTAGAACATAGAGAATGTCCAAATATTAGCCTACTTTGGAATTAACATGTCTATTTTACTCATTAGCTTCGGATAAAAATGTAGCGCCAACAACGCTGCTGCAAATACTTCAGTTTGAGGTATTTTCCATTCATTAAGCGCCATGAAATCCAATACTAAAAACATGAAGTCATTGTAGGATTCTCCACGAATCCTTAACTTTTCTCCACCGGCCTCTTTCAGGACTAAAAAAAAAAAAAAGAATTCTATCGAACGACTCGACATGTTGACTAGCTTTGTAGTTTTATAGTCACATTCTGTACTTAGATATGTATTACACATGAATTTACAACATATTTAAAGCCCCCCCCCTCCCCCCAACATACATTTTCATATCATTTGACATTAATCCTCATCGAAAGAAAACCGCTCAGACAGTCACATGCAGAAAAAGAAAAACTGTCGGAGATTACAATGTGTAGTTCATTTGAATAAATCACTAATCTACTTTGATCAAAGTCAATTGAAGATGCTGTAGAGGGAGAGTAAGCAAAGAAACATGAGGGTTCTTGCTCTGATAAGGAAACATTGCGAAAGGTTACATGATGGCGGACAATTGGGTTAGAGTGGTGCTGTCGTGATACATGTCCAAATCTGTAGGTCCTCTTCAAATCAGTACATTTGATTGGTTGAAAGCCACGACTCATGTGATGGGAACGCAGACCTGCAATCTTTAAAAAAAAAAATTTAAAAAAAAAATACAATTTATAAACAGCATCATGTATTTCATCGATACGTGACAATATTTGTCGATATAATATTCGATATTTGTGACAATAATTATTTTGAGATCAGTTTAAAATGAGGCATAGCAAGACCCCTTGACCAGGAACCTTATGATTTGAGATGGAACTTTTAATCTTGTGCTGAATGTCCTTCACAACAAACAAATTGTTTCTTAGACACTGTAGAATTCCCGCCACCACCCATGTTGTTTGTCGTCTTTTTATTTTGTGGAGCCTTGAATTCTTCCCAGTGGGGGCCAAGTAACTGCTGAGTTTATCAACACCAACTGAGATAAGGTCCATCCACTCTTTTCTGTGATCCAAGTCCCAGACCTTTTTCACCCAATACTAAAACTCAGACATGCGAGCAAGTCAGTAGGCCCTTCTGAGCTCGAAGGGTGACCAGGAGCTCACACCGTCCTCCTTATCCCAGGAAGTGTGAGCCTCCACATTGAGAGGGAGACCGGTGTGACTTTCGGCTGCCTCCTCAGTCACAATTTTGGATACCAAGTCGCTGTTCGTGTAGGGAGGACAAGGGAAGGAGGAGGGCGGGGCTGAGTAGGAGTTGCTTGAGGTTAACAGGTGGTAGTGCGCATCCTCGAGCGAGTGCAGCGTATAGGACTGGCTGCTGGAACCCAGGACCATGGACGAGCCTTGGCTTGGCTGGTTGGGGCTCCCCTGGGATTCTGGACTGGGCATGGACGATGGGACGCTGACAGAAGCCAAGTTGTCTGGACAGAGAGGATCCACCTGAGGAACTGGCTCTGGAACCGACTGCTCCCACGCGTCTCTCTGAGGGTGAGAAAACAAGATAAAGAGCAATATTTCTCTACAAGGTGCACCAGCTATTGAGTACTTTTGGTGGAGTGAAGAGATTCCTAAAGTGTGGAACGAGTATCACTAGTGGTCAGCGAATCACTGAATTCATTGTTCAAATTTTGAATACTGGCTTCAACTTAAAAAATAAAAAAATAAATAAAAAATACAAATCCAGGACAATATAATTGTTAAGTACATTTATGTTGTCATTAACTTTAAAGTGGAATAAATTCACATTTAATAATTTTAAAATGTTTGTTCTTAAACATTTTATTTAACTTTTATGTGCAAAAAATTTTTAGTAGAATCATTATTTAATTGCAGTTTTTACTCTCCAATATATAAGCGCAGTGCTGATGTTTAAACTGCACAATGTTACAGTGGCTATCAAAATTAGTTTTTTCTTTTTTTAGGAATAAAGCTTCTGCCTGATTTTTGATGAACACTTAGGCCTACAATGCTACTGTATATTTATGTTGGTCATAATGGTGGTACTTGGAGAGCTAAGTATTTTTTTGAGGTGGTACTTGTGAAGAGTTCAGGAACCACATTAGCTAAATGATCAACAATCCTGTATATCCTTACATACAGTAACTGAAGTCTTGCATATTTGACTTGCTCAATACTGACTAATGACTGATTACAGTGTTGAGTATGTTTGTGTTTGGGGGTTGAGGGGGGGGGGGGTAGTTCCTCTTCGATTAAATCAGACAATCACAAAGTCAGACAAGAGCATCTTGCCTGGGATAAGAGAAAACAATGTTAATCAGAGCAATGTTTCCCAACTGTTATCGAGCCGAAGCCCAATTTGAAAATCTCACGGGCACGCAACCTAACAAAAATGTCACAAAAAGTAAGGATACAGAAAAAAATGATGATCACTTTACTCACACATCATCCTACTCAGTGTGAAATCTGGGCTTGTATAATTAAACCACAAGATAGATACTTTAAAACCTGCGAACAAAATGCTAATTTGTAGCCACGAAATCGGTAAAGTGTGCACATGAAATACTCATATGTGGTCACGAAGCTCCGTGTTAGACATTTGTGGAAGCCAATCAGGAGTACCTTCTCCAGAAAGGATAAGTTGGAGGTAGAGCAGTGATTCCCAACCTTTATGTAGCCAGGGCACATATTTTACAATTGAAAAATCTCGCGGCACACCAACGAACAAAAATGTCACAAAAAGTGGATACATTAATTACTGTGAGTACTTCCTGCCATCTAATAGAAGAGCATTTATTTGTTCTGTCTGTCACTATGCCTCACTGGCATAAATAGATGAATAAAGATACATTATTTCTTGGAAATAATTTTCTTTTTTGAGCAATTAAGTAAAATTGTATCATTTCCCAAAGCACACCTGAAGAGCGCTCACGGCATACTAATGTGCCACGGCACACTGTTTGAGAATCACTGAGGGAGACTGTTCGTCCGTCCATCAGTCTGTCCGTCCGTCCGTCCGTCCGTCCATCCGTCCATCCATCCATCCATCCATCCATCCGGGGTCAGGTCACATGGGCAGCATCTTAATAAGGGAAGCCCCTCCCAGATGACCGAGCTTCTCACCCCATCTCTAAGGCTGAGCCCAGACACCCTGCAGAGGAAACTCATTTCGGTCACTTGTATCTGTGATCCCCCTCCTTGAGCCATCACCTTATCGTGTTGGAGGGGTTTGTGGGTCCTAATGATCCTAGGAGCTAAGTTGTCGGGAGGTTTATGGCCCTAGTAGTGTCAACCAGGGCAAACAGGTCCAAGGTGAGGGACCAGACAAAGCATGTCTCAAAGACCTCCTAGGATGAGATTTTTTATTTTTTTCAATGTTTTCTCCTGGCCCTTGAGCGCCGTGTGGCTGGGCCTAGGGGTCTCATCCACTGCCAGGGCTTTCCCACAGGGGAGTTTTTTAACCACCTCGGTGATCTCAACCCCAGAGATAGGAGAGCCCGCCACAGAGTCCCCAGACGCTGGTGCCTCATGGGAAGACTTGTCGGTGGAATTGAGGAGGTCTTCAAAGTATTCGGCCCACCGACTCGCAACGTCCCAAGCTGAGGTTAGCTGTGCCCTATCCCCACTATGCACAGTGCTGATGGTGCACTGCTTCCCCCTCCTGAGACGCTGGACGGGGAGAACATGCAAACTCCACACAGGCGGGGACGGGGATTGAACCCGGGTCCTCAGAACTGTGAGGCTGACGGTCTAACCAGTCGGCCACCGTGCCGCCTGGGCCTAAGTCATGAGGCTTTAATCATCTTGAAAGCTCCTTCAGATTAGTTAACCAGTTTATCCATTGTTGGTTTAGGATTTCAGGAATTTGCTCACCCCAGCCAACGTTTCTTCCCAAATTCCCATAGAATTGCTGCAAGGTACTCTGGATCATACACTAAACTCATGAATGATAAAATCTCCCGACAAGTATGTACACGCTCTTTGCAATGTAGGCAGATGTCACTTTCCAGACACCAGTGGAGTCCCAAGGCGCTTTCCACCAGAAGTTGATGTCTGTCCAAGTTAAGTACACTTACATGTTTTTTTTTCTCTCTCAGGAATGGATTGCAGAACATCCCGACTGTTGCGGATACATTGTGTAAGATGAAAGCTTCCTTTAAGGCAAAAGTCACTGAGGTCATGAATGAGCTCCACTGCTTTCTCCAGTCAGCTTTTTGTGTCAGTCACCTCATCAGAAAAGCTGCTTTGATGGTCATCTGGAGTCCTCCTCAAAGTGCACGCACAGCTTCAAGTTGACACTGCATTCTGTACTCTGCAGTTTCCTTAGTAAAATCTTCATTGTGCCACCATAAGAATCGAAGAAAGTCCTTGTCCACCTCTGCCATTCTGACATGATAAAACAGATTCCACAACAGGCATTAAGGCAATGGGCTCTTGTCTGAAATTAGAAGCACTCCTGTCAAGTAACTTGTTAGATTTGGGCCCTACAAAAGTCAATCATTCATGGATGCATTTGTCTCCACAGTCAAAGACAAAAACCTTCTGTTGAATGAATTGTAAACACCATGATGAGGTTTGTGCAACACACTACTGTATCTAAAGCAGCCTGCAACTCGTCTTGGGGAACCATTTCAGCAAACACCCTGCTGATGACATCATCGAGAAACTGTGTACTCTTGATGGAATTTCTCATTTCTTTCCATTTTCCTATTAAAGAAGTAAGCCGCCGTAGGACAACAAAGTGATTGTTTGGGAAAACCCTCTCTTTGTTTCTAAATGGCAGATTTAAAATGTAGTGTCCATCATGCAATTTTACATATTACTCCATTATTTCAATGAATGGCGGCACGGTGGTCGACTGGTTAGAGCGTCAGCCTCACAGTTCTGAGGACCCGGGTTCAATCCCTGGCCCCGCCTGTGTGGACTTTGCATGTTCTCCCCGTGCCTGCGTGGGTTTCCTCCCACATCCCAAAAACATGCATGAATTGGAGACTCTAAATTGCCCGTAGGCATGACTGTGAGTGCGAATGGTTGTTTGTTTCTATGTGCCCTGCGATTGGCTGGCAACCAATTCAGGGTGTACCCCGCCTCCTGCCCGATGACAGCTGGGTTAGGCTCCAGTACGCCCGCGACCCTAGTGAGGAGAAGCGGCTCAGAAAATGGATGGATGGATTTCAATGAATTTTGCCTCTTGACATTTTCACATAATCCTAAGGCTCTTTTTCATTAAAGTCTCATACTGCATTTCCAACAGCAGCTTTATTGACTCCACAGATAACTCGGTTCACAGAAACAGAATGACAGTCATCATTATTATTTTTCTAGTCTTTACATGAGCCACTGACAACCCTTCCCAGCAAGGTTTTTAATGGCAAAGGGTCAATCTTCTTGACGATTTCAAACCTCCCGAGGTTCCAGCAACTAAGTAGCGTTGGTTCCAATTAATAACTCCACTTCTGCAGGGATTTCTGGGATGTGAATGTGATCAAGGTACAGACACTAGAAACATTGAAAATAAAAGGAGGGTTTGAGATGAGGCCACCCAACCATCAATTTAAAGAATTTGCATCAAATACCTCACGAAAAAAGATCACCGATACCGCAATGAATTTTTCAAATGAGTTGTGAAATGAGCTACAAATCTTTTCAAGCTGGAGATGTGACATAATGTTGCACACCCACTGTGAATATGTTGGTGGCGATGGAGACTTGCAATTTTGGAATGTCAAGCGGTTAGCGATGAAAATGCAAATAATTGCAAATGACTCCTTGAGACGCCATCGTTTATTTGTGCCACTCCCAAAAAATTGGAATGTAAGGATTCGGGACTATTGCTTTTTTTTTTTACAAATGTAAGAGAATGTGTGAAAAATTTCTGACCAGAACAGGGTAAGGCTTGAACATAGCTAGAACATATGTGCCAAAGATATAAATATGTGCAAGTTGGGTCTACAGTAGGATATCTTTTGGCCCGTTTAACCCTGGAGAGGTGCAGCCGATTGAATACTTTAAATTGTAACAATCTGTGTCAGACACACAGAGACGACGTATGCATCCGACCAACAGCCCTCTCCCAGGTTTCTTCACGGTACGTTGTATTTCCATATCCAGATCCTCCTCCTACTGCCTCTGGAGTGGGCGCAACGAATAATATTTTATGGATTGAATAGCCGAGACACACCACCCGACATACAAGGCCTAATCGTAAGACAGTCGTCAAAGGGGTCAAATGGCCTGCGTGGAAGGACACGATGGAAATGTATTACGAAGAAAGTTGGTTAATTTGTTCTCTCTGACAAGGTGATCAAACGTCACAAATGTGCCGTCCACAAACTGATCTGCCACGCTTCTTATGTCTTTTTTTTTTTATCCCAAATATAAAAAGCCTTGTCTATCAAAGAGAGTCCCAAGAAAAAGTTAGAAGCTAAAGGCATGGACACCAAAGTTTGGGTCTGAATGTTTGTGAAATTGGGTCCATATACGCACGCTTCCTCTTACAACTGGATTACCGGTGTGTGAAGCCACTGCTAGGGGTAGAGGAGCACATTACAGTGAAGCCAGAGAGGTTGAACGGCAAGAATATTGTTCCATAAGAGCCCAGTCTGGGCCACACCCACTCAAAGAGGTTCTATACCAATCAACTAATTTGTCTACATTCGCCGCCCACTAGTAATCCAGGAAATTAGCAAAGGCCAGCCGCCAGACACTCTTGCTCTCTCAAGAACTGCCTTTCGCACCCGAGGAAGTTTTGTTCCAAATAAATGTACTAATATGTCTGTCAAATTCCTTAAAGAATGATTTGGGAAGGAAAATTGTGACGGTGAAATAAATATAAAATTTTAGGAAGACAACCATCTTCATTGAATTAGCACGTCCAGCCAGAGATAGAGGTAGAGTATACCACCGGAGAAGATCCTCCTTAATATTTCCCAAGACATTTTTGAAATTATGATTAAATACATCCTTATAGTTTGCTGTAACATTCACACCCAGGTATTTCATTAGACCCGTAGTAATTTTGAACGTAAAAGCAACAAAAGAGAGCTCTCGAGCCGAGTTGTTTATAGGAACATCGTACGCTTTTCGTGAGATTAATTTTATAACCAGATTATTTTCCAAATTGAGAAATTATGTCCAAGCGTTTTGGGATTGTATTATCGGGATCAGAAATAAATAGCAATTAGTCATACAATGAAACTTTATGGACAAGGCCACCCCTTGTTTTGCTGTGCATGTCCACATTGGATTATAAAGCAATGGCGAGAGGTACAATGGCTAAATCGAAAAGAAGAGGTGACAGTGGACAGCCCTGTCTTGTGGTTCTTGGAAGGGTGAAATATTGGGAGTGACAGTTGTTGCTCCTCACTCTGGCCTGTGGCGAGGTATATAGTGCTGGGCCAAATCCCAATTTATTCAGTTTTAAGTTTAAAGAGATGTCTGCATTCAATCCGATCAAAAGCTTTATGTGCGTCCAACGGGATTTGTATTTCAGGGGAATACAGATTTTGAATAGGATACATTATATTAAAAAGATGCCGAAGATTATGAAATGACTGCCTCTCCTTTATGAAGCCCATCTGATCTGGATGTACAATTTTGGACACCAGTGTCTCCAACCGCTCTAAAATAATTTTTGTTAGTATCTTATAGTCGTTAGTAAGCAAACTAATAGGACGGTAGGATTCATAATTTGTGGGATCTTTGTCTTTTATATGAATCGCAGAAATAGTAGCCTGTATCATGGACAAGGGAAGTTTCCTTTGTTTAAATGCGTCAGCGTAAACTAAGTTCAATGTGGGCAGCAATTTGGTAGAAAATGCTTAGAACTCGGTTGAGTACACATCGGGACCCTGAACTTTTCCGTTCTTCATTGTTTTGAGTGCCTGGACAATTTGGCTCTCTCTGCTCCATAATACTTTCTGTGAAGTGCAGGGGGCGGGTTAGCTTACTCGCAGGTTGCCATGTTTCCTGTGTCTATCCCTCCAAAAAAGAATAACTACTTTTCTTTTAAAAACAAGTTACACTGTCTTGAAAATTGCTTATGTAATGTAATTTATTGTACACATCTAAAAATATCAGAACAACCGGCCCAATGTTTATTGTTTTATCGACAAGGCAAAGTCGACCAGCCCATGAGGAAGTGCTTTGAAGATTTATACACGTCTTTTGTCAGCTCAATTTTGTATATATTACACCACAAATGACTCTCAGATGTCTCAATAGAGTATCTAAAGCTCACAAAGTGTTTCTGTAATTGACAATATGTGACAGACGCGAACTTTGGCTTGCTGTGTCATAACATTGGATGATGAAGGCATCGATCTCCGGGCCAAAAACGGTACAACACTTTATGTCCAAAAACGCCGGGCGATTTTCACCAAAATTTATGAGGACGTTCTTATTTATGCCCACATACACCTCTGAAAATATCAGAACAATAGGCTTGGTATTTAAGATTTTATAGACCAAAGGTTTTCCTCTCCATTGAAGATCGTTTGGATGAAGCCTGCAAGGATGCGGCACCCGCCGTGTTTGTATCATTTTAATAATGACACCCTAATACAGTGGCGAAAATGTATGGTCCGTGGGCCAGCACCGGCCCGTCAGGGGGTCAGAGCCGCCCGTGGAGATGGAGAACACATTCACTGCTATTTTTCAATAAAAGTAACTGTTGTTCGTAATTTTGTCCATTGGAGGGCGCACTGACGACACTTCAATGACATTGATGCACTTGCATGAGGAAATGCTGTGCCACCTTTGCACTGTAGTTTGTGAAAGTAAATACATCCATCCATCCATCCATCCATTTTCTGAGCCGCTTCTCCTCACTAGGGTCGCGGGCGTGCTGGAGCCAATCCCAGCTGTCATCGGGACAGGAGGCGGGGTACACCCTGAACTGGTTGCCAGCCAATCGCAGGGCACATACAAACAAACAACCATTCGCACTCACAGTCACACCTACGGGCAGTTTTAAAGTCTCCAATTCATGCCTGTTTTTGGGATGTGGGAGGAAACCGGAGTGCCCGGAGAAAACCCACGCAGGCACGGGGAGAACATGCAAACTCCACACAGGCGGGGCCGGGGATTGAATCCGGGTCCTCAGAACTGTGAGGCTGACGCTCTAACCAGTCGGCCACCGTGCCGCCAAAGTAAATACATCCTGTTGAAATATTTTTATATTTCAAAATTTTAGTCAAAGGCTTGAGTTCAAAAGAGGTTGGTTTGGTGGAACCTTTTTGTGTTTTTCATACATTGCCACAATTTGTATGTATGTTTATGTATACATTTGCAAAGGTTGAATAATTGAACTGTTATCCTCCAATGATTGGCAACAACATTTGCAACAAGATGATACTCAATAAATAATAATCATTTGCACCAAAACAATGGGAACATTTTGGAATTGTTTTTATTTATAGCCTTTTAAGCCACAAACATAGTGGTCTGGTCGACTTGCGATCAAATTGGGGCGAATGTGACAAACTAAAATGAGTTTGACACCCATGCACTAATAAATTAGCAATTTTTCAGCATATCAAATTCGCAATTGTCGATTGAAGATCATTTTGGGGGGCTAGCTGTTGTTCATATGATATACCAACTTTAAACAAAGCCGGTGTTTGGAAACTCAAGCAAGCTGTCCTTTTTTTTATTTATTATAATTTTTTTTTTCTGTCCTCTGGACAGCTACGCTGTATAAAATATGAGATGAAAAAGGGGTGTTCCAAATGCAATTTATGATTTAACAATTGCTCCAAAAATGATGGATATCATTGCAAAGGACTGCCCATCACATTTGCTTGAGCAAAAAATACATAGACAATACAAAGAGAAGTTGTTGGTGAAATATGGACCATGAAGACCACATACGTCCTGTAAGAGTTAATAGCATTAACTAGTTTTAATATAATTACAGTCTATTAAAGGTACATTTGTTTCGACTTTTGTGGCGCCTCCTGAAACCACGGCGCCCTTAGCATTCACCTATTCGGCGTATTGGGTGGGGTGGCCATGCACTGACGTCATAGTTTGAGCAGTTACACGGCCATGTTGGAGGTACAGGATACGAATACAACATTGGATGGGCAGGGATAGAAATGCACGGGAATAAATGATTTGAAGATGTCTTTATCCTGAAAATGTGTGGGAAATCACACAGAAACTACTCAAGCGAATCGAGAAGCAAGAACAAGAACAGTCTATTCTCCTGTATGCTCCCATCTCTCCCGTAAACATTCCTGCAATACCTTGCGCTTTCCCACAATATCATAAATATTATCGTACCCCATGATTAATTAATACAGTGACAAAACCGATCCGTGAGCTTTAGATAACGTTACATCCCTAAAACCAAGCTCTCTTTTCCTGTAGGAATTAGATTTTATATTCCAAAATGTTTGATTTTTAAGAACTTTTCACATTCACAGTCATGCAGTGCACCAAATAAACAACTGATGTTGCTTTGATTGATTTATTTCCAATGTTTCTTTACATTGTTGATGTTTGTTAACAGGGCAGACGTTTGTGCCAAAGTTCCCTCTCCTCTCCTTAGATTTGACTGCAGACACAGCGTTCTCGTTTCTGATGTTTGAATATCTCCAAAAATTGGATCAGACAAGAGTTTGACCTGATATTCCACAAAGCGAACAACATCATTGAAACGTGGCCTGTGATGCTGATTCTCACTGTAAAAAATCATTCTCTTGATATAAAAGGAAGTATTGACAGAATGAGTTTGATCTTGGCAGGCATATCCAGTTCTCTAATGTCGTGGAAATCAGACAGGAAAATCATTGCAGGGCATAATCCTGGAGTGAAGAAACATTTTCTGCTTTGACAACAGGCCAAATGTGTACTTTTAAGCGTTAATCTAAGATCTTTGTCTGTTAATCTGTGGTGGCAAAAGTACTCACATTTTGAAATGAATTAGAAGCACCGATTGTGTGAAAAATTACTCAAGTAAAAGTATTCATTAACTCCTGTACTTAAGTAAAAGTAAAAAAGTACACACATACGTTTGTAAATCGGTACAAAACTAAATGTGAATTTTTACTGCCAGTTAAAAGCAATGTCAATTTTGATAACTTATCATAATGAAAAAAACCTGACAAAATATTTTCCCTCTTTTATTAACTTACATAGTGCACATACTAAGGCATGCACAAGACCCAATGCAGTTGCCGCAAATCATTCTTGGAGCTGATAAAATCAGTTCTAAGTCAGTCAAGAGCTCAACCGTAGTTTACTGTATCTCTATTTACGTCCTTTTTACGATATGTTGTCAATTGCATAAATTGAAAAAGGTAAAAAGCATACAGCGACTGAAATATGAATTTAACGCGTCACCATTTTTCTCACAAAATAAATTTCCAAAGGTGATGCTATTGACATGACTATTTCACCAGATGTTGGAAACAACCCAAGTAACCCATACATACAAAGAAAGTAGAACAAATAAGATCAGAAAGTTATGTATAATAATGTGAAACGACACAGGGGAAAAGTATTGCACACGCCAACTAGTATTTATTTGATACTTGGTGCAAAAGCCTTTGTTTGCATGACAGGTTCAAGATGACTCATGTATGGAGAAACTAGTCGCACGCATTGCTCTAGTGTGATTTTGGCCCATTCCTCCACACAAGCAGTCTTCAAATCCTGACGTTCCGTGGGCCTCTTTTATGGACCCCGAGTTTCAGTTCTTTCCCAAAAATTTCGATTGGATTCAAGTGAGGTGATTGGCTGGGCTATTCTACCAGCTTTATTTTTTTTCTTTGAAACCAAATGAGAGTCTCCTTGGCAGTGTTTTGGATCAATATCCTGAGGAAATTTCTACCCTCGTTTCTTTTTAATCATCCTTGTAGATGGCAGGAGATTTTTGTCAAGAATGTCTTGGTAGATTTGCCCATTCATCCTTCATTCAATCATGTGAAGTTTACCAGCCCCACACCAACATGATCCCACCTCAGAACTTTACTGTTGGTATGGTGTTTTAGGGTGACGTGTCGTGCTATTTCTCCTCCAAACGTAGTGTGCATTATGGCATCCAAAGAGTTCAGTTTCGCTCTCATCGGACCAGACGATATTCTCCCAGTATTTAACTGGCTTGTCTAAATGTTGTTCAGTAAACTTTAAACAAGCTTTGACGTGCTTTTTTTTTCCAGCAATGGAGTCTTGCGTGCATACAGGCCATGGAGGCGAACTGCATTACTCACTGTTTTCCTTGTGACAACAGTACCTGCTAATTCTAGGTCTTTTTTGAAGCTCCCCACAGGTGGTCCTTGGCTCTTGGACAACTCTTCTGATTATTCTTTGCACTCCTCTGTCAGAACTCTTGGGAGGAGGAGGAGCGATCGAGGCAAATTTATGGTGGTATGTTTGGCTTTCCACTGTTGAATTATGGCCCCAACCATGCTCATTGGAACATTCAGAAGCTTAGCTATGCGCCTGTAACCAATGCCATCGTTATGCTTTGCAACAATTACTTTGCAATGGTCTTGAGACAGCTCTTTGCTCTTACCCATCATGAGATGTCTTGACTCACACCTTGGCAATGAGACCTTTTTGTAGGCCATCTATTACAACTGAACCAGCTGATATTAATTTGCACTAACAAGGGGCTGGATTGCTGTTTAATTACTGATAGATTTTAGGTGTTGTGGTGAAAATGTCATGACAATAGCACCTTTGGAAATATATTTAGTGTGAAAAATGGTGAATTAAAGTGATATAAATTAAGCAAATAAGTGGCTAATTTGCCGACTGGTTAGCACATCTGCTTCACAGTTCTGGGGACTGGGGTTCAAATCCGGGCTCCGCGTGTGTGGAGTTTGCATGTTCTCCCCGTGCCTGGGTGAGTTTTCTCCGGGCACTCGTGTTTCCTCCCACATAACAAAAAAATTGCGTGGTAGGTTGATTGAAGGCTCTAAATTGCCCGTAAGTGTGAATGTGTGTTTGTTTATATGTGCCCTGCGATTGGCTGGCGACCGGTTCAGGGTGTACCCTGCCTCTCGCCGGAAGATAGCTGGGATAGGCTCCAGCACACCCGCGGCCCTCGTGAGGATAAGCGGTACAGAAAATGGATGGATGGAAAAATTCTAATAATTTTCTTCAAAAACAGACCAAGTCCAAATTTTTCACATAACTATAAAATTACACTAAATTGGTGTTATGCTTTGTGAGTAAAAGTAAATAACTGGTAAATGCACTAGAACTATATTCTCTTGAACTAACCCTTCACCTTAATTTTAATTAACCCTTAATCCTAACCCTTCAAAGAGAGAGACAAGCCACAATGATTGCACAGAGTCTGTTATCGTCGTCTTTGTTGCTATTCTCAAGATCCTGTCGACCCACCTGATTGCGACCAACATCAGCGAAGGCTTTCTCAAAGAATCTACGAACCGGATCACTATTACCAATCTCACCAACCGATGAGTTTCATGACATCATCGCTCTTGGACTGCTTCACACAATTATCGTATTTTAAGCTCACGTTCAAGCACAATCAAAGCCAAATAAGCAGCAGCTGAAATCATGGGCGCAGCCACATTTGAGGACGTATGTGATGAGTTTGAACTCTTCAAATACTCACCACTATTTTGAATACACAAATACACACTTACACACATACGCGCGCACACACACACACACACACACGAAGATTCCTACCATGTATACATGTGATGACTCTCCAGAGAAGGGAGGCAAAAGAGACGATAGGGCTGAAGAAGGCAGGAAAGATCCCCCAGAGCCTGAGAAGGTGGTGGTGGTGTTGCGGTATTCACTGAAAGTGTCAGGGTAGTAGGTGTCAATGAGAGAGAAGCTAGCTGTCTCACAGCCCAGTGGTCTGCCTCCAAAGGTGGATGGGTACATATCTGGTGAAATCTGCTTGGTAGATGCGCCGAAGTCTGAGTCCGATATGAAAGGACGCCTCATACCATAGTAGCTGGGTAACATATGAGACCCTGTAGGGAAGAGTGGGACAATTTTATGGACTCACTAAAACCAGGGCTGTTCAATTCCACTTTTTTTTTCAGATAATCACCGATAATAGTACTGAATACCAATACCACTAGTAATTTTGATTCATAAAATTTCAATTAACACAATGACACATAATTGTGAACAAAAACCTTTCTTTCTATCTGACGCACATGATGCTTCGGTGATGTGTCAAACCGCTGCAGTGTAGCGCCAACTCCTGGTTCGGAGGACTTAATCAATGTCCGATTTTTTTGTGCCTTAATTATCATGGCTGATATCGGCAGCCTTTTCGGAGTACCCGATACCTTGAAATAAGGCCAGTATTGGCCCGATACCGGTACCTGGTATTGGTACTCGCCCTTCCCTAACTAAAACAATCTACTTAAAACTTGTATGAGGCTATGTTAAAATACTACTTGCTCCACCCTAAAAACATGATACAGCTATACCGCAATATTAATTTAGCAATATGGTTGTCATTAGTCACTGATGGTGTAGTGGTACACTCGCCTGACTTTGGTGCAGGCAGCGTGGGTTCAGTTCCCACTCAGTGACGGTGAGAATGTGAGTGCGAATGGTTGTCCGTGTCTAAATGTGCCGTGCGACTGACTGGCGACCAGTTCAGGGTGTAGTCCGCCTTTCGCCCGAAGTCAGCTGGGATAGGCCGCAACGCCCCGCAACCCTAACCAGGATAAGCGGTGTTGGAATTGGATGGATGTTTGCCATTGTGGTTTTCAATAATGTAGAACTTTCTTTCATGAGACAGAGATGTGTTTCTAGCATTTTCCATCCATCCATTTTCTCTGCCACTGTCACAGCTGAGCTAGAGCCTACCCCAGCTGACTTGGGGAAAAGGCTCGGTACATCCTGGAGTGGTCGCCAGCTAATCACAGTTTTCAAATTCTCATTTTATTATTTAGCTTCATGACAGCGGTAACATATTAGAGACCACTCTCAATATTACATTGCATTCTAATCTAAGGCAAACCACAACTACAATAATAGACAACATGAATATTATTCTCTTAATATTTTGAAGTTGTACCTCATGTTGTGGCAGGGCGTATAAATTGAATAGCCTGTTTGGGCCTTCGTTCATTCATTCAAGTTTTTTTTCTGAAAGAGTAAATTTCCTCACCTGACATCTGAACGAAAGAAGGCGGAGTTGTTGAACCACTCTGTTAAGAAGAAAGAAATGACACACATGAATGACACTGAAATAAAATGTTGTTTTTTATTGGCAGCAAAAATCCGACAGGTATTTTTTTTTTGTACCAAGCAAAGTAATCAATTGAAATGAACACACAGAGAACTACAATCAAGGTCTACAAATATCTCCAAGACAATCAAGAGAAATTAAAGGATGTGCGTTAGAGTTGATAGTAGACCTCCATCACTGCAGGATAATGATAATACCATCATTACTGCTGTCTGTGAACGTACACTTGTTCATGTGGCATTCAGTTGTATTTTTAAATGAATGAGTCGTGTGGTCATGTACCTGCTCCATGTGGCAACTGCATTGAGGTCACTAAATGAATTGAATTGGCAAGTGATTGTCGTGGAAACATTTGGTAATTTAAACTTGAGTCAAACCGGACGACATACAAAAAGGTGACGATGGTGAGAGGTGGCATCGCTCAGGTGGTACAGTGGTCTGCCCTCTTTCTCCGATGACAATGAAGTAATACCTGCACACTGGAGTTAAGCAAAATCCTGATACTACAGCACCGTCAGTGTACGAACGCTATCATCAATAATGATTGAGTGAATTAGGTGCCATTGTTGAGTGCTAGAAGTAGAAATGTACTTTAGGTGAACGTTACCATTTTTTAAAAATAGAAATCCATTCCATAGCTAATTATATCAACTATGTATAGTACATCATATCTGTATAATTTTTTTTTGTAAAAACAATCCCTATGAATACATTTGAAAATGTTACAAAAAAAATCTGAAAGTAAAAAATATTGTAATGCATTCATACACTTGCACGACAATAATTTACTCTAGTATTTCAATAAATAAATAAATGTATTTAAATAAATAAAAATAAAAATACATTTAAATAAATCCTAAATTCACATATGTAATTTTTAAATTCCCAAATCTGCTACATTTACACACAATTTGGCTGTTTCATATGATTGATGTCACATGTGTGGGACCATTTTTGATTGTACATAGACAGTACATGGTTTTTGGAAAATTTGCAAACACTGTATTACAAAAGTCAATATAAACATTTTTGCTTGTGTAATGTTTGCCAGCATGTTTGTTTTAAGACATAAAGACTTTTAGAGTTTAGCAGCATGTGGAGCAAAGACAAGAGATAAGCTCTTGTATTTGCATATTGCCAACATGAAAGAGTTGCTATGAAGCCCCCGTGTAGGCAGGGAGGCAAGCAAATTTTGAGGACAGAATTTGAATGTGATTTGCCAATGCTAAGACTTCCTCTTATGGACCAGGTACGGCTCAGTGCATCTCTGAAGGCTGAGTATGGAAATGAACACATTTAAGTTCAGACTGCGTGTGTGGCTGTCTGGTTACGTGCCATCCTTTCTTTGAAAAATAAAACACACCCAAACAATAGTATCTTAAACAGCACAGATTTATGGTGTTCATATTCCCATATCCTGCATAGTTTTTAAGGTTTTTATTAGAACCATTGCTTTGTGATCAATAGCTATTTTCAAATGGCGTGTTAGGAAAGACTACATCCATAATACATTCATCTATCCATTTATCCTCACTAGAATCGCAGGCGTGCCGGAGCCATAATATATCAACGATGCAGTCGTTCCAATTCTATTCTGTCCCTTTCCCCAACAGTAGACAACTCACGCTGTGGTCAGTGTTTTTCTCAACACTCTCAATAGCCTTTTTATTCCCAAGGATGACGAAGGGCATTAAGCGGACATAAAGACATGGATGGCTTTCATACGCCTGTGTCTCTGTGCTTCACCTTTTGTAAACAGAAAAGTAAACAGTGAGATGAAAAGGCACTGAACTGGAGACCAAATAACCTCACACACGCATATATTGGCTTGTTGTCTAGTCATAGTATTAGACCCTGTAAAAAGGATGCACTATATTACGAAGACCTAACCACTGTGTTTTAAAGCTCCTGTTCCAAGCTCATGGCCACGTGTTATAGAACAGTAGCCTACGTACTGTATTAGCATTGACGAGAAATGGATAAAGCACATAACCAACAGAACACAATATTGGTTGCATACAAGATAAACTCGTTTAGGCAGCAATCAACAGCTGTGGTGCTAGGTTAAACGAATAAATAAATACTGGTGCACCAGCCAAGACACCTCATGTTTTGTTTTGTTTTGTTTAATTTTGTCCGAGCGTTAGTGTTCAGTTATTGTATGCAAGCTTGTACAAACTTCTCAGTACACTAATATTATCAAACATTGTTTAATTTTTTTTGTTACAACATGTACATTCATTAGCTTAGCATTAGCGTTCTTTTTTCGCCCCTCGCTGTATCTCGTGGTTTACATTGCGGGTTCAGTGCGTCGAGGATTTTTATTTATTATTACAGTACATTACAGCGCAGTTACTCAATTGCACGTCTGAGGTGATATTCTTCTTCAGCAAACTAATTAGCAAAGTTTCAATATTTCAAATGGTGGATTCACAACCCGGTTTTGACTCTTTCAGCAAAATTGCTCTTGTACTGTCTGTCAATCAACAGCTCTAAACACAGCATTCATTCTACGACCTTGTCAGTACTTAGTTTATGAAAACAAAGTAACAATGACCAGCTTTGTGATCAAAATAAAACAAACCAAGCTGTTGTTAATAACATTAAATATTGAAACAGAGTGATAACAGTGTAATATAACACGGTATTTACTGTATATTTTCTGCAACCCCTATAGTTCATTGTACACAATTCTACCTTGCTTCTGCTTTAAAGCAATTTGAAGAAGAAGAAGAAGAAGAATCAATCATTTCAATCACCTATTGGATGAACTTCAGAAGTGTGCTTTATTCATTTGTGTTCAGCACAGATTCAACTTTGCTTTGCTCACTCTGAGATACAACAGTGCCATTCATGTTCATCCTGCCATTTCTTACTGCTCTGTCACAGGTGGGCTTGAGCATATCACACCCAACATTGGCCAACAGCTGGGGTACACCCTGGAGCGACAACCATTTACACACGTATATCCTTACCTATATGCAACTTGTAGTCTTCGTTTAACCGAGCATGCATCTTTTTGAAGTGTGGGAGGAAACTGGAATGCCCTGAGAATCCAAAAACACAACTCTAAATGGAAAGGTCAAGGCCGAGCTTCGGACTCAGAACCTTTGACTGTGAGGCAGGAATTCTATCTCCATATTCTACCGTGCTGCCCTTCCTCAGTTGTGTCTTACATACTGTATACAAGGTATATTTATTTGTCTAATTCCAACATAAAAGCAAACACCTTCCTATTACAGCGTTCCGTCAGGTGGTTCGGATACAAAAAAAAAAAAAAAAAGTCTCGCTTGTGCATGTTGATGTGTAAAGCTAAGCCTGACTACAAGTAAGAATATGTGTTGTTGTGCTTTTCTGAGGCAACAATAGAGAAGTTGTCCGTGGCCTGTGCAAGGCCGCGGACAATACAGGCCTGCAGGTGTGTGTGGCTCAAACTTTGCATAAGCAGCCTCCTTCACGAGCTTTTCACTGTCTCTCTGTGGTACCTGTCCACCCCGCTCCCTCCTCCACACCACAGAAGTTTTTTGGAAAGCATGGCCATCACCATTGCTAGCATTGTATTAGTGTTCCTTTTGTGAGGATAGGACTGAGCGCTTTGTTATCCTCTCAGCACCGTGCTTAGCTATTTACAGATTGGCTTTGCTGGAGCTTGATGGCTTTTTTAAGCAAAGAAAGATGTGGGGGGGGGGGGGGGGGTGGTGCTTACAAGACAGACAATGGATCAACCATGGATCGTTAGGCCACATAACCAGCTTGAACATCAACAGGAGATTTTGAAAAGGCGACCAGCAGAATGTCAACTGTGGCTGTGAGCTTGGGTCAGGGAGGAAAAAATAAGAGGTGGGGAGCGACAGGAAGGGACAAAAGCAATGCGTTTTCGAGTATGTTGCACTTACACTGTATCTGGGCCCATTGGTCTGTCGGGATCGTTTCTCTGCCAACAGGTCTTTGACTGTGTGCTTGACTCGAACGCCCTGGTACACTCTCTTTGAATATTCTTGATAGGGCAACAAAATAGTGTGATTACACATGATCCAAATGCAGAAGCAGTTTTGATGTCTGATATATTGCAATTTCATGTACATGTCCATGATTGTCACCAGAAATGTGTTGATTTAAGTGTGTCACTGTTTTGGGTATTACGAGAGTCATGTATAAATGTCATGGAAATGATTTTTGGTAAGGTCAATGCAAATGGTATGCTAACTGGAAGTACTGCAAGTAAGTTTTGTATGGCATAACATTTAATTAAAACTTTAATCTGAAAAAAAGTACCATAAATGTTTGGAACTTCAATATTAGAAAGGGAACAGATGGTTAAACATCTTACAATTTCAATGACAACTGTAATTGTCTGGAAATAACATTCTGCACAAGATTTTAGACAAGCCCTAAATATGTAGTTATAATGGAGAATATATGATTATGATTATGGGAAAAAAATGCTTACATACAGGACATAATTTGTGGACTATGTACTATATAGTTTACTGGTTAGTATAACAAATACATGAGAACAAAAACAGCAACACAAATTATTTAGCCCTAAACATGAAAAACGGTTTAAAAACAAAAAAATATTCATTTTTCTCAAATAAAAACTAAAAATTATGAATATACATATAACAGAAGTAAAAGTCGCTTACCGGTGTCCATGATGTGGTTGATGAGTCTAACATACACAGGGGCCACTCTCTTCTTCTTCTGTTTGCCTACAGTAACTGAATACCAATGGTGAGCCCCATAGTGAGTGGTGTGCCTCTGTGAGAGCTTTAATTAAGCATGTCGTCAGGAGGGCAGGGACGCATGGAACATGCCACCTTACTTCACCACTGGAGATGTGAAGAGTGAGTTTTTTTTGTTTTTTAAAAGTCCTTTACCTATTTGTTTAAATGCAAATTTTGGGTAAGGACGTTTTTTGGAACTATTTGCATCTGCTTTCAAGATTCTGTGTTAGAAACATTGCGTGCATGACAGTGAGGTCGGGATGTGACCATACCTTTTGTAAGCGACACGTAGTCCATGTCACGCGGCTTTTAAATGCTCTTTCAAGCCAATCTCACATAGAATTGGGCTGAGAGGTGCTAGGAAGAAACGACACTTTAAGTTTTCAGGACACGGACACATTTACACAACAGACAAATATACAGGAAGTCCTGAATCTCAAAACAAAACAGCTGAAGTCTTGCATCTTAGATTAGCTCCTTTGGCTAGCAGAATAATTCTGATCTTGGAACTGAAGTTGTGTTCATTTAGTTTTCACGGTGTTCAATGACTGCGCATGATGTCTGACGATGCCAATCTGTGAACAAAGTAAAGAACATGTCTAAAAATGTCTCACTTGTTCATTGAGCTGAGGGTCAATCACCGCAAAGGTCGAAGGTGTTATGGCAATCAATATTAATAAAGTCATGATGCATACCTATGGACAGTGCTTGAGAAATTGATTAAACCACCACCCAGTTAAAGGTTTATACCACAGTTACATGGTTAATACACCAGTATAAATATATAAGCTCTTTAAGCAATTAAATATAATTACACTGAGTAACAATGTTTTTTTTTTGGTTGTTTTTCTGTTTGTAAGTTGTCTATTTTTTCAATTTTGCATCACTGAGTCAGAAAATGACATCCATTTCTCTTGTTCAGTTTAGGTTTTTTGCCAAGTTGTTCACAGTTTATTAATCAAATGTTACAAACTTTGCTTACTGCAAATTGAATAGTAGACATTGATAAAAGTAAGTATCTATCAATTGTACGTTATGTCCTCGTTCAAAATTCAGGGTATGAACCTCCATTTATTTGAACCTCTATAGTGAGAATACCTATACATATAAACAGAAACGTGGCCATAGTTCAAAACACAAGTACATTGCGATGACGATAATCAAACGATACATTGTGCTGCCCAACATGGCGTCCTTGATTTTCCTTTGCATGGTAGACTTTTAACTTAGCGACAAATTGTGTGAACTGACAATGGTTTTTTTTTAAGTGTTCCTGAGCTCAGGTGGCAATACCTGTATGCTTCACACAATGATGCCGGTTTTTAATGCACTGCCGCTTGACGGATCGAAGGTCACCATCATTGAGTTCAAAAAAATATTCCCATCCAAATAATGGAAAAATAATTCATTCAAAGGTCAAACTGCATCTGTCATGTGTGTGTGTGTGTGTGTGTGTGTGTGTGTGTGTGTGTGCGTGTGTGCCAGGTTTTGTCTTCCTCTCTCGTTTCTCACACACCTGCGCCTGTGAGCATCTTCACCACCTGTGCCTCGTTCCCCCTAATTACCTATTGTATTTAACCTCGTGTCTCATTCCCTCTCGTTGCCAGTTCGTTGTACCTTGTCGTCACGTTCCAGCATTCCTTGTCACAGACTCACAGTAAGACTTTGACCCTGTTCCGATTATCGACCTTGCCTCTTTGCCTCATGTTCTTGGATACTGTTGCCCTTCTTGGATTGCCTGCCCGTGTACCGACCTATGCCCGTCTATTAAACCTCTCTTTTTGGAAACTGTCCATTTGTTTTGGAGTCTTGCATTTTTGGGTCCTAGCCTCTGTTCCGTTCATGACAGCATCTAATTAAACTTTGTTACTACCGCATAGGTAGGATATGTTCAGTAATATTTCACCACTCTTTACTGTCATACAGCGGTAATATTGAGACTATTAAGTAAAAAGCATAAATACATTAAAACATTACAGTGCAGTATTAAAAATCATTACAAATAATAGGGCAAATAGAGGCTGTAATCGTGAATCATGTTCACGATTGTGTAATTTAATGCTACGATCCAAACCATGTAAAATGAAGCAGAAATATAGATTTTGACTTCACAAAATAATAAACAATGTTCATTGACACGATCAGTGAGGTATTCATTTCACAATGTTGTTGTTGTGATTGTACTTTAGTGTGCAGCGCACGGAGCTGTTTTGGCATTTTGGATAACTCATTTAATTAGGTAGTTGCTGAGTTAAAATATCAGAAACATCTTAGTACTGTATAATGCAGTGCAGTTATCCAACACTATCCACTATACATTTGTGAATACTAATTTGTTGGAATCATTATTTGTAAAGTCAAACTTTTTGATGCATCTCTCGGCTTGATTGTTATTAGATGTGGAGATTTATTTAATACTGTCTGTGCATATGCAGGATGAAAGCAAATAAATTCATCGAACAATATGGTGGAAACTATAACTGATTGTATTATTCAGAATTGTTTTGTTGAGCAACCTTTAAGGTATACTGTTAATTTACAGAATCATTTACAATGGCAGAATGCCAGAAGTGTGATCTTCTACAATCGTGATACAGGTATTTCAAATTTTATACTCCCTGTTTCTACAATGGAACAAGTACACTATAGTAGTATCCTAGTCAAGTCTTAGCAGTTGCTTGGGTGAATTGCATGGTTTAACACCTATCAGTCAAATCAGGTTTATCCAGGGAACAATTAAAGAGTCAAATGGGAGCATTCCAACTAGGCCACACAAATCAACACAAGGCTCATTTGCTTTTTGGTTTGCTCAAACTGTTTTATACAAATGATTGGAACAACAATTTGAGTAGAATATTGCTCAGGGCTGCATAGTGAAGCGTCGCCTTACACAATGATTCTGGGTGTGAATCTGTGTTGACTCAGTGGTTTTGTCCCCAAAAAGTATTAAAGACTCAAAAAGATTGCGCAATATATGATGAATGTTAGTGTGAAGGCTTGTCTAATTCTTTCAGGCCTGTGATTGACAGGTGTTCATTCAGTGGTACGCGGGCTCCTTCCAGTGGTATGCGGAAGAATCACTGAATTCTTTAAAATTTTGTGCAACGTGTAATCTAGATCAAATAAAATACATTGACAAATGGACTAAACCAATGACTCCAACCACAACAAATTTAGTTTTATTCGGAGGAGAGAGGCCTTCTACCTTGTTGTGCTCACCCTTCCTCGATGTGCCAGCTCACCAGTTGACTAATATGCATGTAATATGGTGTTCATTCACTAATAAGTTCGATAGAAACACTAGAGACTTACTTGTGCTGGGATCACTAATAACAACACAGGTTATACTAACATCAACTCACAGTTTCTTACACGTGTTTAGACACTAAAAAAGAATTCCACCGCACCACTCGACAGTAGCACTGCCTTACTCGTTTTCCCGAAAGCAGTCCCACACCAAGGGACCCAGGGCGATCCGCCGGCCCCACCGAGGCGCCACGACAACCGGCCATCCGGAGGAGGCCAAAGGGACCCAATGCCACCCACCCCACAGCCTTGTTATTTATTATAGTCTTGTTATTGTCAGATGGCACACTACCCAGGCAAAGGAATCAAGAATCTATATTTAGCATGTTGAGGAAGGGTCATGAGAGGGGAGCCCCAACGCCAAGCAGTCATCCAGCCCGGGGGGCCCGGCCTCTGCTGCATCGCCATGCAGCTTTGTGAGAACCCACCTCCCCCCTGTTACAATGACTGCTAGGTCCCCGACTGGCAGTCATTGGCCCTTCCCCGTGTATCAGTGCCCCCGAGTGGTGTGGTGCATTAAAATCTGGAGAGGCCAGTAAGCCAAGAGGGGCAGGACTACCAGGCACTGCTGCCTAACAGTCCACTGTACACCCACCGTCCCCCAGAGATGGGTGTATGTGATGCATTAAAACGTGGGGATGAGTGTGTGTGATGCATTTAAAATCCAGGGGGGCAGGCAGGGCGGAGGGGCAGGGCGCACGGACCGGGAAACAGCACAGACGTGCTGTAACCCGATCCGACACCCACACCCTCCCGACCCCATGCCAGTCCCCCAGGAACCCTTTGATATCTATATGTGCCCAGATGTGAATTAGTGAGAAAAGTAAGCGTGTGCTAAGTGAGTGATTAAGAGCCAGGTCTGGCCACCCATCTCCCACTCCCAATACCAGGCAAGGACAAGAACCGCACAGCAGGTCAGCATCACGTGTCCTAAAAACATTATTGTTAAATAGTTGTTGTAGGTGGTCAATTCCATGTTGTCCCCATGTACTAAAATGAAGTGGTTTATTATTAATATTGAAAGATGGATTATGCCACATTTGGGAGAGCATACTAGGAGCTAATTGAGATCCTGTCGCTTCTAAACCTTGCCACCAAGCCCTTAAGGTGGATGCGATTATTGGGTTCTTGATGCATTCATGGCGTTTAAGAATTGTGGAAAAAAGTTTTGGGAGTTTGATGATGTTGCAATCCATCTGCTCCAATTCGAGCCAAGAATCACACTCCTCACTGTGGTGCAACCATTTGATGAAGTATTGTAATTGGTTAGCAAAATAATAGTGTTTAAATTTGGGAGCATTTATGCCTCCCTCCTGTTTACTTTGCTGAAACAGGGTGGGGGCGTCTTTGTTGGTGAAATCCTCTGGGCTGGTTGGCGGTGGAAGTTAGTGGATGAACTAATTCTTGCTTTGTAATTTTTTGAATACAAATTTATTACGGCAGAATCTAATGTTTGAAACCACTTAAATGTGGGTTTACATGGAATCATTGAGAATAAATTATTTGAAGTAAGGTTTTCATTTTTATTGTGGCTATACTTCCCAGTAGTGATATAGATAAATTATTCCAGCGTCTTAAATCAGATGAGATTTTTTTCCAGAAGTGGTGTGTAATTTAGATTGGTTAGCTCTGTGAGCTTTGGCAAAATATAAATACCTAAATACCTAATGTTTCCTATAGGAATGGGGTAATCTTGGATTTGATCTGACAGAATCCATGAGTTTGCTGTCATTGGGAGTATTGTTGATTTTGGTGCAGCGGTTTCCTCCCACATCCCAAAAACATGCATTAATTGGAGACTCTAAATTGCCCGTAGGCATGATTGTGAGTGCGAATGGTTGTTTGCTTCTATGTGCCCTGCGATTGGCTGGCAACCAGTTCAGGGTGTACCCCGCCTCCTGCCCGATGACAGCTCGGATAGGCTCCAGCACGTCCGTGACCCTAGTGAGGAGAAGTGGCTCTGAAAATGGATGGATGGATGGATGGATGGATGGTTTTAAACCACAAAATAATACTTTGCGTCCGGATGGTTCTTTTACTCTTTGGCCCGGAGGACACGACGTCCACTGTGACCTTCGATCCCTCAGGTGGCGCTGCATCAAAAACCAACATCATTGTGTAAAGGATACCCACATGGGCTCAGGAACACTTCAGAAAACCAATGACAGTAAATACAGTTCGGCGCTACATCCGTAAGTGCACCCCGAAACTCTGCTATGCGAAGCAAAAGCCATTTATGAACAACACCCAGAAACACCGCCGGCTTCTCTGGGCCCGAGCTCAACTCAGATGGACTGATGCAAAGTGAAAAAGTGTTCTGTGGTCCGACGAGTCCACATTTCAAATTTTTGGGGGAAATTGTTGACGCTGTGTCCTCCGGGCCAGAGGAAAAGAAGCATCTGGAATGTTATGGACACAAAGTTCAAAAGCCAGCATCTGTGATGGTATGGGCCTGTGTTAGCGCCAATGGCCTTAACTATGGGATGACCTCCCAGTGCACATTAGACAAGCAATCTCCCGATCCATTTTTAAAACCCACCTCAAACCCATTTTAAATTCCTTGGTGTTTAACACAGTTTGAGATTCTGCCCTTGTTTTAGTGTCTTGTTTATTTATTTTTTTATTTTATTGTTGAAACGTGATTGTTTTATTGTTTCATAAAGGCTATGTTAAATTGCCCTATGTAGACCACTTTGTTGCTGCTGTGGTTATTCTTAAAGTGCTACAGGCTATAAATAAAATTTAGTTTAATTTATTTTTATTGCCAGTCAATGTTAGCAAAGCCAAGGAAATCACTTTATTTTGATTGCGTTTTTCACTCTCAGTTCGAGCACTATGCAAGTTGATAAATGTATTAAGTTGTAAGTTGATACATTTATTAACTTGAATAGTTAATAAATGCACGCAAGTGTGCCTTCTTTAAAGAGGGAAACTATTTTGTGTGCAGATTCTTTACCCGGCGGCACGGTGGCCGACTGGTTAGAGCATCAGCCTCACAGTGCTGAGGACCCGGGTTCAATCCCCGGTCCCGCCTGTGTGGAGTTTGCATGTACTCCCTGTGCCTGCATGGGTTTTCTCCGGGCACTCCGGTTTCCTCCCACATCCCAAAAACATGCATTAATTGGAGACTCTAAATTGCCCATAGGCATGACTGTGAGTGCGAATGGTTGTTTGTTTGTATGTGCCCTGTGATTGGCTGGCAACCAGTTCAGGGTGTACCCCGCCTCCTGCCCGATGACAGCTGGGATAGGCTCCAGCACGCCCGCGACCCTAGTGAGGAGAAGCGGCTCAGAAAATGGATGGATGGATGGATGGATTATTTACCCATTGTACCACATTTTAAAACGGGTATTGTATATAAGTGACAGTAAGAATTCACTTTTACATTTGTAATTCGGTACATAGACTGAAGCCTACTTTTTACTTTCATATAAGTAGAGGGGTTGAATCAGTACCTCAACTTTTACTGGAGTTTTTTTGTTCTTGTTTTGTTTGACACAAGTTTGACCTTTTTTTTTTTCTTCTTTTTTTAAGGAACGCTTCCGTCAGGACAGCGCTAGCACATTTTGTCCACTAGGCGGTAGTAAAAGACAACTTATTGTTGGAGAAAAGAGTGGCCCGAACAAATCTCAGGAATTGAGAGGGTCATGCAAACAGACTGAAAGTTACAATCAAAATGTACAGACAAAGGTGAACACAAACATTGAAATCGACAAGCAGGATGAGCTGTTATGTGTCCTCTCATGTACTTTGTTTGCTGGCTTTTGCGCATCCCAGATACTGACTCGTCATAATAATTTATCATTGGCTGGGTCTGGTCATAACTGCTGATGTTAGTCTCAATTGTCAACAAAAAACAGACTGCTCAAGTTTCACTCCTATCCAGTATGCTTCCCCCTTTCTACTAATAAACAGAAACAACAAGCACATTACACAAGCCATTGTTTTGTTGTTGTTGCTGTTTGTTTGTTACATCTGAGGAAAAGGCCGAACCATTTAACTTACACGACCCCAGGAAGTAAAAGTAACAGGAAGTGGAGAAGCAGTTCAAGAAGAGAGGAATTAAATACCACAAAAAGGACAGTGAGGAAGTTCTACCTGAAGATCCATCCAGGCAAATTATTTATTATTTGTTTAATTATTCCATAAACTTTTTTTTTTTCTTTTACCAGAATTAAAGGCAAATGCAAATTTGTCCATTTGTCCATGCTTACACACTTATCTTTCTGCTGAGCTCATACAACATCTCTTATCATTTGAACCCCTCCGTCATTTTGACTCCAGCATTCATATTGTCCCTCTCACGCTGTGATTTTGTGTGATTTTGCAATGAGAATAGTGAGAAACTCAATTTACACCCCGAAACAGTGGCCATCTATGTACCATTGGAGGTTTCTCCCATCAATTTCGTAAGGAGCCAGTTTTGAAAGTCATTTTGAAAGTCAAAATCATTTTGCAAGATTTGTAGTTGTGTGTAAAAAAAAAAAGAAAAGTGACAAAAAAAATCTGTTCCAGGTACAGTCCCATTTCACATCACATTCAACATTACCTTGTACAGTTAATAATGTTTGGAATTTAAAGCCTGTTTGAAAAAGGACTCAAATGTTATTTCTCTACCACCATTGAGAATATGTTTCTTATCGCAGTACACAACTCTTGGATTAGTGACTGGAATTTTCCAGATGACAGAGTACTGTGTCTGGCAAAGAGGAAGAAACTGTTGTGAAGTCAATTCTCCACTGTTCCTATGCCTATCATGCACATATAGGGATTATTCTCATTAAACTAGATTACATAATGTAATGCTTTGGTATGCGTCCAAGCCCCACTTGCTGGCTTTCTCTTGGACATCATTGTACTTAGTCATACAACCCCAATTCCAATGAAGTTGGGACGTTGTGTTAAACATAAATAAAAACAGAATACAATGATTTGCAAATCATGTGCAACCTATATTTAATTGAATACACTACAAAGACGGCGGCATGGTGGGCGACTGGTTAGAGCGTCAGCCTCACAGTTCTGAGGACCCGGGTTCAATCCCCGGTCCCGCCTTTGTGGAGTTTGCATGTTCTCCCTGTGCCTGCGTGGGTTTTCTCCGGGCACTGCGGTTCCCTCCCACATCCCAAAAACATGCATTAATTGGAGACTCTAAAATTGCCCGTAGGTGTGAATGTGAGTACGGATGGTTGTTTGTTTCTATGTGCCCTGCGATTGGCTTGCAACCAGTTCAGGGTGTACCCCGCCTCCTGCCCGATGACAGCTGGGATAGGCTCCAGCACGCCCGCGACCCTAGTGAGGAGAAGCGGCTCAGACAATGGATGGATGGATGGACACTACAAAGACAAGATATTTAATGTTCAAACAGATAAACTTGATTGTTTTTAGCAAATAATCATTAACTTCGAATTTTATGGCTGCAAAATGTTCCAAAAAAGCTGGGACAGGTGGCAAAAAAGACTGAGAAAGTTGAGGAATGCTCATCAAACACCTGTTTGGAACATCCCACAGGTGAACAGGCTAATTGGGAACAGGTGGGTGCCATGATTGGGTATAAAAGGAGCTTCCCTGAATTGCTCAGTCATTCACAAGCAAAGATGGGGCGAGGTTCACCTCTTTGTGAACAAGTGCGTGAGAAAATAGTCAAACAGTTTAAGGACAATGTTCCTCAATGTACAATTGCAAGGAATTTAGGGATTTCATCATCTACGGTCCATAATATCATCAAAAGGTTCAGAGAATCTGGAGAAATCACTGCATGTAAGCGGCAAGGCCGAAAACCAACATTGAATGTCAGTGACCTTCGATCCCTTAGGCGGCACTGCATCAAAAAACGACAACAATGTGTAAAGGATATCACCACAGGGGCTCAGGAACACTTCAGAAAACCAATGTCAGTAAATACAGTTTGGCGCTACATCCGTAAGTGCAACTTGAAACTCTACTATGCAAAGCAAAAGGCATTCATCAACAACACCCAGAAACGGCGCCGGCTTCTCTGGGCCCGAGCTCATCTAAGATGAACTGATGCAAAGTGGAAAAGTGTTCTGTGGTCTGACGAGTCCACATTTAAAATTGTTTTTGGAAATCGTGGACGTCGTGTCTTCCGGGCCAAAGAGGAAAAGAACCATCCGGACTGTTATGGATGCAAAGTTCAAAAGCCAGCATCTGTGATGGTATGGGGCTGTGTTAGTGCCAATGGCATGGGTAACTTACACATGTGTGAAGGCACCATTCATGCTGAAAGGTACATACTGGTTTTGGAGAAACATATGCTGCCATCCAACAACGTCTTTTTCATGGACACCCCTGCTTATTTCAGCAAGACAATGCCAAACCACATTCTGCACGTGTTACAACAGCGTGGCTTCGTTGTAAAAGAGTGCAGGTACTAGACTGGTCTGCCTGCAGTCCAGACCTGTCTCCCATTGAAAATGTGTGGCGCATTATGAAGCGTAAAATACAACAACGGAGACCCCTGACTGTTGAACAGCTGAAGCTGTACATCAAGCAAGAAAGGGAAAGAATTCCACCTACAAAGCTTCAACAATTAGTGTCCTCAGTTCTCAAACATTTATTGAATGTTGTTAAAAGAAAAGGTGATGTAACACAGTGGTAAACATGACCCTGTCCCAGCTTTTTTGGAATGTGTTGCAGCCATAAAATTTTAAGTTAATGATTATTTGCTAAAAAAAAATAAAGTTTAGCAGTTTGAACATTAAATATCTTGTTTTTGTAGTGTATTCAATAAAATATAGGTTGAACATGATTTGCAAATCATTGTATTCTGTTTTTATTTATGTTTAACACAACGTCCCAACTTCATTGGAATTGGGGTTGTAGTTAAGTACAATACTTTAAATTCTTCCGAAGGTCTGGAAGACCCGCTCCTTGAGCCGTCACCTGATCGTGGTAGTGGGGTTTGTGTGTCCCAATGATCATAGGTGCTAAGTTGTCTGGGGCTTCACGCCCCTGGTAGGGTCACCCATGGCAAACCGGTCCTAGGTGAGGGACCAGACAAAGCACGGACTTGCAGCCGCATGTCTTGGACACTCAGGTGAAGAGAGGGGCGGAGCTGTCAACTGGATGAAGTGGCTGGGGAGAGGCAAGTCTGGGTGTCCCTCCTAAAGCTACTGCCCCCGCGACCCGACCTCGGATAAGCGGTAGAAAATGGATGGATGGATGGTCTGGAAGACGTATTTTGCTGAGTGGGGTAATAAAAGTGTTTATTCCAGTCCTGTCTCCACACATTCGCTTGACCTTTGCATGGGTTTGAATGATCAAATGAAAAATGACAAAAGGAGAAGTGTTTGTTTATTGGCAGCACAATGCTCCATTGGCTTGCAGTGTTGCTTAATTCAGTCCAAACCAATGGACCATGGAGTGAGTATTTGCTTCCACTTGATTTGGGTATTGGTAAATCGATGTAGTTAGTTAATTTTACATTAAAAGCACAGCCTATAAAAGTCAGGGATTATCACGGTCTTAATGAGCAAGAACATTCCTTTGTGGGTGAGGGGGGGGGGGGGGGGGGATTGTATCAAATTGTAAAAGACAGTGGGTGTCGTAGAATCTGTTTTTGGGCAGTATGTGTAAGTTTGCAGGAGCAGAAGTTAAGGAAGCCTTTTGGCCATTTGTGACCCGCTCATACATGACATCACCGAAAGACACGCACGTGGAAGCAAAGGAGACAGCATACAACAAGAAGACGATCTTCATTCTCCGCCAGGAACCGAACCTGCTGGGGACTCCGTTCTATAGTTTAACTTTTGAACTTTTGCCATGCCGTAGTTATATTTTTTGTAATTGTAATGTTCGTTAATAATTTGAAGATGATTAAGAAGGCGTCAGAGTCATTAATGGTCATTATTCTATCTATCGATCGACCGACCGACAGTACCTTTCCTATCTATCGACCGACCAACCGACCGATCGATCGATCTTTCGAGAGTTGAGTTTCTATTTTTCTTGAATAAGGTGGGTTTTCTTTCGTTGATAGTTGGTAGTTTCATATTTTTTGTCCACTTACGCAGGAATGATCGTTGCATTATCATACCCTGCATCTACTTTAGGACCTTTAGGAGTTGAAGAGCAGAGTAAAATGTTTACACTCATTCCATTTACATTCCCAACTCAATGCACTTTGCAGTCTAGTGTCAACAGGGCATAGATTACAAACCCAGGCTGGCGGATGTGATGCCAGGCCCAGAAGTTCGCATATGGTGAGATGTCAGCATATGTGCTGGGTTCAGCCAAAAAGTAGATTTAATGCATAAACTGTTGGAACGTATAAAAGGGCAAAAGGTGGGGTACGTATGTTATTATATGTGTGAGGATGGCAGGCTGCACAACATGCTTCGCACTCACAAAAGCACCTTTGACAGTTGCGCTCTCATTGAATGGAATTTTACTCACATACATGCACAGACACGTACACACACAAAATGCCATGAGGTCACGCAGTAGCATGAGTACGGGCGCATTAATTCACCAGGCCACCCAGTGTTCAGAGTTTTAAGAGACCCTGAAAACTAAGTTGATCCTGATGTGTTAAACAGGTCTCATTTTCACTCAGACAGTGGAAAATGACTGGGACCAGAAGCCTTACTAATGAGCAGATCACGTTCTTTATTATTATTCTCCAGCTCTACAATGACACAAACTGAAATGCCTACAAGTTAAATGTTCATAAGGTTTAATCATCATAGCCTGGATGTTTTTTTTAAGGTGACTTCAGGTCCTTATATATCTGCAAAGCAATCCAGACTCAAACATTATTTTGCCCATTAGCTCAACATCTTAGTTTTATCGTATAGCCTCCCCAAGAGAATTGTGGAACATCAAGAAACCAATCATTTTCTTAAAAGAGAGCGTATTGAGTCAATGTTGAATTTCAAATGAATGAAGAAAAAGAACTGCAACCTTTTCCAGGTTGAAACTTTTAAAAAATATGAAGCAATGTATTCATTTAACAAATAAAATCTGAATATGCGTGGGTTTCCCCAGGCTACGCCAACATCCTCAAAACATGCTTATTAAACTAACTAGACTGTAAACTGTCCGTAACTGTGAATTTGAGCGTGTATAGTTGTTTGTCTACAGTATATGCGATTGGCGTACAATGAACATGTCATGGGCGTGTGTTCTGGTTGTTGTCTTCCCCCTGTCTCGTACACACCTGCTCCGGAGAGCATCTTCCCCACCTGTGCCTCGTTTACCCTAATTACCCCATGCATTTAACCTCATGTCTCATTCTTTCTGGTCGCCAGTTCATTGTACCTTGTTTCCACGTCACCGACTCATAGTAAGCCTAGACCCTGTTCAGATAATTAACCTTGCCTTTTTGCCTCACATTGTTTGGACACTGTTGCCTTTGCGGATTGCCCGCCTGTGTACCGACCTCTGCCAGTTTATTAAACCTCTCTTTTTGAAACTGTCCATTTGAATTGGAGTCGTGCATTTTGGGTCCTGTCCTTTGTTCCGTTCATGACAGAACATATTAAAAAGAGATATGAACAGCTTTTAAAGTGATGTACAATGTGTGGTCCACTTGCCGAGGGCACTCTCAGGCCTGAACACAGTAGATTTCCAGATGTGTTGTTTGCTGCTGACTTATGTAAGGTAAGCGTGGGTGGGGCCAGTGGGTCCATTGTCTGCTGTCTGCTATGTTGATTGAAAATGTTTAAATGTTGATTCAGTCTCAGGGCACTACGTATGTTAGCAGGCAAAATTAACCCTTAGCGTATTCAAGATGCTTGTACAAAGGCTTGGAAAACCGGGTGTTTTCTATGTGCTCAATAGGCCAGACCTGATCATCATTATGACCGTGTTTCATAACCTATTGGTTTTACGACAGAATACATGGAAAATATAGAATTGGGACTGTTCTCTAGGATAATAAAGAGCACAAACTATGTGGTTCACTTAAGTGTTAACAAGCAAATGGGATCAGGACAGTCCTGTTCCAGATCCAGACGCCTTTTTGTATGGACCCAGATCTATTTTTAACCTAGTATACTGATTACAATCCCTTAAGGGCAAGTTGATCTTACCAACTGCATGTTTTGTGTGGCACACCACACGGAGAACCAGATCACACACATGCCAGTATGCAAGAAAATATGTCAGAGTGAAAGAGGCGGGAAAACTATGTGGTGCCTCTTGCGTTCTACGCAACCCTCTTTTTTGATGAACCATTTGTATGCTGCTGTGTTTTAATGTTCGTGATGGTGGTACTTGGAAACCAAAGTATTTTTTATTTATTTATGGATTTGTTTTAGGTGGTACTTGGTTTAAAAAGTAACTGAATCACAGATTTAGACGAGTGTGTGTAATTTAACAAGCTCCAACCTTTGCAAACCCACTTAAAAAAAATTTCAACGGCCAAATTAAAAAACAAAAAATTACAACTGCAGTATAATGCATGCATCCATGCCAGACGTTATGGACCTGAGCTTGAAGACATGTTAATGGACTGGACATTTTAGGATTTTAATTGAATACCTCTGACACAAGTTGACATTGTCTTTCTTTTGGTCTGTTATTATTTGTTTATTCAACTCTTCCCCTAAACTTGTAGACAGTTCAAATTATAATCAAAGTCAGCTGGGCTAGGATGCAGCTCACCCATGACCCTAATGAGGACAAGTGGTATGGAAAATGGATGGTTGGATAGTTCTATACTTAAGTGCTGTTTTACTTAGATCAATGGGATCAACAGAGACTAATCCAGCAAATGGCGACTACTATTTCTGTCTACATGATTCAGCAGTCCAAACAATTTCAGTATTCACTTGAAAAATGTTTCAACATTCCTGCACTTGTAAAAAAACAAACAAATAAACAAACAAATAATGTCAGTTGAGTCAGAATCACAGGAGCCAGTGGGCAATCATCTGAAATCCTGAATTGTCAATGAGTATTGAATTTCAAATACACCACTCGTAATTGTTGGGCAAATCAAAAAGGTAGAACATTTACGCAATTTACAGTAACAAATGTAGTTATAACAGCCATCTGCATGCCATTTTCATTCTAAACTGGCTGTTTTCAAACCAAGGCCACTCCTGACGTCAGCAAGTTTGGAGAGGAACCGGCGAACATTCCTAAGATGAAGAGGGATCCAGATATAGACTCATTCCCCTGGACCCCATCCCCGCTCTGCCAAGTTCCTCTCAGCCAGGTCAACACTTTCAGCGAGTTTAAAGTCAGCTGTTTATTTCCTTTTTTCAAAAAAAAAAAAAAAAAAAGTATTACTTTAATTTGTACCATTATGACAGACCGCCCAAAATGACCTGGTGGCAGCAATTCACATATTTAGAAAAAATATATAATTGTTTTCTATACCACATTCTCCTTAGAGTCACAGGGGGGAGGACCCTATCCCAGATGATTTCGGGTGAGAGGGACAATCCACTCCTGACTGATCACCTGTTGATCACATGGCTGACACATAGATACAGACAACAATTCACACTCATGTTCACACAAAGCCTTCACTTAACCTACCATACATTTTGATTGTGGGACAAAGCACATGGAGAAAAGCCAGCAAGCTCAAGGGAAACAAGTAAACTCCACATAGAGAGAACCCGCATCCGAGCCTGAACTGAAGAGAACAGAACATACTGCCAAACAAACGTACATTTATTATATTGGGGGGGAGAGGTGATAGGAGATGTTCCAAAATGAGTTACGATGCAATGGTATATGACTTGCATAACTGATAGAAAGAAAAAAAATTTCTGCAACGTAAGCATTTAGGTGTAATGTTTTTGTTTGTTTTTATGTAAGGGCAGCACAGAGACCCTGTAGTTAGCATGTCAAGCTCATAGTACTGAGGTTCAAAACTTCAAGCCTTCTTGTGTGGAGTTAGCATCTTTCTCCACGTACTTGTGGTGGTATTCTCCGGGTACTCCAGCAGCTTCCCTCTTTTCCAAAACATTCATGTTAGGTTCATTGAAGACTCTCAATTGTCCTGATGCGACAATGGTTCTTTGTCTATATGTGCCCTGTGATTGGTTGGTGAAAACTCTGGGTGTACCCCACCTCTCACCCAAAGTCTGCTAGTGCTGTACATCTGCAGCCCTGATGAGGACAATTGCTATATCCGATGGATGAATGTTTTATGTACTTGACAAACATTATAAAATACTATACACTTGCAGGCCACAGCATTAGATACATCTGGGAGCTGAATTAAAAGCTGGATCAGAAATTTTGCATATTATTTGTGGTGTTTTGAGTGACACTGTCAAATAAGTACTAATTTGCACCACACTGAGATGTGGTTCTATGATGTGTCAATCAGATCAACACAATCGGCAAGGGGCAAGACTGGTCTTAAGCAGGAGCCACTTACATATTAATCTTAAATTAACGTGTTACTTACAACTCAGCATGTATAAGCAGTTGACAGACATGCACATTCAAAATAATAACGAATTCATGAAAAATGATCCAATCCTTACATTTACTTCAGGTTTTCTCAAGCAATAAAGTACACATGGAAAACCCATATGTAGTCTCAATAGGTTTAAATATCTCGTCATGTTCTCTGAAACTCATATATGCAGGTTCTGGCCTTCATTTATGCTCACAAATTGACCACAATGTGCTGGCTGACACCAGGACTACTGGAAAATGTCACAGGTGTCGTATGCGTTTTACTGTCACTGCTGTCAGGTCGGCTTTTCCGTTACTTCCCAGAAATGCAATGGAAAAGACTGCCATGACACAATGGAAAAAAGTTGTCCAGACCTTTTTTTGACCATTAAAAATTGGTGGTTTGGAATTCACTTAATCGCTTAAAGAAATCCCTCAAGTGATGCCAACAATTATTGCTGTTTGTCTGTCTATAAATTGAGACTTTGTCTTGAAATAAAGTGCAGCCGTTGCAGACAAGAGCTGCATGCTAATGAGGGGAAAAAGTGAGTTTTTGCCTTTAATATGAGCAGCACGCGCCTTATGTCACAAATCTGTCCTCATAAGAGCCTCCTTTCAGCACACATGGGAATATGTTGAATCACTCACCGCTTATTATTGACTTCCAGACAGTACTGCTGTGAGCTCTGGGAAGATTGCTTGGGAAACTGAATCCTTGTTTGACGTCAGTAGTGATAGTGTCCACAGTAACAACGGCGACAACAGTAAAAAAACAACGGTCGACAAATGCAATTTTCAAAGCAGCACAGCCAAGAATTACTGTTATATACAGTAAATCAACAGAATAATTACTAACATCTGGTTATATGATATTGTAAAAACTAAGGTATGAGGCACTAAAGCCACTCATAGAAAAGTCTGCTTTTATATTAATGAAAAGGTGGTAGCTTTAGCTATATAGCTATATATTTGGCCTTTTCTGTACCTATATGGAAATGTATAGAACTGAATACATTTTTATCTTTATTTTTACATCAAGTCATTAGAGAGGACAGAGTTGTCCCAGGTTGTGTACAAATCCATTTTCTGCCCAAATGCATACGTCAATGTTTTTGTACATACATGCATATAATCCTTTTTGTCTTGGGTAGATTCACAAATGATTTAATGTATCGTGTCCTTTCATGATGATATTTGATTTTTTTAACTTCAAATAATGAAAAACAAAAGTATTTTGTTGTTTTTTTTAATTAGTATCAGTAAACACAAAACACAGAAATATAACTGTATGGCGTATTTCTCTTTACTAAACACACACACACACAGACACGGTGGGTACGGAAAGTATTCAGACCCCCTTAAAATTGTCATTCTTTTTTATATTGCAGCCAATTGCTAAAATCATTTAAGTACATTTTTTCCACATTAATGTACACACAGCACCCAATATTGACAGAAAAAAACTTTGTTGAAATTTTTGCAGTTTTATGAAAAAAACTGAAATATCACACAGCCATAAGTATTCAGAGCCTTTGCTCAGTATTTAGTAGAAGCACCCTTTTGAGCTAATACAGCCATAAGTCATTTTGGGAATGATGCAACAAGTTTTTCACACCTGGATTTGGGGATCACCTGCCATTCCTCCTTGCAGATCCTCTCCAGTTCTGTCAGTTTGTATGGTGAACGTTGGTGGGCAGCCATTTTCAGGTCTTTCCAAAGATGCTTAATTGGCTTTAAGTCAGGGCTCTGGCTGGGCCATTCAAAAACAGTCACGGAGTTGTTCTGAAGCCACTCCTTTGTTATTTTAGCTGTCCGCTTAGGGTCATTGTCTTTCTTGAAGGCGAACCTTCGGCCCAGTCTGAGGTCCTGAGCACTATGGAGAAGGTTTTCGTCCACGATATCCCTGTCTGTCCTCATTCTGTCTGGTCGCCAGTTCGTTGTACCTTGCTGTCACGTTCCAGCATTCCTTGTTTCCACGTCACCGACTCGTAGTAAGACTAGACCCTGTTCTGATTTTTTACCTTGCCTCTTTGCCTCACGTTTTTTGGATACTGTTGCCTTTTCGGATTGCCTGCCTGTGTACCGACCTCTGCTCGTATATTAAACCTCTCTTTTTTTTAAACTGTCCATCTGTATTGGAGTCTTGCATTTTGGGTCCTGTCCTCTGTTCCGTTCATGACAGAACAAACTGGCCATAACATGGACCCAGCAGACTCAGACCCGGTGCGCAAAGCCCTTCAAGCCCAGGGTCAACGCCTCTCGAAGCAGGATGAGCAGCTTGCTGCCCTCCACCTTCATCTAAAGGGACTGTCGGAGCATCAGGACGCTATGATGAGACAGGTGGCCTCACAGTTTGAAGTTCAAATAAATATTGTTCAGAAGAAAGAACCAGCTGGCACAGCAACCGATGCCGCCACTGTACCACCATTTCCTTGTGAAGCAGTCACCATGCAGCCACCTACCACCTCCGCTGCTGTCTGCCCACAGCTCTCTCGACCGGAGAGGTTCTCTGGAGATTCTGGGAACATTAAGCCATTTATCACTCAGTGCGAACTCCACTTTGAGCTGCAGGCAGCTGCCTTCCCCACCGAGCGGGCAAAGATTGATTTTGTCATTTCCCACCTGACTGGTCATGCGGAGGCGTGGGTTACTGCTGAATGGAGCCGCAATTCCGCCGCATGTCATTCTTGGGCTTCTTTCGTAAAGACTATGGAGCAATGGGACTATGGGACAAAGGTCCCACTAGACCTGCCGACCGACTTGGACACTCTCATCGCTCTCGCCGTAAAAATCGACAAAAGGCTTTTGGATCGCGAGCTGGACGGAGATCGGCGGAAGGATGTGTCACCACGCACTTGGAGGATGAGCCTCGGTGACCAGCCAAACCAAGGCAGATCCCTTGTTGCCGGTCTTAATCCACTGGCTAGCGTCACCACGGGTGAACCCATGCAACTGGGCAGGTTTCCTCTCTCCCCTGAGGAACGTCAACGCCGGCTGAGGGAAGGGCGGTGTTTCTGCTGCGGGCAGTTGGGTCATTCCGTGAGCAACTGTCACATCAAAGTTCCCAGTCCCGGTACCAAGGGTACGGGAGCGGTGAGTCTAAATTTCATTAAGGAAGACCCTACCCGGGTTCTTCCTGAAGTAACACTATCCTCTCCTGATCAAGAGATTCATACTTCTGTATTGATTGACTCTGGTTATGACGCAAATTTACTCAACTCCCCCCTCGTTAGACGTATGCACCTTAGAACCTTTCAAGTAAGGCGCCACCACAACACTTATGCTGCAGACGGCAGTTTTATGGGCAAGATCACTCACCGCACCCAAACACTCACATGGACATTTCCTGATTCTCACTCGGAACGCATTAGTTTTCATGTTTTTGACGCCATGAATTATGACCTTATTTTAGGGAACCGATGGTTGAAATACATAACCCGCACATTGACTGGTCCTCTGGGCAGGTTATGTCATGGGGCAGCAATTGCGCCCAGAACTGTTTCAAGCCTCCATATAATGTTCAGGGATACATTTCTAATGAAATTCCAAAGACCCCATCGGGGGATACTGACTTATCTCAAGTGCCCACCTGTTACCATGACAATAGAGACGTTTTTCCACATCCTAGGCCAAATCCCTTCCACCCCACAGACCTTATGATTGTGCAGTTGACTTGCTGCCTGGAACCACACCTCCACAGGGGAGGTTGTTCTCTCTTTCAGGGCCGGAACACAAGGCTATGAAGGAGTATGTGGAAGAATCACTGGCAGCCGGGATCATTCGCCTATCTTCATCCCCTGCGGGAGCAGGATTTTTCTTTCTGGACAAGAAGGACAAGACTTTGCGACCCTGTATCGATTACCGGGTTCTCAACGAGATAACAGGTACCCTCTTCCTCTCATCTCCACTGCCTTTGAGTTCCTGGAGGGAGCCAAGGTTTTCACCAAACTGGACTTGAGAAATGCGTATCATCTAGTCAGGATAAGGGAGGGGGATGAATTAAAAACAGCATTCAACACACCAACGGGACATTATGAGTATTTGGTAATGCCTTTTGGACTCACTAGCGCTCCAGCTGTTTTCCAAAACCTTGTCAATGATGTCTTGCGTGACATGTTGAATGTGTATGTTTTTGTCTATTTGGACGATATTTTGATATACTCCCCGGATGAGGAGACTCACATTATTCATGTCCGGTGTTGGTTGCAGCGGTTACTGCAGAATGAACTTTATGTCAAGGCTGAGAAATGTGAGTTCCACAAGCCGTCTGTTTCTTTTCTGGGTTCCGTGCTGGCTCAAGGTGAAGTAAAAATGGACCCTTGCAAGGTCGATGACATGATTAATTGGCCCACCCCCACGTCACGCAAGGATGTACACAGGTTCTTAGGGTTCGCAAATTTTTACAGAAAATTAATTAGAAATTTCAGTTCTATAGCCTGTTCTATAGTGTGTTTGCATGATCTTACCTCGCCACACAGACCATTTGTGTGGAACCCGGTTTGTCAGTCAGCGTTACAGAAACTGAAATCGAGCTTTACCTCCGCTCCCATCCTCACTTTGCCAGATCCCAACCAGCAGTTCGTTGTAGAAGTCAATCCGTCTGATGCCGGAATAGGAGCAGTGCTCTCCCAGGAATGTCTCTAGGATGGTAAGTTACATCCTTGTGCTTATCTCTCTAAAAAGCTGACTCCAGCCGAGATAAATTATGACATAGGTGACCGTGAACTACTGGCGGTCAGGGTGGCTTTGGTGGAGTGGAGGCATTGGCTGGAGGGGGCACAGACTCCATTTTCACAAAAACCTCAATTATCTTAAATCTGCTAAAAGATTAATTGCTAGACAGGCTAGATGGGCTCTATTTTTCTCAAGATTGAATTTCATGTTATCCTACCGACCTGGTTCTGAAAATGGTAAGCCAGATGCTTTGTCACGTACTTTCTGCGACAAGAATTTTTTGTCCGACCCGAAAACTATTTTGCCCAAGTCATGTTTTATTTCTGCTGTTGTTTGGGACATTGAAACTGTGGTAAACGAGGCTCTGAGTAACACTCTTAGCCCTGAAGATTGCCCTGAAGACAGGCTTCATGTGGTCCCGACTTTAAGGGGAAGAGTCATCCACTGGGCTCACACAAACCGGACTGTATGTCACCCAGGCATTGCCAAAACGCAATCTGTGGTCGAAAAGCGCTTTTGGTGGCCTAATGTTAGGAGGGATGTTATCAATTATGTCAATGCTTGCCAGTTATGTGCTGCTAACAAGCCCTCTCGTCAATGTCGGGGAATTGCGACCCCTGCCAATACCACAACGTCCTTGGTCAGACATCTCCGTAGACTTTGTGACGTGATTACCGGCCTCTAAAGGAAATACCACCATTCTCACAGTTGTTGACAGGTTCTCTAAGAGGCACACTTCATTGCACTTCCGTAACTCCCCTCAGCTAAAGACACTGCCGAGCTGATGACAAACCAGGTATGCAAGTTGCATGGTTTTCCCAAGAATGTGGTATCTGATAGGGTCCCCCAATTAATTTCACGATTTTGGAAGGGGTTTTCCAGTCTAATAGGTGCTACCGTCAGTCTGTCATCTGGGTTTCATCCTGAAACCAACGGACAAACCGAGAGGCTGAACCAGGACCTGGAGACTGGGCTCCGATGTCAGAGGAGCCACAATCCTGGTCTCAGAAACTGGTTTGGGTCGAGTTCTCTAACAACTCTCTCCCCACTGCATCCACTGGTCTATCGCCTTTTCACATTGTGCATGGTTACCAACCATCTCTGTTTCCTGCCATAGCCCCAGAATCCAGAATCCACAGTTCCACCTGCATTGACCTTGGTGAGACGCTGCAAGAGGACCTGGGAGCAAGCCCGCCAGATGCTGCTCCGCCAAGGATGGTGCTACAAAACCGCAGCTGACCATAGGAGGACACCGGCCCTGAACTACAAAGTGGGTCAACGAGTGTGGCTGTCTCCACCCAGCATATTCTACTCCGGGTGGAGTTCAAGAAGCTCACTCCCAGGTTTGTTGGGCCCTTCCCCATCACAAAGGTCATCAACCCTGTCACCATGAAGCTTAAGCTCCCAAGCTCGAAGCACGTCCACCCTGCATTTCACGTCAGCCTGCTCAAGCCCGCCCAGGAGTCCCTTTTGGTCCCGCCTTCCAGGTCCCCCAACACCCCCCCGGTTCGCGGATGGGGGCCCTGTCTTCACGGTGAGGTGGCTGTTGTCGTCTCGTTGCGTGGTGTTGGTGGTGTGGGGGCCTCAGGTCAATATTAATCCATCCATCCATCCATTTTCTACCGCTTATCCGGGTCGGGTCGCGGGGGCAGTAGCTTTAGCAGGGACGCCCAGACTTCCCTCTCCCCAGCCACTTCATCCAGCTCTTCCGGGGGGATCCCGAGGCGTTCCCAGGCCAGCCGAAGGACGTAGTCTCTCCAGCGTGTCCTGGGTCGTCCCCGGGGTCTCCTCCTTAAAAATATTAAAACTCGGCTAATCGATGGCTCATAGAGTATCTCAAAAAACTCTTAGGTCGGGTCACTCAAATATCAAGGCACTACTGTGTGTGTGTGTGTATAAACATGGAAAAAAGGCATGACACAGTATAAACATTTCATATCATGATCAAACTGAGCAAAATTATCAATAAAGAAAAAATATAATTTAAAACTACCATAAGATATTTTAAAAAACAGCAGTCCTCAGCACTTTTTGCACATTAGAAATTTTAAACAGTGACAACCAAATTAATTTTCATGCATGCAGAAGACAGTGATAGTAATTGTATTGAGTAAAGACTATTCAACAATGGATTCCACACATCTCATGTTAATGTTAGAGTAATGGTAGAATTTGCTCACAAACCACACAATGGACGCAATACAATAAATAATGCGTGTGACTGAATGACACTCATTTTCCACCTGCAGTCCTTTGCCTTAGTACTTATTTTGGTTGAAAAAATGTCACCATCATCTAGGTTGCTTTCCGCCATGTTTTGTAGCACTGCAAAATATGCATCTAACATCTTTGCTGTCAGTCACGTTTTCTTCATCTTATTCTTTTTTAATGATTCACATCTTAATTCTCCGTTTGCGCTTCCAGATGTGAGAAGCAAGAAGAAAATGTTACTCACGCAGACAGCAAATACAATAGGCATCCATCCATCCATCCATTTTCTGAGCCGCTTCTCCTCACTAGGGTCGCGGGCGTGCTGTAGCCTATTCCAGCTATCATCGGGCAGAAGGCGGGGTACGCCGTGAACTGGTTGCCAGGCAATCGCAGGGCACATACAAACAAACAACCATTCACACTCAGATTCACATCTACGAACAATTTAGAGTCTTCAATTAACCTACCATGCATGTTTTTGGGATGTGGGAGGAAACCGGAGTGCCCGGAGAAAACCCACGCAGGCACAGGGAGAAAATGTAAACTCCACACAGGCAGGGCCGGGGATCGAACCCCGGTCCTCAGAACTGTGAGGCAGACGCTCTAACCAGTCGGTGGGCACAATTATTTAATTTGAAACGGCTAACCGTGTGAACATGTTATTATAAAAACATTTTTTATTAAAATGTTAACGGCATTTGTTAACGGCACATCCAGAAGCACATGCACGCGCTTCCAAAACGTTTGTAACACATTCACAGTACAGGATATGAAAATTGATATGCATGAATATGGACAGCGATGAAGAGCAGGCAGGTAGAGGTTGGTGCTAAATGGGAGACCCTCTAACATAATTATTTACTGGTTTATGCTTAAACAAAGTATGCTCACCTGAGAAACCCAAAAAAACAACCTAAAGTACAGAAATTTAAATGGAGAAACTTGTTATGCAACGGAATTATAAAACATGTTTTATTTTTTTGCTGCATGCTAATATCAGTAGTCTACATGCAGGACAATGTAGAGAATAAATAATGTTAAAAAGTAAAAATCCTTATAAAGTGTGGGATTTTCATTGGACAGCAACAAATATTTGGATGCAATATTAATAACACAAAGTTATGACGCAATTTTGCGTGTTTGGATGCATTGTCTGTGGAAAGGTTTGGGTGGCCAGCACACTTAATGAGACTGGAGTATAATGAGAAGATTGTTTGAAAGCACACAGCTCGATGCCATTGCCTACAGGTTTTCCAGGTCGCTTATGTAACCTTATTTTCGACCACTAAAAAGTCATCATTGTTACTGCATTCAATCTTTTATTTTTCATCAGTCTTTTACCATGGTCCTATAGAGCTTCTTGCAAGCAAAAAGCATCAACACTGGCTTGGTGGTTTGTGGATTTGTCATTGAATTGGTGGACGTTTTAAAAGAGCACTTGTTAGAAACACGGTTTGTTATACTTTTTAGCCTTATGGTTAACTTCTGGATATCAATGTTGTCAGCTTGGCGACTTCTTTGCTAAATCGCGAAGAAAGTTCAATTGCAGTTGTAATCATACTCAGCTTTTTTAAACTCACTTTTTATTTCTCCCATGACATTATTCCTCTCTCCTACAGCGTCCATTGTAATCAATTATGCAAATGAGGATATGATCTCATCTTACAACTTCATGCGACTTTAAGAAGAGCCAATAGCTACTTTGTTGACTAGGAGTTGGCAACACTGTTGGATATCGATAATCCCAAAATGTGTTAGTATGAAGTGGCTTCATCGGGTTTCTCTGCCTATTTCTCGGTAAATCTTATAATGCAACCCTTTTTTCTGCAAAAGCCTGTCCAAGCATTGCCAGAGTGATAGCATGCACCTGCAATGATTAACACTCAAGCAAGGCTTAGTTGTTGCTCAGTGGCGTGGTATGCAACTGTATTTGGGCACCCGTCTTTCTCCAGTCCATCTTTCATCTTTCTGCATTGCTGTGGATGCTACGTCGATCTGTCAGACGATCACACAATCCATTTTACCCTCACTTGTGAACAAGGCCCTGTGATACATTAATGTCTCCACAGGACGAATGACTTATTTCTCAAAATTGAAAAAAATAGATGCAATTTTAGGACCATGATGAGAAATTAAGTATTCTTACAGCCATGACCCCCCCCCCCCCCCCCCTTACATCCATGCTCCCCCCCCCAAACCCCCCCCACACACACACACACACACACTATCAGCTTGTCCTCATTTGGGAAACAGGTACAGTGAGTACGGAAATTATTCAGACTCCCTTAAATTGTTCACTCTTTGTTATATTGCAGCTATTTGCCTAAATCATTTAATTTATTTTTTCCCCCTCATTAATGTACACACCCCCTCCTTGAGCCGTCACCTTATCATGGTGTAGGGGTTTGTGTGTCCCAATGATCCTAGGAGCTAAGTTTTCTGGGGCTTTATGCCCCTGGCAGGGTCACCCATGACAAACAGGTCCTAGGTGAGGGACCAGACAAAGCACGGCTCCAAAGACTTTTATGGACAGAATTTATCTGCACAGCCGAGGCATAGAGGGGGTGGCCTCAGTATATTGATGTGGTTCTGTTGGGTTCATCAAGCCGTGATCTCCAACTCTCAGAGGAGCAGTTTGCAGCAGAGTGTGAAGCGGCTGGGATGAGAATCAGCACCTCCAAATCTGAGACCATGGTCCTCAGTCGGAAAATGGTGGAGTGCCCTCTCCAGGTCGGGGATGAGATCCTGCCCTAAGTGGAGGAATTCAAATATCTTGGGGTTTGGTTTACGAGTGAGGGAAGAATGGAACGGGAGATCGACAGGCGGATCAGTGCAGTGTCTGCAGTGATGCGGACTTTATATCGGTGCGATGTGGTGAAGAAGGAGCTAAGCCGAAAAGCGAAGCTCTCGATTTACCGGTCGATCTACGTTCCTACCCAAGCTGTGGGTCGTGACCGAAAGATCAAGATCCCGGATACAAGCGGCCGAAATGAGTTTCCTCCGCAGGGTGTCTGGGCTCTCCCTTTGAGATAGGGTGAGTATCTTGGTCATCCGGGAGGGGCTCAGAGTAGGGCCGCTTTCGGCTGGCCTGGGACCTGGGGAGAGGGAAGTCTGGGCGTCCTTAATAAAGCTACCACCCCCCCGACCCGACCTTGGATGTTCCGTACACGTCCCACCGGCAGGAGACGCCGGAGACGACCCAGGACACACTGGAGAGACTATGTCTCTCGGCTGGCCTGGGAACGCCTCGGGATCCCCTCGGAAGAGCTGGAGGAAGTGACTGGGGAGACGGAAGTCTGGGCTTCCCTGCTGAGGGTGCTGCCCCAGTGACCCGACCTCGGATAAGCGGAGGGAAATGGATGGATAATGTACACACAGCACCCCATATTGACAGAAAGAAGCGTAATTGTTGAAATGTTTGCAGATTTCTTAAAAACGAAAAACTGAAATATCACACAGCCATAAGTATTCAGACCCTTTGCCTCAGTATTTAGTAGAAGCACCCTTTTGAGCTAATACAGTCATGAGTCTTTTTGGGAATGATGCAACAAGTTTTTGACACCTGGATTTGGCGATCCTCTGGCATTCCTCCTTGCAGATCCTCTCCAGTTCTGTCAGGTTGGATGGTGAATATTGGTGGACAGCCATTTCCAGGTCTCTCCAGAGAGGCTCAATTGTGTTTAAGTCAGGGCTCTGGCTGGCCCATTTAATAACAGTCACGGAGTTGTTCTGAAGCCATTTTAGCTGTTTGGGTTCTTCTTTACCTCACTCACCAAGGCTCTTCTCCCCCGATTGCTCAGTTTGTCCGGACGGCCAGCTCTAGAAAGGGTTCTGGTCGTCCCAAATGTCTTCTATTTAAGGATTATGGAGGCCACTGTGCTCTTACGAACCTTAAGTGCAGCAGAAATCTTTTGTAACCTTGGCCAGATCTGTGCCTTGCCACAATTCTGTCTCTGAGCTCTTCAGGCAGTTCCTTTGACCTCATGATTCTCATTTGCTCTGACATGCACTGTGAGCTGTAAGGTCTTATATAGACAGGTGTGTGGCTTTCCTAATCAAATCCAATTAGTATAATCAAACACAACTGGACTCCAATGCAGGTGTAAACCCATCTCAAGGATGATCAGAAGAAATGGACAGCACCCGAGTTAAATATGAGTCTGAATACTTACGGCTGTGTTATATTTCAGTTTTTCTTTTTTAATGAATCTGCAAGGATTTCAACAATTCTGTTTTTTTCTGTCAATATGGGGTGCTGTGTGTACATTAATGAGGAAAAAACGAACTTAAATGATTTTAGCAAATGGCTTCAATAAAACAAAGAGTGAATAATTTAAGGGGGTCTGAATATTTTCCGTACCCACTGTAACTGGAACCCACCCAGCTGACCTCGGGTGAGAGGCACTTACTACTATCATTAGGTTAGGCTGCATCTCTTGAGCTGGGGGGTTGGGGACATTTCGTTCCACAAGGACACCTCAACAGAAGCCAGAAAGCAGACGAGCATCTCTCCAACAACTACTTGCCATTTTTACATTTCATCCGCAGTGACACTTAAACCACCACCATCTGGTTCGAAAGCACAGGTTAGTACTGATGACCTACCACATAACAATGCATTATCCTACGCTTGATATTGAGGCTAAAGTTATAGAAGAGTGACCACCAGTGTACCTTTACTATGATTGATGATTTAATTCAGCTTGATAGTTGTTTATATCCTCACATCAGTCTGGACTACACTGGCAGACTAACCAACCAACCACCTAATCCAAATTTCATACATCAATTGTTTATCTTAAAAAACAAAAATGAAGCAAGCCTAACACACAATGTGAACAACAATGGGTTGAATGGAATTTTGGATGTGTTACATTCGGTTCTGCTGGCAATATAAATGATGGAAAGCTCTATTCCTGGCTAGATTATGGTATAAAGAAATGATGTGACCCATAAATAATGGGAGGTGTGTTGCCAAAATAACAGTAATGATGTAATTGCAAACACATTGATTTAAATAGTGAAAATGTTTTAAATGGCAGAGGGAACCATCTGGACAATCAGAGGAAAAATAAGAACTCTTCTATAAATAAAGCATGACTTTAGTTAAGGATCTGAAGTTTTGCATATTGTTTGATATTTCTGTCACTGCAATTCTGACATTTAAGGTGGTAGAAATTGTTAACACACTGCCAGGTCTTAACCAATAAAAATTACACATCATGTTTTAGTTTGGCTTGGCTTATTGTTAATGTAGGCTGGGGGACAATGCGGACAATTTAATAGTTTTCCAAACATCCGTGTGAGGTCATAGAATGATGCTAGGGGGCTGATGGGGCTACGTTCTGCATCTGTATCTTACGCTCAGTACGGCTTGTTTTGCTTATTTTTAACTGGGCAGCCAGAACATTCCCTTTCTACGTCTCAACAAATTCAAATTCCATTTCTCTGTTTATGATATTTTTTCCTCTTTTTCCATTAGTGACACCCTTCTGTGGGGGTATCACCAAAAAAAAACGTGTAGTTAATCCTTCATATGCTCACTGAAATGAAGTCTCATGAGAGTTGCTGACACGCTTGCATGGCGTCACATACAATGAAGTATATTACTTTGACTATTGAGGCATTTTTTTCCAGAACTTTTAGCTTGAACTCCAAAGTGTTGCGTTTGACTCACTTTAGAAGTAGGAATTACCATCAGGAACGTTTTGGCCACGCTATGGCGGTCTAAATAGCTAAACTAAGGGACCTTTAAGTATTAACGTGTTTATTTTACTGTAAGGTATGTGGAAAATAACTGTTGACTTTCCAGGAATATCTAACAGTGTGTACAAACCCCCCATCATACATGCAAATCAACAAAAGAAGAAACTTTAAATTTGGAAGGGCCAGACCCGTAGAGGTTTGTGCAGAAGCTATATATATATATATATATATATGTATTTTTTATTTTTTATTTTTTTTTTATAGCAGGCTGACATATTTGGTTTTGCATGAGAGGGCAAATACGAGAGGCAGTCAAATAGTACTGAGCCCAATTTTACTCTAACTTTAATTATTGCAATAGAAATGCAATATACACATAAAAATAAAGCCCTAAAAGTGGGAATTTCATTGCATTTTCAATCTAATCTCTGTTTTTCTCAACATTGACTGTCCATTGATGAACAAGGGCATGTATGCAGCTTGCTTAACGTGTTCGTCAACACACATGTACTGACCCCTAACTCCTTCTTTTAAAGGTCCGAAAAGGTGATGATTTAATGGTATCAAATCGGGTGAGGATGGGGGAGAGGTGATGTTTGTCCACTCCTTTGCATGTCACAGAGGTCATTCAAAGCAAGCGCTTGCTCTTCACCTTTGATCCTGGACACCCACTTTTTGACTGTGCTGTAGCCTATTGTAGTTTCTCCATACACATTATTGCGAACTTTTGCAAACGTTGAGCAAGAAAGCAAGAAATTCAATGACAGCCCTCTGCTTCTGGCAGCATATAAAAATGATGTCATTTCCAAAACGGCTGACAGGAAAAGGACACGCTTAAACGGGATGGGCTCCAGCACGACTGCGCCCCTTGTGAGGATAAGTGGTACAGAAAATGAATGAATGAATGCAAAACAAGTATACTACAAACCATGCAAATTTCTGAAAAATGTTTCTATTCTTAGTAGATTAATTTAAAATGGGCTCATTACTTTTTGACTGCCCCTCATGTTATTCAAAACTCAAAATGTGTTGTGCTGATAGACATTGTACGGTATTTTCTTCACTGGTTGGCTAGAGAAATTCAGTTGTGTAGCTTCAGACTGAAGTTTATGGGGTCATTTAACAGTTGGCGTAATGGTTCTCACCCAATAATGGTTGAAAATAAACATAAATGCAGGGTGATACAGCAGTGTATGATAAAAGTGGTGCTACTTGCTCTCATGTTTTCTTCTTCCTTCCTCCACCCAAGGCGATGTGCTACATGGCATGATTCAAAGGAATTTACGTTGGAATGAAGGCTCAATGTTCTGTCTGGCAAAGATTAGAGTTTTCCAATAGTAGACTGACAGGATAATATCGTGATCTGTAGAGGTAGGGGGAAAAAAATTGACACATCTCTGTAGAGAGTTGAAATGTTTTTCTTCTTGCTCCTGTCAGCAGGTAGTTGGAACAATCGAGCTACTGCTGGGCAGAGAGAAATCAGGATGCCTAATACTTTTCAGATGACTGTCATTGCTGTTTCTCAATTGTTGGAAACAAATAGAACAACTGAATTGCCTTTTAGTAGTAGTGCAAAAATGGCCGTGTAACATTACCAGGGTACAGAATTTCTTAATGAATGTCTTAATGTTATTTTATGTGGATGCAATAAGAATGAATCTGGCAAATGTTTGATTTGTGGAATATTCCATTGACTCCAACCTTTCTATTGATTGAGACTGTATGACGTGCATTTGTCATGCACTGTTGTATTTTTCCTGGCTGAGCAACTCACCATTGCATTATCAGTATGCTGGCTAACTGCCATTTGATCTAAACCACACCCACTTTCTCCTCCTGCCCATGCACGTCCACACATAGCCCAAAATATAAACCAGTCGTAAACACATCTGCGAACACCTATTGCAGGGAAAAAATTATTGAAAAAAACTTTACAAGTAGCAAGGGATGAGCCAAGTGTTACACAACAAGGATCAAGCAGAGGAGGCTAAAATAAGTGCTAAATCATTGTGTCATACTTATACACCTGTATTCTGTCAACAGATAAACTTTGCATGTTTGCCATTCGTATGCCACCAAAGATGTTTTTTTTAGATAGAGTCAGGAAATTTAGGATCTCGTCCAGTTTTATTTTGTCAAAAGGATCAATCAACAAGTGAGGTCCAAATAAATAACATTTATAATGCTCAATGGGAGAGAATTTTTGAGAAATATAAAATGTGAATATGAAATGCATACCCTTTTAAACTAAACATTCTTGTACAGCAGTTATCGATGACACAAATGTTGGCTTAAAGCAGCAATATTTACTTATTTAATTTTCATGTCTTCTAAAGGTTCCATTAGAAGCAGGGGGCCACGTCATGACAAGTTTAATCCTGCGAATAAAGTAGAATTTATAGTGAGCTTTGTTTAGGTGATCTCAAAGAGGCAGGCTGAGAAAGCCTCTCGTAAATTTCTTAAATGTTCCACCCAACTATTTATTCATTTTGGTAAAAATGATTCTCCTCAATCTCTGAACTGCCTGTCACCTTTTATGTAGACCTATTTTTTTCTGCACCATCTTTTGCTAAGAGACATATGCTGTATGCTGTTATTGAGACCAAATCCTTCTTCTTATCTGCATTTAAATGCACTACCACACCAAAAACTCTGTTCCCTACCGAAAAGAGCAGAAACAACCCCACACATGGTATTAGTTGTCTTTTTATTTGCATGTTATGCATTAACAAAAACACCCATTTTAATAACAGGACGACAGAGCCAGAACACTAACAAATTCAGAATCAGTACAACCACAAACCTCTAAAATACAGAGTGGTATTGTCAGTTTTTAAGAGCCAGCTGTAAAACAAACTCAGACACACCACAACATCAGTTCTCCCTAATGTGCAGTTTATATCACTAACAGGGATGTTCTAGGCAGTTTCTCAAAACTAAGTACAGTATCAAAGACAAAAAATACATTTGTCTGAAAGTAGGTTGTAATCAAGTAACCTACAATATAAGGAATATGCAACATACTATTTACGTATATACAGCATATTAATATTTAATATACACACACTGGGACAGTCACAGAATGAAGATTACCCCAACTGAAACTATTCACATTTAACAAGAAAGATGCCATCAAACAGTGACCATGGTATAAAATTCACCTATAAATACACATTTATATATATGCCATTATGAAGACAACTTTTAAATAAAGCCTAGACTGGTAGAAAACTGGTATACAACACCAAGTGTACACTGTAAAGGCATATCTCGTATAATAATCAAGATAATATTAAAACATTGCACAAAAAAGGGCTTAATACACAGGAAATAAAGGTCATGCTCCAGCAACAGATCCAAAACTAGGCTGTAAGATCAACATATTAAGACTTGACAGAACACACCAGCAACTAAACATGACATGCTCTCAACTTTACATAGCATAAACATGCAACTTCAGAGAGGAACACAGAGCAGAACAGAACCAACACGTTGTTTCACAGATCAAATGGGTGCTTTTTCAAAAAAATAAATGATACATTCTTTTTTTTTTTTTTTTTTTTTAAATACATCTATAATTCAGCATTCCGGGAACAGAATTGTAACTTTCAAAACAACATCTGTCCATGTATTGCACACATATTAGTTCACAAAAATAGTTGGGGCACTTTTCAGCAGCATTTTCATTTCATGTATACATATATATTTAAAAACAAAGTTTAAAAACAGACATCACAGACACAACAAGTGAAAAGCATATGATGGACACATGGAGAAAAAGTTGTAAAAATGTTTGATAGTGTGCAACGAGAGTTAATAGGTCCATTTACTAAGGCTAGCCTCATGGATGCACAATGTTGTACAGTTTCTTTAAGGACAAAACAGCAAAACCCCTTTAATAAACTGCATGGACCGCTTATCATGATTATCACTTTCTTTTATGTGCAAGTACTGATTGCCAAGGCAAATCCTCCAATGAGAGAAGAGAACATTTGGTCCTGGAGTAGGGGAGCTTGCTCTTAGTCCGACAAAAAGTCAAATGGCACAACTTTGAAAAGGTGGCTGACACAATGGCACTGTGTGACATAAACTCATCTCAAGACAGCACTCAGTGAATTTGAATAATTGAAACAGCTACAAAATCGCACAATGCTCATCTCTACAATCAACTCTTGTTGAAAAAAAAATGTTTACATCCTCTTATTTGAACCTAAAGTGGCAGCTGCATCATCTACAGAAGTCAGATACATAGTTAGCTAGTCAGTCAGTAGCATTCAACTCGTGGATATTACGTACAATGCAAGTCATTAATGTCTCTGATGTCTTATCAGCAATGTCTCGAAACTGAGTTGCACACAGAGGTTTCATTGTAAAATCACAAAAAATACAGGAATACGACCAAACATTTATCAAGTAATCTTGTCACATAAAATCAAGCAGCTCTGCTTTGCTCTGTTCTGCTTGAAAAAGTGGCCATGGGAAAGCCAGCACAACGTGTGCTTTGGTATCATCGCGCAGGGATAACATTTTGGAAACGAGTCACCTTGTAACAAACTTCCAGCAGTCATGCAACATCCATTGCATGACTGTTATGCAACTAGTCACTTTACAAATAAAGATCACAAACATTTATATGATCCAGCTGTTCATTGCTCTTTTTGTGACACCAAATATGTTGCTATTGCATTTAGGAATAGTAATAGTAATGGAAAACAAGTTCACATGTGGAGAAGTGATTGAAAAGAGGATATAACCAGATGTGGAGAAAGATTACAATGTAAAAGTGTAAAAATAAATTACATTATCAAATTATACGGGCTGGACTCTAACCAGCATTAAATGCTACATCAGCATTTGATTGCATTTGTTTCAGAGTTCAAACACTGAATCGTTTTGAAAATCTTGCAAATTGAAAGGAATCACCTTCCACAGTCGTGGCCAAAGGTTTTGGCAGTCAATGAAATTTCGGGTTTCGTGTTAATTTTGCTAGGTCACTTTTCACGTTTGTGATTCACATTGCTTATTGTTGTACAGAGCATATAGAATTATGCTTCTTAACTTTGGTATGCCTTTCTTTTTTCTGTTTTTAAAGCAGTGACGTGAACGAAGAAGCAAAACAGAGCACTACACTGGAGGGTTTTCCTTTGTCTTCTCATGATTACCCACTTGATCTGTCTAACCATAATAGATTTGGCAGACAATAAGGTCATACGATCACCTTCAAAGTTTACTTTTACTTGTCATTTTCCAAACAATGTCAGATGTATATGTGAGGTAATCCACACCTTTTGACCACAACTGTGTAATTGACTGAAAATGTTGTTTAGTATTTGCCAGTACCAATATTTTCGATGACTTGATATTTGACCACAGTGTTCACTTGTAAAAATAGCAGATCAGGAAAAAAGCATCCTGCAGAAAAATCATGAGGAACTTTTGCTTGAAATTTAAAATGTGTAAATTAACTTTGTGTGCATTCTATTAAAAATAGATGTACATACACAGACCTGACATTCTTCCACAACAGTCAGCATATACTGCGTTCAGACAGGAAACTACACAAATAGATATTGCAATAGACAATACTGACATTTAACTGTTTGCCTGTTGTAAAAGGACAGACCAGTGTGTGTCCATACAAACTGACACGATTGTAAAGGAAATTAAAAAAGCTCAGTTTGCAAAGGCTTGATTTGATATTGTTGGCAAACTCAAGTGCTCTTCGTCTATTCTCAGGCACTTTCCAAAAGAACCAGGCTAGAATTTAACATACAGTACCTCCAGTGGTAGTGCATTCACGTCAAATGGGATAAATAACTGTTTCAAACCGTCAACTACTTGTTAATGGAAAAAAAAACAAAAGAACATTTGACCTTAAATTACTCCTCTTATGGTGGAAAACCCATTACCAGGGTAACCAAAGTCTTGAGAAAATTTGATTGATGAATCTGTCAGTCATTTTTTGAAATGTGAACATGTCCACTTAACCTCTTTTGGCATCAATATTCCACAGATTTTCCCACGTATGACGACAAAGTAGCACATTACGGGCAAGAAGAACACTTGAATCACTCAATTGTCATGGAAGCCAACTCCCTGGCTTGAATATTCTGCATCTGATGGTGTTCTTGATCAAACACCTCAGGTGAACTGCCTCCTTCTCTGTTGTCCATTTTGGTCTCCTCTGCCAGGGCAGCAGCGCCACCAGCATGTATTTTGAAGGAGGTGGAGGCTTCCAGGGGATTCATGGAATCAGGTGAAAGGAAGCCAGGTGAGCTCTCGCAATTCTGGGTAGAGGAGGAGACCTGGGAGATGACCGGCATCTGGATGGAGGAGGAGGACGAGGCGGTAATTGTAGTGGATGTGGAAGTGCTGCCCGCATAGACTGGGTGATGTTGGGATTCTTCCAATTCGTACTGGACTCCCAGCACCTCCTCTTCCTCCTCCTGCACCTGGCTCAGGTAGTCGGGCACGAGGAAATCACTTTTAGGAGAGAGAAAAAAAACACATCACAGCCTTTTCACTTCTACCCTGTAACGTTTTATTTCGACAAATCAAAACGGGTTTAGAAAAAAAGCATTGTATTTTAATAATGCACTTTTTTGGAGTGCCCCCTTCTTTTGATATGTGCCCCACCTAAAAAACACCATTTGGAGAAAAAACTTTGTTCAAAGATATATTGTTCCTGACAGACAGATGAACATTTGTGGTGTGCAAGTCATATTTGTAGTTTGCAGAATACTGTCCAATAGGCATGAGAGCAAAAATATACCATCATATGTGTAAAATTCCATTAGTGGGAATAATAATAATAATAAAAATAATTAATAATAATCCAATCCTTAATAAAGAAAAACACATAAGGTATGATGACTAGGAGTTGCACATATAATTGATTCTTTGATGCATTGCAATAAAATGTAAATGATTCTGAATCGATGATGCATTGCGAGAATTGACTATAAAATAACAATGCTTGAGGAACGTCATCTAAATGCGTCAACACAACAAATTTGATTGAGCACCTGAAGAATGTACACAAGGAGCATGGCGCGTTCAAGCATCGCAGCGTGGGGGGGAAAAAAAAAACAAAGTCAAATGGAAAGTTAGAGTAAGCATGTCATTAACAGTATTTATTAAAGTAATTTAATTGCAATAAAGTAATTTTATTACAGTAAGTTAGCACCCATTATTTCTGTCAGGTTGTAATGTTGATTTGACCTAAACTTATGTCAGTGGCCAATCCTTGAATGCCCCCGAGAGGTCATTGGTGTTTTAACTTTTGTCTAAAATGCTAGAGAATAATTTGAGCTGGGATGGGCTCCAGCATGCCCGCGACCCTTGTGAGGATAAGCTGAACAAAAAATGTATGAATGGATGGATACAGTATACATTGCACAAGTACAACCCCAATTCCAAAGAAGTTGGGACGTTGTTTTAAACATAAATAAAAACAGAATACAATGATTTATAAATCATGTTCGACCTGTATTTAATTGAATACAGCACAAAGACAAGATATTTAATGTTCAAACTGATAAACTTTATTGTTTTTAGCAAATAATCATTAACTTGGAATTTTATGGCTACAACACGTTCCAAAAAATCTGGGTGATGTTTACCACTGTTCAACAGTCCGGGGTCTCCGTTGTCGTATTTTACGCTTCATAATGCGCCACACATTTTCAATGGGAGACAGGTCTGGACTGCAGGCATGACAGTCTAGTAACTGCACTCTTTTACTACGGTTTTACTACTAACACGTGCAGAATGTGGTTTGGCATTGTCTTGCTGAAATAAGCAGGGGTGTCCATGAAAAAGACGTTGCTTGGATGGCAGCATGTTTCTCCAAAACCTGTAGGTACCTTTCAGCATGAATGGTGCCTTCACAGATGTGTAAATTACCCATGCCATTGGTACTAACACAGCCCCATACCATCACAGATGCTGGCTTTTGAACTTTGCTTCCATAACAGTCCGGATGGTTCTTTTCCTCTTTGGCCCGGAGGACACGACGTCCACGATTTCCAAAAACAATTTTAAATGTGGACTCGTCAGACCACAGAACACTTTTCCACTTTGCATCAGTCCATCTTAGATGAGCTCAGGCCCAGAGAAGCCGGCGCCGTTTCTGGGTGTTGTTGATGAATGGCTTTTGCTTTGCATAGTAGAGTTTCAAGTTGCACTTACGGATGTAGCGCCGAACTGTATTTAGTGACATTGGTTTTCTGAAATGTTCTTGAGCCCATGTGGTGATATCCTTTACACATTGATGTCGGTTTTTGATGCAGTGCCGCCTGAGGGATGGAATGTCACGGGCATTCAATGTTGGTTTTCGGCCTTGCCGCTTACGTGCAGTGATTTCTCCAGTTTCTCAGAACCTTTTGATGATATTATGGATGATGATGATGAAATCCCTAAATTCCTTGCAATTGTACGTTGAGCAACATCTTGATTACATCTTGTGCAGACGATGTAATCTGAAGGAGGTTACCGACTGTAAGGTAGTGGTAGGGGAAAGTGTGGCTAGACAGCATAGGATGGTGGTGTGTAAGATGACTCTGGTGGTGGGGAGGAAGATTAGGAAGACAAAGGCAGAGCAGAGAACCATCTGGTGGAAGCTGAGACAGGACTAGTGTTGTGCAGCTTTTCGGGAAGAGGTAAGATAGGCTCTCGATGGACAGGAGGAGCTTTCAGAAGACTGGACCACTGCAGCCAAGGTGATCAGAGAGGCAGGCTGGAGAGTACTTGGTGTATCTTCTGGCAGGAAAGGAGAGAAGGAGACTTGGTAGTGGAACCTCACAGTACAGGAAATCATACAAGAAAAAAGGTTAGCTAAGAAGAAGTGGGAAACTGAGAGGACCGAGGAGAGGCGAAAGGAATACATTGAGATGTGACACAGGGCAAAGGTAGAGGTGGCAAAGGCCAAACAAGAGGCATATGATGACATGTATGCCAGGTTTGGCACTAAAAAAGGAGAAAATGATCTATAGAGGTTGGCCAGACAGAGGGATAGAGATGGGAAGGATGTGCAGCAGGTTAGGGTGATTAAGGATAGAGATGGAAATATGTTGACTGGTCCCAGTAGGGTGCGAGATAGATGGAAAGAATACTTCGAGGAGTTGATGAATGAGGAAAATGAGAGAGAAGGGAGAATAGAAGAGGCAAGTGTGGTGGACCAGGAAGTGGCAATGATCAGTAAGGGGGAAGCTAGAAAGGCATTAAAGAGGTTGAAAAATGGAAAGGCAGTTGGTCCTGATGACATTCCTGTGGAGGTATGGAAGCGTCTAGGTGGCTGTGGAGTTTTTGACCAGCTTGTTCAATAGAATTCTAGCACGTGAGAAGATGCCTGACGAATGGAGGAACAGTGTGTCCATTTTTATGAACAAGGGTGATGTGCAGAGCTGTGGGAACTATAGAGGAATAAAGTTGATGAGCCACACAATGACATTATGGGAAAGAGTAGTGGAGGCTAGACTCAGGACAGAAGTGAATATTTGCGAGCAACATTATGGTTTCATGCCGAGAAAGAGTACCACAGATGCATTATTTGCCTTGAGGATATGTTGATAGAAAAGTACAGAGAAGGTCAGAAGGAGCTACATTGTGTCGTTGTAGATCTAGAGAATGACAGAGTACCCAGAGAGGAGCTGTGGTACTGCGTGCGACAGTCTGGAGTGGCAGAGAAGTATGTTAGAATAATACAGGACATGGTAGAAGGGAGCAGAACAGTGGTGAGGTATGGTGTTGGTGTGACAGACGAATTTAAGGTGGAGGTGGGACTGCATCAGGGATCAGCCCTGAGCCCCTTCCTGTTTGCAGTGGTGATGGATAGGCTAACAGATGAGGTTAGACTGGAATCCCCGTGGACCATGATGTTTGCAGATGACATTGTGATCTGCAGTGAAAGCAGGGAGCAGGTGGAGGAACAGTTGGAAAGATGGAGGCATGCACTGGAAAGCAGAGGAATGAAGATTAATGAATGAAGATAAATTCCAAGATGGCGCCTACCAGTGTGGTCGCCTCGGTAACGCGCACTCTAGTATTGTCTTTGTGTTTTTCGTCCGTCTTTGGAGACCTTACACGACTCACTTACACAAGGGGAGACCTGCTAACCATCAAGGAGGCTACTCCGGACTTTCTGTCACCAACTTTCGAATATCCGCTGAGTTCTTTCCCCGAGCTACTCACCGGAGCGGCGTCCGCGGTTTTCGGCGCATGGAGACGGAAGCGGCGCCACAGAGGGAAGCGAGCCGGCATTCAGGTGAAACTCCGCAAGAGAGGACGCAGATTGGCGTTCCTGTCGATCCACCTCGCGAATGTACGTTCCCTACCCAACAAAATGGACGAGCTTCATCCTCTGAAAGACCAGTAAAGACTTCGGACGTTCCGCGGCCATGTGCTTCACAGAGACCTGGCTTTGCGATGCTGTACCCGATGGCGCCGTCATGCTTCCCAGCTTCAACATTCATCGAGCGGACCGCGACATGCAATCATCGGGGAAATCAAAGGGCGGCGGGATATGCCTCCATATCAACGAAAAATGGTGTTCGGACGTCACGGTGCTCAGCACATACTGCAGCCCGCATTTGGAGCCGCTATTCTTAAACTGTAAACCATTCTACTCACCATGTGAGTTTGCATCGTTCATACTGGCTGGAGTCTATATTACGCCTCAAGCTAACACGAACGCCGCATTGCTAACGCTCGCCGAACAAGTCAACGAAATTGGAAAAAAAACACGCGGACTCACCCCTCATTATTCTCGGGGACTTTAACAAAGCTAAACTCAACCACGAACTCCCTAAATACAAGCAGCACATCGACTGTCCTACCAGGGAAAATAATACTTTAGACCACTGCTACACTACGGTAAAAAACGCATACCGTGCTATACCTTGTGCAGCCCTGGGCTCGTCTGATCACTGCTTAATTCACTTAATACCGACGTACAGGCAAGAACTTAAATGTGAAAACAGTGAAAAAGTGGACCAATGAAGCCAAGATGGAACTTCAAAGCTGTTTAGACTGCACAGACTGGAGTGTCTTTGAAAATTCAGCTGGCAGCCTGAATGAATATACAGACACTGTCACATCCTATATCAGTTTCTGTGAAGAGGTTTGCGTACCAACAAAATCATTTCGCACATTCAACAACAACAAGCCGTGGTTCACTGCTAAACTTAAGCAGCTTCGCCAAGCTAAGGAGAACGCATATCAGAGCGGGGACAGGGCCCTGTATAATCGAGCTAGAAACAAGCTTACTAAAGAAATTAACATTGCAAAGAGGATCTATGCAGGAAAGTTGGAAAAACAGTTTAGCGCAAACGACTCTAAATCAGTCTGGCATGCATTCCAATCGCTGACTAATTACAAGCGACGATCCCCCCAAGCTGAGAACAATAGCACACTAGCCAACGACTTAGGAAAGGACAGTTTTACACCACACACCCACCCGGCCGCACCCGCGACCACAACCACACCTCTGACTTCTGCGTTAACCATCCATGAACAGGATGTGAGACGCATCTTCAAACAACAGAAGATTAACAAAGCGACAGGCCCGGACCATGTGTCCCCATCCTGCCTCAAAGTCTGCACGGACCAGCTCGCTCCAGTCTTCACTCAGATCTTCAACAGATCTTCGGAAATGTGCGAAGTTCTATCCTGTTTCAAACGCTCCACCATCATTCCAGTCCCCAAGAAACCTGCAATCTCTGGTCTGAATGACTACAGGCCTGTCTCTTTGACATCTGTGGTCATGAAGTCCTTTGAACGTCTCGTGCTGGACCACCTCAAGAGTGTCACAGGTCCCCTGCTGGACCCCCTGCAGTTTGCCTACCAAGCGAACAGGTCTGCGGATGATGCAGTCAACATGGGACTGCACTTCATCCTAGAACACCTCGACAGTGCAGGGACCTACGCAAGGATCCTGTTCGTGGACTTCAGCTCAGCGTTCAACACCATCATCCCTGAACTCCTTTCAACCAAGCTTCTCCAGCTCAGCGTCTCACCTGCCATCTGCCAGTGGATTTACAGCTTTCTGACGGGCAGGACACAGCAGGTCAGGCTGGGGGCGGCCACCTCATCCACACGCAGCATCAGCACTGGGGCGCCCCAAGGTTGTGTCCTCTCTCCAGCTGCTCTTCTCTCTCTACACGAACGACTGCACCTCAGCGAACCCGACTGTCAAACTCCTGAAGTTTGCAGATGACACCACTGTCATCGGCCTCATCTAGGACGGTGACGAGTCTGCATATCGACAGGAAGCGGAGCGGCTGGAGCTGTGGTGCGGCCGACACAACCTGGAGCTGAACACGCTCAAGACTGTAGAGATGATCGTGGACTTCAGGAGGCATCCTTCGCCACAGCTGCCCCTCACGTTGTCCAGCTGCCTTGTGTCAACCGTCGAGACCTTCAAGTTCCTGGGAATTACAATCTCTCAGGACCTGAAGTGGGAGACCAACATCAACTCCGTCCTCAAAAAGGCCCAGCAGAGGATGTACTTCCTGCGGCTTCTGAGAAAGCACGGCCTGCCACCGGAGCTGCTGAGACAGTTCTACACAGCGGTCATCGAATCAGTCCTGTGTTCTTCCATCACAGTCTGGTTTGGTGCTGCTACAAAAAAGGACAAACTCCGACTGCAACGGACAATCAAAACTGCTGAAAGGATTGTCGGTACCCCCCTACCCACCATTGAGGACTTGCACGCTGCCAGAACTAAGACAAGGGCGTGCAAAATCCTCTCGGACCCTCCGCACCCTGGTCACCAGCTCTTCCAGCTCCTTCCCTACCGATCAATGCAAACTAGAACTAGTCGACATTCCAACAGCTTCTTCCCTCTTGCGATCAACTTCTTAAACACCTAACCTATAATTCCATTACAATAAGATGGCAATTTTTTTACTTGAGTTCGTAGTCACATTTCTGTGGGGCCAATTATGTATTACTCGTGCACTCACTGTAGTTGTCTCGCCATGCTGCACTATTTGCATTTACTGGCCACTCATGCCAGAGTAGCATCTGCTCCATTTGCACACTGATTGAGGAGTATCTGTAACATTTGCACAACCAACATTGTCCCAGATTATCGCACTACTCGTCACTTTAATCCGCATACACTCCTTGAAGTCTCAGCGCCCTTTGCACAATGGTCATTGCACCGGACTATTGCAATATTAGTCATTTGAACTGCTCTAAGTGCTAGAGGACTCCGCATCTTTTTGCACAATTGTTTTTTGTCAATGTCTTTATGTCTCCAAAGTGTTCTGTAAATTGACTGTCTGTTGTACTAGAGCGGCTCCAACTACCGGAGACAAATTCCTTGTGTGTTTTGGACATACTTGGCAAATAAAGATGATTCTGATTCTGATTAGCCGAAGTAAGACAGAATATATGTGCATGAATGAGATGAATGAGAGGGGTGGTGGGGGAAGAGTGAGGCTACAGGGAGAAGAGATAGCAAGGGTGGAAGACTTTAAATACTTGAGGTCAACCGTCCAGTACAATGGTGAGTGTGGTCAGGAAGTGAAGAAACGGGTCCAAGCAGGTTGGAACGGGTGGAGGAAGGTGTCAGGTGTGTTATGTGACAGAAGAGTCTCTGCTAGGTTGAAGGGCAAAGTTTATAAAACCGTGGTGAGGCCAGCCATGATGTACAGATTAGAGACAGTGGCACTGAAGAGGCAACAGGAAGCAGAGCTGGAGGTGGCGGAAATAAAGATGTTGAGGTTCGCTCTCGGAGTGACCAGGTTGGATAAAATTAGAAATGAGCTCATCAGAGGGACAGCCGAGCTTCGATGTTTTGGGAGACAAAGTTAGAGAGAGCAGACTTTGATGGTTTGGACACGTCCAGAGGAGAAATAGTGAGTATATTGGTAGAAGGATGATGAGGGTGGAGCTGCCAGGCAAGAGAGCTCGCGGAAGACCAAAGAGAAGGTTGATGGATGTCGTGAGGGCAGTTGGTGTTTGAGAGGAGGATGCAGGAGATAGGCTTACATGGAAAAGGATGACACGCTGTGGCGACCCCTAAAGGTACAAGCCGACAGGAAAAGAAGAAGAAGATGGCACCCACCTGTTCCCAATTAGCCTGTTCACCTGTGGAATGTTCCAAACAGGTGTTTGATGATGATTCCTCAACTTTCTCAGTCTTTTTTGCACCCTGTCCCAGCTTTTTTTAACGTGTTGCAGCCATAAAATTCTAAGTTAATGATTATTTGCTAAAAACAATAAAGTTTGTCAGTTTGATAAATATCTTCTTTGTAGTGTATTCAATTAAATATAGGTTGAACATGATTTGCAAATCATTGTATTCTGTTTTTATTTATGTTTAACACAACATCCCAACTTCATTGGAATTGGGGTTTTATAAATATATGGGGATTTGAACCCCAGTCCTCAGAACTGTGAGGCGGATGTGCAAAAACCAGTCATCCAACGCTATATGTGTGTGTGTGTTTTTTATATATATATACATATATATATATATACATATATATATATATATATATATATATATATATATATATATATATATATATATATATATATGTATATATATATATATGTATATATACATATATATATATATACATATATATATATGTATATATATATATATATGTATATATATATATATATACATATATATATATGTATATATATATATATATGTATATATACATATATATATATATATATATATATATATACATATATATATACATATATATATATATATACATATATATATATATATATACATATATATATATATATACATATATATATATATATATATATATATACATATATATATATACATATATATATATATATATACATATATATATATATATATATATATACATATATATATATATACATATATATATATATACATATATATATATATATATATATATATATATATATATATATATATATACATATACATATATATATATATATATATACATATATATATATATATATATATATATACATATATATATATATATATATATATATATATATATACATATACATATATATATATATATATATATATATATACATATATATATATATATATATATATATATATATATATATATATATATATATATATATATATATATATATATATATATAGTTAGTGTTAATATATATATGTATTTACATCTAGATGTGTTAAACAACTCAGGACAGAGCACCTTTTGCTTGAAGACACCCACTTTTCAAGTGAGCAAAATTGGAACAGACATTATTAAATTAACTTTAAGTGAATAACATTTAATATTTGGTGGCATAACCCTAACTTGCAATGACTGCATCAAGCCTGCAACCCATTGACTTCACCAGACTGTTGCATTCTTCATTTGAAATGCTTTTCCAGGCCTTTACTGCAGCCTCTTTCAGTTCTTGTTTGTTTCTGGGGGTTTCTCCCTTCAGTCTCCTTTTCAGGTGGTAAAATGCAGGCTCTATTGGGTTAAGGTCCGGTAATTGACTTGGCTAGTCGAAGACCTTCCACTTTTTCCCCCTGATGAAGTCCTTTTTTGTGTTGGCAGTGTGTTTTGGGTCATTGTCTTGTTGCATGATGAAGCTTCTCCCGATTAGTTTGGATGCATTTTTTCTGTAAATTTCCAGACAAAATGGTTTTGTAGACTTCAGAATTCATTCTGCTGCTACCAACATGAGTTATATCATCAAGAAAGACGAGTGAGCCCGTTCCAGAAGCAGCCATGCAAGCCCAACCCATAACATTACCTCCACCATGCTTCACAGATGAGCTTGTGTTTTGGATCATAAGTAGATCCTTTCTTTCTACATACTTTGGCCTTTCCATCCCTTTGGTAGAGGTTAATCTTGCTCTCATCAGTCCAGAAAACTTTGTTCCAAAACATTTGTGGCTCATCTCTGTAGTTCTTTGCAAAATCCAATCTGGCCTTCCGATTCTTTTTGCTGATGAGTGGTTTGCATCTTGTGGTATGCCCTGTATATTTCTTCTCTCAAAGTCTTCTTCGAACGGTGGATTGTGATACCTTCACCCCTGCCCTGTGGAGGTTGGCACTGATGCCACCGACTGTTGTCTTTGGGTGTTTCTTCACAGGTCTCGCAATGTTTCTGTCATCAACTACTGTTGATACCCTTGGCCGACCTTCTCGATGTCTGTTGCTTAGTACACCTGTAGTTTCTTTTTCAGGACATCCCAAATTGTTGTATTGGCTATGTCCAATGTTTGTGCAATAGCTCTGATTGCTTTTTTCTCTTCTCTCAGCTTCAAAATGGTTTGCTTTTTTGCCATAGACAGCTCTCTGGTCTTCATGTTTGCTTAAGCAAAAGCAGCTCTCACAGGTGAAACCCTAAGCCAAAAAAAAGCACTATCTAATGTTTAAGCAATCAATCTAAAAGGCAACACCTGAGCAACTACAAACACTCATTAATCACATGTTCTAATACTTTTGGACACTTGAAAAGTGGGTGGCTTCAAAAAGAAAAGTGCTCTGTCCCGAGCTGTTTAACACATGAAGATGAAAATACCATGAAATATAAGCAGTAACTCTGAACTTTTGTCACATATTCATCTTTTGATCTGAAACCCAAATGTCTTCAGTATACAACAAAAACAAAGGAATTAACCTTGCCGTTCCAATACTTTTGGAAGGGACTGCATGGGACATATAGCAGACATGCAAACACCAAAGGCATGAAAAAGGTGACAAAAAACAAAAACATTGTCAGGGATCTGTGGGGATCCCCTGGGTCCCTGCAGAGACTTTATTTTAATTCTAATATAAATTAAGCAATCTGGAAGACTCTGTTTGCATGTTCTCCCCGTGCCTGTGTGGCCTTTCTCCGGGCACTCCGGTTTCCTCCCACATCCCAAAAACATGCATGCTAGGTTAATTGACAACTCTAAATTGCCCGTAGGTGTGAATGTGAGTGCGAATGGTTGTTTGTTTGTATGTGCCTTGCGATTGGCTGGCAACCAGTTCAGGGTGTACCCCGCCTCCTGCCCGATGATAGCTGGGATAGGCTCCAGCACGCCCTAGTGAGGAGAAGCGGCTCAGAAAATGGATGGTTGGATGGATGGAAGACTCTGAATAGTACAATAAGGCAAAATAAACACATTTTCTTCACGCAGAAAAACATTTATTTACACAGCGCAAGTACATGTTGATGTACAAATTTAAGATGAAGTTTAAATTTGCCTAATTTCTTTGCTTTTTTTGTTTTGGCCTCCAACTGGAGCCAGGCCCATCTCCACCTGTACCTGATGCCTGCTTCAAGCTGTGCCTCATGAATAGCATCCTCCTCTTTAAATGTCAGATGACAAAGATGTTATGGGGTCAGTTAAAATTCATATTTGCATTTTTGTTCTGTAATACATGCAGGTAACATCCAGCAAGTTCTCAACTATAGTTTAGCTAAAAAAGTAAGTTTTTATTACGTGTATTGAACATACCCGAAGATCAAGACGCCGGGTTGTAGTTACTCTATCCACCGCAAGGGCGACCAGAAGTGATGCTGCAATTGACAAACACAGCGCACTACACTCCATATGCAATGGCGAGCAACGTGTTGGAATATGAGGAGGAAGAGGATTTGGACGTACAGGAGCACCCAACTGAACTTGGCATCGTCAAACCGTACATGTTTGAGCCGATCAGGAAGTCGGAACCTGACAGTGACGACGACGAGCAGCCAAGTAGCAGCTATACAACAGAAAAAGAGAGTGACCACTGGCTCGATGTGACAGTATGTCAAAAGCATGTTTTTTTATAGTCATGGCTTGAAATAATGGCTCCCCAGGGGTGCCAATATTTTTTAGCATGACTATGCGTACTATATATTTATATATGTTTCACTGACATGGCACAAGCTTTCACATCGTATGCAGCATTCCTATATATTGTGTGCTCTAGTAGCTTTATAACACGCCGCACAGAAAGTCTTTGCCGAGTCTGTTGGCTTGTGATACAGGCAAAAGTACAGACGACAGTACTGAAAAGTACTGCGTGGATTCTTTTTTTTCTACTGCCCAGTGCATAGTAACCATAATAGAGTCGTAGGTATATACAAGGAAATCCTCACCTCTTGTCTGTGCCGCTTTGCCACAGCACCGTGGTGGCTGCGAGATTTAGGTCTCTTGCTGGTGGTTGAGGTCCCCATGGCCGTAGGAAAAATAGTTGGCACCGCAGCTTGTTTTAGCCTTTACCTCTGTAGCCAATGCTTTCTCCAAGTCTTTCTCAAAACACTCCGGTTCGAAGTGATCAGCACAGAGTTTGGAATGCTTGCTTGGCACCCATAGCTGACCACGTTTCTTCCCCTGTCGATTGACTTTCCCTATCCACTGGTCACGTATTCCTTTTTCACTTGGAAAGCCCCAAAAACTCTTGCCACTGCCTGAACCATTTGTACAACCATATGCCACACAATAAACCATCGTGACATAGCTAAATCATACGACAACAAATATACAAGGAGGGGAACAACACAATGTAACAATAACACACAACACCGAATGAACAGGCTGTTTGGCTAGTGTTACATCACAGCGCCAGATAGAACTGAAAAACGGAAGGCACTAGATGCAAAAAGCAGAAGGCGCATTCTGCATCATATTTATCTATTTAACTACTGTATATCTGCTATATAATCACTTTGAAATGGCCGATGTGATTTGTAAAGGGGTTCTAGAGTTATCAACAACATTTTTAACATCTTTGTCCTCTGACCTTTTAGCACTCTCATTCTAGAAAATAATTGACAAAAACATTGTCTGTTACATTTCATTCATCACTATTACCAACTTCAAAGGCTAATCCCAAACACATCCTCCAGGAAAATAATAAGTATAGTATTTTTCCGTTTTTATTGGCCATTTCTGAATTTGAAGTGACATTCTGTGTTGTGACATAATCCCTAACAACGCACCGTCGCTTACATTTAACACTAACATCCGTAAACTAATTAGATAATTGTAGGCGTGTTTCCTAATTAATACAAGATGTACCAGCGGATCAGCTCTTGTCGCCGATTTTACGTGATCTTCGAGGTTCCGCTGAGTCAACAACCAGGGCCACGACCCGTAGCACCTCAATGCTAAAATACCAAAGACCAGTGCGACAAATACGACACTGGCTGATCTGATGAGCATAAATGTTGCTTAAACGTAAGAGTAGCAATAGAGGAGGTCCGCTCCAGAGGTGGGTAGAGTAGCCAATTATTGTACTCAAGTAAGAGTACTGCTACTTTTAAATGTGACTCAAGTAAAACTAAAAAGTAGTCCTCCAAAAAATTATTTGAGTAAGAGTAAAAAGTACACAGTGAAATAATTACTCAAGTACTGAGTAAATAGTGAGTAACTGATTTTTTTTTAACCACAGCATGAACATCCATTTTCTGTGCCGCTTCTCCTCACTAGGGTCGCGGGCGTGCTGGAGCCAATCCCAGCTAACTCTGGGCGAGAGACGAGGTACACCCTGAACTGGTCGGACAGTATTCAGATTCTCTTACATTTTTCACTTTGTTATATTGCAGCCATTTGTTAAAATAATTTAAGTTCGTTTTTTTTACTCAACGTACACACAGCACCCCATATTGACAGAAAAAAAATGTAATTGTTGACATTTTTGCTGATTTATTAAAAAAAGAAAAACTGAAATATCACACAGCCATTAGTATCAGACTCTTCCCTGTGACACTCATATATTTAACTCGCTGTTCATTTCTTCTGATCATCATTGAGATGGTTGAACACCTTCATTGGAGTCCAGCTGTGTTTCATTATACTGATTGGACAAGGAAAGCCACACACCCGTCTATATAGGACCTTACAGCTCACATTGCATGTCAGAGAAAATGTGAATCATGAGGTCAAAGGAACTGCCTGAAGAGCTCAGAGACAGAATTGTGGCAAGGCACAGATCTGGCCAAGGTTACAAGAAAGTTTCTGTTGCACTTAAGGTTCCTAAGAGCACAGTGGCCTCCATAATCCTTAAATGGAAGAGGTTTGGGACGACCAGAACCCTTGCTAGAGCTGGCCATCCGGCCAAACTGAGCAATCGGGGAGAAGAGCCTTGGTGAGAGAGGTAAAGAAGAACCCAAAGATCACTGTGGCTGAGCTCCAGAGATGCAGTCGGGAGATGGGAGAAAGTTCTAGAAAGTCAACCATCACTGCAGCCCTCCACCAGTTGGGGCTTTATGGCAGTGTGGCCCGACGGAAGCCTCTCCTCAGTGCAAGACACATGAAAGCCCACATGGAGTTTGCTAAAAAACACCTGAAGGACTCCAAGATGGTGAGAAATAAGATTCTCTGGTTTGATGAGACCAAGATAGAACTTTTTGGCCTTAATTCTGAGCGGTATGTGTGGAGAAAATCAGCTCATTACCTGTCCAATGCAGTCCCAACAGTGAAGCATGGTGGTGGCAACATCATGCTGTAGGGGTGATTTTCAGCTGCAGGGACAGGACGACTGGTTGCAATCGAAAGAAAGATGAATGCGGCCAAGTACAGGGATATCCTGGACAAAAACCTTCACCAGAGTGCTCAGGACTTCAGACTGGGCAGAGGTTACACCTTCCAACAAGATAATGACCCTAAGCACACGGCTAAAATAACAAAAGAGTGGCTTCAGAACATCTCCATGACTGTTCTTGAATGGCCTAGCCAGAGCCCTGACTTAAACCCAATTGAGCATCTCTAGAGAGACCTGAAAATGGCTGTCCACCATCGTTCACCATCCAACCTGACAGAAGTGGAGATGATCTGCAAGAAAGAATGGCAGAGGAACCCGAAATCCAGGTGTGAAAAACTTGTTACATCATTCCCAAAAAGACTCATGGCTGTATTAGCTCAAAAGGGTGCTTCTACTAAATACTGAGTGAGCAAAGGGTCTGAAAACTTATGGCTGTATGATATTTCAGTTTTTCTTTTTTAATATTTTTTTTCTGTCAATATGGGGTGTTGTACATTGAGGGGGAAATGAACTTAAATGATTTTAGCAAATGGCTGCAATATAACAAAGAGTGAAAATTTTAAGGGGGTCTGAATACTTTCCCCACTGTACATATACATATTTACACACACACACACACACACACACACACACACACACACACACACACACATATATATATATATATATATATATATATATATATAAAATATTTCTTAACACAAAAAAGTCATGTGTATTGCAAGAGACTAACACTAACATGTATTAGGGATGCCGCTATCGAATATTTTTTAGAATCGATTACTCTTATTGATTATTCCACCAGATGAATCAAATAATCTGATAAAAATGTATTTTGCAATAAGCAGTCAATGGGTTCATTGACTGGTTATTGTTTTTTATTTGGTAGTGTTTAAAGGTCCCTTATTTTGACTATTTAGACCTTCATAGAGTGACTCTCAAACATGGACTTGGTATAAAAGTGTCAATTTCATTTGACATACGAGCGTCCAGAAAAGGCCCCTCTGACAGCTACTTATGTTTGACCCAGTTTTATATCCGCTTTATCCCCTTCCGCCCCTCGGTGTGGAAGACCGTCCCCTTTCCTCTGATTGGTTCCCTCCGTACAGAACACCCAACCCTCAATACTTGTGCGAGCACACGTGTTTGTTAAGTTGACAGCGCTGGTTCGGAAGCAGAGGGGCAGGTAAAGATCTTCGCTAGTGACATAGATAAGCTTGAGAAATTTCAATGACCTGATTTCAGGCCTCTCAGCAGAAAAACATCTGGAACTCCGGAATGCGCGGATAATTTAAATTCATATTTCACATTAACTGAGGCACCCTTGAGCCAACATAACATCCCAAATACTAGAAAAAGTTGGTTTGGTAAAATATGGGACCTTTAATGATTAAAGAAAACCAAATAATAATTCAGCAATATCACACAAGTGGGTGCAACCATTATTCGCAGTTCAGCAATAAGAAATTCACCTATTCGCGGATTGCAAACATGGCAAAAAGGTAGAATTTTGTTCTTTTTTTTTCAGAGCAAGATAGAACATAGTAGCCAGGTATTCCAAATGATTCACATACTTTTTCTTGCAACTAGAAAAGTTGCTTTCTTTTGTAGAGACCAAATGTGTGATTTGAAAGTCCTGGACTAGAAAACATCTCAGGCCAATGGTCTGTTTGAGTTGCTCAAATGTGGAATGAGGAATAACAACATACACTCACCTTACACTACTATACTGTACATTGTGTTGTGACACTTTATGGGCTGACCAGCTAACAAAACATCCACCACCCTATTGGGTAATTTAAATCATACTTGATAAAGAATACAGTATTCCCTCACTACATCTCAGTTTACCTATGGTGGATTCGGTACGGATTCTTTTTTTTTCATATTCATATTGTGCATAATTCGCCATATCGTGGGATTTTGAGTGTATTTTGCAATTATTTTTACGTGAAATAAATGCTGACTAGCCTAAAAATAATCAAACTAATAAAAAAATTAAATTTCATTAAAACACATTACAAAGAATAAAATGTACTTAGTGTAAAGTACTATTGTTTGAGAGTAAAGAATATGTCTGTTGGAGTATGGTAGAGGTTAACAGGAGAGTAGTGAATATTAATAAGAGTCTGGGGAGATTCATACAGCTTTAAAATATGTGTAAATAATCAAAACATAACAAAATGTGGTCGCTACTTTGTGGATTTCACATACAGTATTGTGGGGGTTGTCCAGAACCTAACCACCGCGATAACCTATGGATTATTGTACTCTATACCAGTGGTTTTCAAAACTTTTACACCAAGTACCACCTTAAAAGAATTTTGCTCTCTTAGGACCACCATCAAGAGCAACATTAATATACAGTGGTCTAATATTTCTAAATGATTTAATGCATATATATTGTATTTAAAAGTTAAATAAAACTGAATTTTAACAAATATATTGTGCTTTAATTTATTTCTTTTTTTTAAGCCACTGTAACATTATGCATAGTTTGAACATTCAATTGATTCTTTCGCATACAAATAGAGGTTACCGGTGTACCTATAGTGGTACTTCTACCACACTTTGAGAATCACTGCTCTAAACAATATTTACTTGCAATTTCTGGTTGTTGTCATTCTGTGACTTAAACTCACTCCACTCCATTTCATTTAATGGACATTTATCAGAAAACCCCGCCAAAAGACACACTTTAAAGTCAAAACCTCAAAAACAATTAGACATCCTTAAGTATGTAGAGTAAGAAAACAGAGTTACAGTACATTAATGTCACATACTGAAATCAATATAATAGAGATATTTTCTGACCCCGAATTGATCTGAGTGAATGATGGGTTTAGCGCCCATGGACTCCTCACCTGCTCTGGAAGTAGTTTGCTAGTTCGGATGCCTCATGGTTCAGACTCCTCAGGTGTACAATTAAATTGCCAGAGTTGGTGAACATGGCGCCGCACGTTTTGCACTCATAAATCCGCGGCTTGCGGATTATGTGTCGGGAGACCCTCATGTGGTGCTTATATTCACCGAAGGACGTGAATGTGGCGCTACAAATCTGGCACCGGAAACAGCGTTTACCTTCGTGCTTCAGCCGATGCATCTTTAGGGAGTAGGCCCGTGTAAACTTTTTCCCACAGCGGTCACACTGGAAAGGCTTAATGCCTGGAGGAAAAAAGAAAATGAACACTTAGATTCAGATTCAGGTGCCTTCTGCATAGGCATGTTTAATACCTGTGTGGGTGATACCATAGGTCAAGGAAATTACTGTGTACAGTATTTTACAAATGACACTTTCACAGAATGGCAACAATGAAATGAATGAATGAAAACACTATGAACGCTGGAGGATTCCAATAAAAAATTGAGATTTCTTCTCGTTAAAGGTTTATCTGGGGTGTGGGGGGGACACAGATACATCGCCCGCTATATCACTGTTCACGCTTCACGGTGATTTTCACATTTCTTGTAGGTGTTATCAGTTGTTTATCATCTTTCTATACTATTTGTATAATATTTTTCTGTTATCCATTGGTCTTGCACTCTTGTAATACATTGTGTTTAAATTTGTTTGTATTTTTACAAAAATATAAGTGCCTTAAATGCTATGAAAACATGCGTAGGGTGTACCTGTACAGTATTTAAATAGGGTATTTCTATATTGCAGATTTTCACTTATTGCGGGAGGTGGACTGGAGTGAAACCCCCGCGATGGAAGGGGGGGATTTACTGCATACAGATAGTCAGCTTATACAGTAAATGGATACCCAATGTATTAACATATAAATAACTACTTTATGAACCAATAAATAACCATTTTACATACAGATAACCAGCTGATGAGAAAATTACCTGGTGTTAATTAAAACTTTTTCATCCTTTTAGGCTTGTATGTGAAGTCCTTTAACCTACCCAAACCATTCCTTTTTAGAGCAGTGGAAGTGGGAAGATGAGCATGTTGTAACGGTTATCTCAGGTGTTTCTGATCTCACAGCAGTCAGTATGGCCTCGAGGTGGGGAGGTGAATTGGCCAAACTTTTTTTTAGCTTTTCAGATAAACCTGTCTAAATTTGCGAGCAATTCTGTCTGTTTAAGCAGCTGGCATTTTGATTTGATAGACAGTTTCATTAGTACTCTTTTATCTTTAAAATGATCATTGACAAAGACTGACCAGAGGCTCCGGAATTTGAAATGACAAATCACATTCGGCTATGACGAGACACACACACACACACACACACACACACACACACACACACACACACACACACGAGTGTATTTTATGGTGACATTCTCATTCAGTCATAGAAACCGCTGTGGCAGTAGCGTATATTAGTAAAATAAAAATTTTATTAATTTAGGAGTAAAGAATAAGATGGAAGCAAAGCCTGCGTTACTTCCGGTTTAGCGTAGTTTTAAGTTTAATTGTTAAAATCAAACTAATTTTATCTAGTAAAGGGGTACCACGTCACTTTTTATGTGGAGAATTTTTAGGGAAGGTGACGAGAAACCTTTTTATCAGTCTCGTAATCTGAAGGTTGCTACACTTTATGACATTTTGAGTTCTAGATGACAGAGGTTTACTGAAACTCAGAACATACACAAAATACAACCAGGGATCTAGTGGGAAACACACAAAGGGGTCCGACTAAAGAAAGAAAATAACACTAATAATGATAAAACGAAGGAAAATAGGCGTACGAAAAGGGACATCAACAACATCCTGTGTTGGACTAAAGTGTGGACGGGAGTGAGAGCGAGAGAGGACAAAGTTGAGATTTTGTCTGAAGCTAGTAATTTCCCCAAGATTATTAGGCACAAATATTGTACATTCTAGCAAAAGTTTGCCGTGTCTACTCACGAGCGGAAATTCAAGCTGGTGGGTGGTAGTCTCTCTCTGGAAGTGGCTCAGGAAGCAAGGCGACAGATTTGGTTGCAGCAGAAAAAGATGTAGAAAAATAAAACAAGAAACAAAAGATGAAAAATTGTAGTTTGTCACACCTCCTTGGGAGAGTATGAACATCTCTCTTCCTGCCTTTTTTGTGGCTCGCTGGCAATTTCAGAGCGATCAGGCTTGGCTGGAAGCGTACCTGGTACCGAAGTAGCAGCTGCTCTGATCGCCTAGCGGTGAAACACGGAGCTGTCTCTATACCCAAGGCCCGTGGTTACAGAGCCGTGTGCCCGAACAAAGAAAGGGCAGGGGCGAGCTGCCAGCAAGAGGAGAGAAAAAACACGAGAGCGAAAACACACGAGTGCCTGAGTTAAGTACCACAGGGGCCTGTCAAAGAGAGACGGAGAAGACCACATCCATCAGCTTGAATATTGTCTACAAATTTGATAAAATGGGTTTAAAATCCATCCATCCATCAATTTTCATCACCGGTTATCCTCACTAGGCTCATATATTAATATAAAATAACCTCAACTTGGTTCTCTCTTTACTCACAGGTCAAGCACATCGAATGTTTATACTTTAGTTTTGGAAAATCAACTGCTTATGATTCAAATCACATTTCATGCTGCTTGGAGGCAAGTCAAGATAAACAATTCTCAAAATATCACAGTTGCATTTGTAAAGTTGACACACCGACACACACATCAAGGCAAACATTTGGAATATTTCTGCAGAGTTCATGAAATATTAAAACAGACATTGATCCTTGGTTACACATCAGACGAGCGCGCACGTTTGGATATTAAGCAAATAGTTTGTTTGCTGCATCCCATCGTCGATCGGTCCCTGTTGGGTTGTTGAGAGTTCAAACGAAGAAACGACTCCTTGATGACTGTAAACCAAGATTTCGAGGGGCCCTGCTAATTATTTTAGGGTCCAAAGCATCTTGTTGTGGGAGTCTCACAGCAGGGCGGCTTTGGAGGATGCCGTTTATCAAACCGTGGGGAGTCACTGTTTCAACTCCGTTTACGGGGAGCATGTCCACTACACAGGTAATGTACTAGTAAGAGTGAGCGCTTGAACCGAAGCTTTGTTGTTGGGGTCGGTTTTGTGACGAACAAGCAGTTCTTTTCCGCTGCTGCTGTTACATTATGAGCACACCACTGCAGATGCAAACCAGGCTCCTTGAGGCACAAACCTCCGAAAGATTTTCCAGCTCTACCTTTTTCCTCGAACCATGCCCAGCGTCATTTGTTTTTACAAATTTCTCAATTAATGCTGTGTCTTCAACATGTTTAATAAATGTAGCTTCCATTTTTTAAGATACGCAGATTTTGTGTCCGGGTTTGTCGTCACGCTAATAGGAAACAAGACCCGCCATCTGCCTCCGATTAGCTAGCATCTGTTGGTTGGACCCATACTCTCCTTTGATTCGCTATGGCAGCGGTGTTAAACACATGGCCCGCCAGGGGTTCCAATCCAGCCTGTGGGGATGGAGAACATATTCGCTGCTATTTTTCAGTAAACGTAACTGTTTTTGCCAATTTTGTCCCCCTGGAGAGCGCACTGACAACAGTTAAATAACATTGATGCACTTGTGAAGGCCAAACGGTGCCAAGTTTCAGGAGCATACCAATATAAAAGGCTGTGCCACCTTCGCACTACAGTTCCGGGAAAATAAATACCTTCTGTAGAAATATTTTAAGAAACTGAAAAATTTCACAAATCACAAAGTTTTAGTCAAAAGCTTCAGTTCAAAAGAGGTTAGTTTGGTACAACCTTTTTGTCTTTTGTTCATGCACTGCCACAACTGAATGGTGCGTGCTCACTGATTAATAATACTGTTGAAATCATTTTTGTTAAAAATTTCAGCTTGCTCATATGATTTGCAACAAAATCTGATAATCAATAAATGTGAATATTTCCCGAAGGTACTTCTACTTCTATATGGGCGGCACGGTAGACAGCTGGTCAGCACATCTGCCTCACAGTTCTGAGGTCCCGGGTTCAATTTCGGCCTCCCTTTGTGGAGTTTGCATGTTCTCCCCATGCCTGCCTAGGTTTTGTCCAGGTACTACAGGTTCCTCCTACATCTCAAAACCATGCATGGTTGGAGATAGGCACCAGCACTCCCGCGACCAGATAATTATGCGCTACGAAAAATGGATGGATGGATGTCGATTATTGAATTTTAAAAATGAAATGATTTCTTCCTAATTTGCAACAGAAATGATAGTGGATAGTGTTTTCATGCCTTTTTTACACAAAGAGCAAAATTCCAGACTTGGATTTTAATGAATGGTACGTTTCAAAATACAATGGAACCTCGACAGAACGGAATAATAGTCGGCTATATGGGACGACCCCATGCCCCTGTCTGTTACGTTGAAGCAATTTTTTTTCTATTAGGCCATATGCATTTATAATACTGTACAGTACAAAATTATTGTTTTGTTGTTTTTTTTCCATACCGGTGTGCTTGGTCATGGTAACATTGTTGACGTACAGTATTCAACATAGGCGAGTCGCTTTCACGAGCCAATAGGAATTGTTTCCTAGTTCCCAACCCAACGCTCAACCCAAAGGCGAATGGATCGACAAAAAACAAAATAAAAAATGTACTGTACCAAAAATAGCATGTTCCAGACTCCAAGGAATTGTGTTTTGTACTCTTCAGGGTTACCGTAATTTCTCGTGTATAATGCGCACCCCAAAGTTGACCCAAAAATTCTAGAAAACCCTTCTACCTAAGTATAATGCATTTTTACAATGCATGATTTTGCTTCAACCCATATGATCAAAACAAAGTTTTTTTTTCAAATTATTATTCTGAAGTAAAGCACTTTATTTGAACATAATACTTTTTTATTCTGAAGTAAAGCACTTTATTTGAACATAATACTTTTTTTATTTACTTGCTTTTAATTTGAAATTCAGCCTTACTTTTATTTAGTACATGAGAAAAAACACAGTTGTGCTCATATGTTTAATTACCATATTTTCACAACCATTAGGCGCACCGTATTAAAAGGTGCAGTCTCAGTTACGGGGTCTATTTCTTTATTTAACACATACATAAGGCGCACCGTATTATTGGACGCAGGCATGGTAAAACATACGCTAGCATGTTTTTAAAAAGGCAGAGGGAGCAAAACTGAGTTTGGTTGTACTTTATTGAAGTATTTAACAATGTACTCACGTTATTTTTTTATCAATCCTCATCCACAAATCTATCAAAGTCCTCCTCTTCTGTATCCAAAATGAACAGCTGGGCAAGTTCTCCATCAAACATGCCGGGTTCCCTCTCATCATTGTCGGAGTCAGTCTCGTTGCCGGGCGGCTGTTCAGCAATGATGCCGGCTTTCGTGAAACAGTCAAAGCAGATACCTTAGCTCAGGCATCCACAATCCATTCATATACGGTGGCGTAACTGTTGTGCGTATCGCTACCGTGTTGGTCCCATTCTTCTCTACAGTGAGGTTCACCGGGATGTCGAAAGTGAGCAGCACCTCGTCCGTGTTGGTGATGTGGTTGGGCTGGATGTATTTGTCGGCAATCTTTTTACTGCAGTAGGGGCGGAAGACGGCCAGCTTTTCCTTGTAATCCGCCGGAAGTTGCTGCGCCACGGTAGTCCTTGTCCGGATGGATAAATGGCGCAGTTTCATAAAACGAAAGCACCAAGACGGACCTCCTTGAAAAGTTCAATTTTCATTTCTTCTGCAAGCGTTATTGCCCTCAGTCGAATGGTGACTGTAGAGACCCTTCTCCCGGCTGTTTTTTGATCATTAATCTATTGCTCGAGTTGGTCTTCCAACTCGGGCCACCACGCCTTGTTTCCGCGGAAACTCAGCTTCGTCTTCTTGACTTGGCGAAGCTCGTTTTCCTGCTTCCTCCACTTGCGAACCATGGATTTGTTGACCTTGAATTCTCTTGCGGCTGCTCGATTCCCATGTTCCTCCGCGTAACTGATAGCTTTCAGTTTAAACTGTGGTTCGTAAGCGTGTCTCTTCATAGGTGCCATTTTCGGGGGTCCTTAGCCAAACCGATGCACATACCGGCGCTATATACTTACTGGGGGTGTGTCTTTCGCCTCCTCTGTCACGCGCACCCTTCCCCCTTTACGTCCGCATGCTGTCCTCAGTCACGTCCGCCTTCCTCTATATCAGCAGCGTGTCGGCAGGTAATGCTCCCAGTCAGTCAAGCGGAGCGCTCATCAAAGTCACACAACATTTACAGATTTCTCGGTGCACACATAAGGCGTTCCGTATTATAAGGCGCCCCGTCCATTTTGGAGAAAATTTAAGACTTTTAAGTGCGCCTTATGGTCGTGAAAATACGGTACCCAGGCAGAATTTGTAAGATGGGTACAATTCTTTAAAGAAAACATTAAGGGCTAGGCGAAACACATTTCATTTTATTTTAATGGGATTCAAATTAAACTGTCAAGCATTTCAGAAAAACATTATCATAAAACAAAACATAACCATAACGAAATGAATGATGGTTGTTGTTCAGTCATATTAAAAAAAAAAAAAAACGATTTCACAAATTCTGCCAGGGTATCTAAACTTATGAGCACAACTGTACATGCAGTCATACGTACCCCCTGTCATATTGGAATGAAAGTGAAAGTGTAGGTTACACCTTTTTCCTAACCTCCAGATGGCAGCATATTAGAATGAAAGTGTACACTTTTCTCATAACCTCTAGGTGGCGGTGACGTTGGAATGAAAGTGTACAGCTTTTTCATAACCTCTAGATGGCGGCATACATTTATAAAATGTGAATTATCATTTTTCATTTTCCCCTATACCTATGTATAATGCGCACTACTGACTTTTGATCATTCTTTTGGGGGGAAAAAAATCACATTATACACGAGACATTACAGTAACACTGCAGCCCTGCCGCTCTCTCACTGTGCAGCTCTCTATGTACAATAGACAATAGAAATAACCATCATCACATGGCCGCCAGGTCAATGTGGCACATTCAACATGGCTGGTATGTAGGCACGGGAAGCATGGCTTTTGGAATTGGATCTAGTCATATTGTATATTTGTGACCAGGAAATACGTCAGTCCCATTTTCTGCCTGCATTGCGCTACAGCGCCAGTAAAAAACAGCGACCAATTGTGGAACTGACTTGGTCAATGGCATTTTAAGTGACAAATGGAAACTATTTTTGGACACGATCAGTCGCGACGGTCCGTTTCATACGATATCTGTTACATTGGGGAATGTTTTATCGAGGTTCTGCTGTATATACAGTACTGTAATCCCTGCCCTTTTTTATATTTTAATCACTGGCATGGGTAGCAACAGTAATATTGAGGGTAACACATCATTCTGATATTCTGACATTTTATATTTTTTCTCAGAAACTGTTGACTGTTGTGTGAAATGTTCACGTCTTTACCTACCGGAATGTATGAGCATGTGCTGCTTCAGGTTTTGAATGCGAGTGAATCGAACTCCACAGGTTGGACACTGAAAGGGCCTGTCAGGGGCATTGGTGCCAGGCCGGGCTGACGGGCCGATATAGAGGTGGTAAGGATATTGAATACCCTCTAACCTGAAACACCAAATAAGTACACATTTAGCTTCCAAAATGATATCTCAATCTTTAATAATGTGAGTGCGAATGTTTGTTTGTTTGTATGTGCCCTGCGATTGGCTGGCAACCAGTTCAGGGTGTACCCTGCCTCCTGCCTGATGATAGCTGGGATGGGCTAATTATGGGATAATAATAATTCATTTTAGACTGAGTTTTATGTTTTATGTGCCCTGCGATTGGCTGGCAACCAGTTCAGGGTGTACCCTGCCTCCTGCCCGATGATAGCTGGGATGGGCTAATTATGGGATAATAATAATTAATTTTAGACTGAGTTTTATGTTTTATTTTATGGTCTTTCCCACTTTTGACTTGCTTTGTTCCAAGCCTAAACAAATTGATACCTTTCATCATCCTCTGCATGTCTTTCAGCATTAGAGGTGCTCTGCATAGATGGCAAGCCCTCTGACACGCCCTCATCCATTGATCCTGAAAACACAAACACAAAACACACACACACACACACACACAAACACACACACGCACACACACAAAATGAAAACATGTTCAGAGAATGGATGGATGGATGGATGGATGTGTGTGTGTTTTTTCTGAATTTCGATTTTGCATTTCTCTCACAAAGTATCTTTAAACTGATAATGAGAGAGGTTTGACAATTGTAGATGATTAATTGATTATTAAAATAATTGTTAGGTGCAGCTCTAATTTTACCTTAACTGAAGCACATGAGACAAGTGTCTTATTTTGTAGCACAAATAATCCCACCTATGGATGATGACTGTGGACTGATGAGGAGATCCTCCTGAACCTGTTCACTTCCTGGCACCGTCTGTTGATCGTTGAGTGAGCTCTGGGAGGCACTGACAGCGTGGGTGGATGACTCTTGGACCTCCTCATCACTGAGGCGCTCCACTTTCACCCTAACATCTTCTTCCTCCGCTGGCCCAGGTGGCGACACTGCCTTGGAGCTTTCACACGTCAGAAAGTCACTGAGTCGCCGACCAACCACCACCTCAGAAGTAGCTGTGGCTGCCTGCTCTTGGCACCGGGAGCTCTGCGGAAGCTTTGATTTGTCCGAGTGGAATCTCCTATCAATGCCGAATGGGAACGTCCACGGGAAGGCTAGGGAGGACTCCACAGGCTGGGCTGTGCTGTCTGTAAATGAGGGGGATGGATTGGAAACCTGGGGAGAGGTATTGACCATCTGTGTCGTGCATTTGAGAGGACTCTCAGGTGAAGCCATGGCTACGAAACTCTTCCGTTTCCGGCGTGATTCACGGCAAACTGGAACATTTCTCTCCATTACACTACAGTCAGATGACACAGGAGACACGCTGTCATGAAGTGGCGTTAGGGCACAGTTCGAAGAGGCACTCTCAGTTGCTGAATCATGGGGTTTACTTGCTGCAAGTGTGTTGTTGCCGTTGTTATTTGGACTCCATAAAATACTCGACTTCATGAACTCTGAACACGTACTTGCGACTGTGAACATCTGCATGTAACTCGCAGCTGCAAGGACATCAATAATATTTTCTGTGCTGATGGAGAGCGTAGACGTGTAGGCGTATTCCAGCAGAGGAGCGAAGCCACTAACTGTCACATGGTGAAGGTCCAACACAAACTTCTCCTCCTCGGGCCGACCCACCAGTTTTGAGCGGAAGAATTCACTGCAGCAGGCCAGGACCACTTTATGGGCCAGGAAATGTTTGTCTTGCACCCTGATGGTAACGTCACACAAGTGACCTTGGTTACGCAAATTGTTGAGCTTTTCGAGCATCTCCTGGCTGTGGGATGTTGAGCAATGGGTAAAGGTTTTGACTCCCATGTTAGTTAGCTTCTGAACATGTAGAGAAAAGGTGTCCTACAAAGACAAACAAAGTATTTAGCAAATAGTCTTCTAGAGAAGTGAGCTTGTGTCGTCAGTTACTACTGTCCATAATTAGAAATGCTTAATTTTATAACGAACCAGGATTTGCACTTGCACAACTAGAATAATACATTATAACTAAACAGCCAGTGGAGTTTTTCTGTGTCGCATGCTTGTTAAATGTATTCGTGATCGCCAAGAACAATCCTCAAACTTGAATGGCCCTGAAGTCATACAATCCGGTTAGCCGGGCATATTACACATACCAATATGAGAAAAAGTATAAGGTTAAAAAAAAATAAGGTACAGAATCTTTGGATTCCTCCAACGTCGCATCACTATTCATTCAAACACACGTGTACCGGCTCGATTGCCTTTTTAAATGGCCAGGTTGATCACCATCAATTTGAAGACTGTATCCAAGATGGTGACTACCCGTGTGGACCCCTCGGTTACGTGCTCTCTAGTATTGTCTTTGGAGACATTATGCGACTCACTTACACAAGGGAAGACTTGTTAAGCATCAGGGAGCCTACCCCGGACTTTCTTTCATCAACTTTCGCAAATCCGCTCAGTTTTTTCCCCGATTTACTTACCAACTGTGGTCTTTGGCGCATGGAGTCAAAGGCGATGCCACAGAGGAAAGGGAGCCGGCATCCAAGTTAAGCTCCGCAAGGGAGCGTAAAGATTGCCGTTTCTGTCGATCCACCTTGCGAATCTCCGCTCCCTACCCAACAAAATGGACGAGCTTCATCTTCTGATGAAGACCAGTAAAGACTTCGGCTGTTGGGCCGCACTGTGCTTTACGGAGACTTGGCTTTGTGAGGGTGTCCACGATGGCGGCGTAATGCTTCCCGGCTTCCATCTTCACCGGGCAGACCGCGTCATGGAGTTATCGGGGAAAACAAAAGGCGGCGGGATATGCTTCTATATCAATGAAAAATGGTGTTGGGACATCACGGAGCTCAGCACACACTGCAGCCCGCATTTAAAGTGGGTGTTTTTGAACTGGACTCCATTCTATTCGCTGCGTGCATTTGCATCTTTCATTCTCACCGGTGTTTACATTCCGCCTCAAGCTAACACGAACGCCGCCTTGCTAAAGCTCGCTGAACAAGTAAACAAAATTGAAAAAAAAACAGCCGGACTCACCCCTCATTATTCTCGGGGACTTTAACAAAGCTAAACTCAACCACAAACTCCCAAAATACAAGCAGCACATCCACTGTCCTACCAGGAAAAACAACATTTTAGACCACTGCTATACTACGCTAAATAATGCATACCGTGACATACCTCGTGCAGCCCTGGGCTCGTCTGATCAATGCTTAATTCACTTAATACCAACATACAGGCAAGACCTTAAATGCACAAATCCTACAGTAAAGAGTGAAAAAGTGGACCAATGAAGCAAAGATTGAACTTCAAAGCTGGTTAGACTGCACAGACTGGAGTGTCTTTGAAAATTCAGCTGGCAGCCTGGATGACTATCCAAGTGGGGACAGGGCCCTGTATAATCGCACTAATCGCACTGACTAAAGAAATTAACATTGCAAAGAGAAACTATGCAGTAACGTTAGAAAAACAGTTTAGCACTAATTACTCTAAATCAGTCTGGCATGCATTACAATCGCTAACAAATTACAACCGACGATCCCCCCCAAGCTGAGAACAATAGTAGACTAGCCGATAACTTGGAACACCTTCTGCAGATTTGAAAAGGACACTTTCACACCCCACACCCACACAGCCGCACCACTGACCACAATCACACCTCTGACTTCTGCGTTGACCATCCACGAACAGGATGTGAGACGCATCTTCAAACAACAAAAGATTAACAAAGCTGCAGGCCCAGACCTTGTGTCCCCATCCAGCCTCAAAGTCTGCGCGGACCAGCTCGCTCCAGACTTCACACAGATCTTCAACAGATCTCTGGAACTGTCCAAAGTACCATCCTGTTTCAAACGCTCCACCATCATCCCAGTACCCAAGAAACCTGCAATCTTGGGACTGAATGACTACAGGCCTGTCACCTTGACATCTGTGGTCATGAAGTCCTTTGAACGCCTCGTGCTGGACCACCTCAAGAGCGCCACAGGTCCCCTGCTAGACCCCCTGCAGTTTGCCTACTGAGCAAACAGGTCCGCGGCTGATGCAATCAACATGAGAATGCACTTCATCCTAGAACACCTCGACGGCGCAGTGACCTACGCGAGGATCCTGTTCGTGGACTTCAGCTCTGCATTCAACACCATCATCCCCGAACTCCTCTCATCCAAGCTTCTCCAGCTCATCGTCTCGCCTGCCATCTGCCAGTGGATTTACAGCTTTCTGACGGGCAGGACACAGCAGGTGAGGCTGGGGGACACCACCTCATCTACATGCACTACCAGCACCGGGGCCCCCCAAGGTTGTGTCCTCTCCCCGCTGCTCTTCTCTCTCTACACAAGCGACTGCAGCTCAACGCACCCGGCTGTCAAACTCCTAAAGTTTGCAGATGACACCGCAGTCATCGGTCTCATGAACGACTGCGACGAGTCTGCGTATCGACAGGAAGTGGAGCGGCTGGAGCTGTGGTGCGGCCGAGACAACCTGGAGCTAAACACGCTCAAGACTGTAGAGATGATTTTGGACTTCAGGAGGCATCCTTCGCCACAGCTGCCCCTCACGCTGTCCATCTGCCTTGTGTCAACCGTCGAGACCTTCAAGTTCCTGGGAATTACAGTCTGTCAGGACCTGAAGTGGGAGTTCAACAGAAACTCCATCCTCAAAAAGGCCCAGCAGGGGATGTACAACCCCAATTCCAATGAAGTTAGGACGTGGCACTAACACAGCCCCATACCATCAAAGATGCTGGCTTTTGAACTTTGCGTCCATAATAGTCCGGATGGTTATTTTCCTCTTTCGCCCGGAGGACATGACGTCCACAATTTCACCCCAAAAACTTAAATGTGGACTCGTCGGACCACAGAACACTTTTCCACTTCGCATCAGTCCATCTTAGATGAACTCTGGCCCAGAGAAGCCAGCGCCGTTTCTGGGTGTTGTTGATAAATGGCTTTTGCTTTGCACAGTAGAGTTTTAAGTTTGTACTTACGGATGTAGCGCCAAACTGTATTTACTGACATTGGTTGTCTGAAGTGTTCCTGAGCCCATGTGGTGATATCCTTTACACATTGATGTCAGTTTTGATGAAGTGCCACCTGACGGATCGAAGGTCACGGGCATTCAATGTTGGTTTTCAGCCTTGCCGCTTACATGCAGTGATTTCTCCAGATTCTCTGAACCTTTTGATGATATTATGGACCGTAGATGATGATATCCCTAAATTCCTTGCAATTGTACGTTGAGGAACATTGTCCTTAAACTGAGACTATTTTCTCACGCACTTGTTCCAAAAGAAGTGAACTTCCCCCATCTTTGCTTGTGAATGACTGAGCAATTCAGAGACGCTCCTTTTATACCAAATCATGGCACTCACCTGTTCCCAATTAGCCTGTTCACCTGAGGGATGTTCCAAACAGGTGTTTGATGAGCAGTCCTCAACTTTCTCAGTCTTTTTTGCCACCTGTCCCAGCTTTTTTGGAACATGCTGCAGCCATAAAATTCTAAGTTAATGATTATTTGCTAAAAACAATAAAGTTTATCAGTTTGAACATTAAATATCCTGTCTTTGTAGTGTATTCAATTAAATATAGGTTGAACATGATTTGCAAATCATTGTATTCTGTTTATATTTATGTTTAACACAATGTCCCAACTTCATTGGAATTGGGGTTGTACTTCCTGGGGAAGCACGGCCTGCCACAGGAGCTGTTGAGGCAGTTCTACACAGTGGTCATCGAATCAGTCCTGTGTTCTTCCATCACAGTGTGGTTTGGTGCTGCTACAAAAAAGGACAAACTCCGACTGCAACGGATAATCAAAACTGCTGGAAAGCTTGTCGGTACCCCCCTACCCACCCTTGAGGACTTGCTGCCAGATCTAAGACAAGAGCATGCAAAATCCTCTTGGACCCTCCATATCCTGGTCACCAGCTCTTCCAGCTCCTTCCCTCAGGTAAGCGCTACCGAACAATGCAAACTAAAACAAGCAGACATTCCAACAGCTTCTTCCCTCTTGCCATTAACTTCTTAACTCGTTAACTTACAATTCCATTGCAACATTGCTGCCATTTTGTTTTTTTTTGTCTTGAGTTTGTTGTCACATTTCTGACAGGCCAATTATACATTACTCGTGCAGTCACTGTAGTAGTCTCGCCACGCTCCACTATTTGCATATCTGTTGTTGACCAATACTGGCCACTCATGTGTCGGAGTAGCATCTGCACCATTTGCACAATCGACTGAGTAGTATCTGCAACATTTGCATAATCGACATTGTCCCAGATTATCGCACTACTGGACACTTTAAACTGCATACATACATCGGCCCTTTGCACAATGGTCATTGCACCGGACTATTGCTCTATTCGTCATTCAAACTGCTTTCATTGCTAGAGAACTCATTGCTAGAGAAAAATTGTCAAAAAATAAAAACATTGTACCGGCATTACCAGATTACAAGCAACCTTTTATTGCTCAGTGACTGTTTTTCTCAATGTCTTTATGTGTCAAAAGTATTCTCTGTCAATTGAGTGTCTGTTGTCCTACTAGAGCGGCTCCAACTACCGGAGACAAATTCCTTGTGTGTTTTTGACATACTTGGCGAAATAAAGATGATTCTGATTTTCGGCATGATGAGAGTTTGTGCTTACGCACGACAAATCTGAACACCAATCTGAATGCTTTAATGTGTCCGAATTAGATTTTTAACAATGAACACACTTCAACATTGAGCTCATCTGAGAATTAATAAACAGTAAACACGAAAAGGTGAGAAGGTGAAAAGCTAAGAATAAGTGAGAATGTGATGTTTCTGGTATAGGGAAAAGCCGCAAATAAGTTGCATCATTGTTTGAATGGCAAGGACTAAATCTGCAGAAAAACGTTGGACCACAGTTGACAAAGTTTGACGACATCCCCTGAAAGTAACCATTTGGGCAAGGAAAAACTCAGAACCCCATTTGAGCTTATCTGTCCTGCTGCTCAGTGAAATATAGTACAAACAAATCTTCAAAAACAATACTAAAACAGTCACTGACCTTTTAAGATCATTTTTGGTTACTGCAGTAAGTGGAATTTCTGATATTTTGTTTGATTTTATTTTAAAACAGGAGATTTCAATGCAATTTGTGTACTGCTGGTTTGAACCAACCACTGCGGCACTAGACTTAAATAAAATGCAGTTTGCTGTATCACATCACTTCTGCATTTATTAGTGAGAGAACTTTGAAAAGCTTTATAGATGAACTAAAAGTGCATTGTGGACAGCTAAACAGCAACATTAACGCACTCGTGCACTCTTAAAAAAGGAGGGGTGGGTGATGGTGAATGGTGTGTTGAGGACTGAATGCCAGGTTATGTAACTCCAATCAAGGCAAGCCAGACGCATGTGGAGGCCAGTGAACTACAGGATGCTCAGCAGCTGTCTGTGAGACATGTTGACTCCTGAACCATGCGATTTTCCATCAAACAAAAGCTTGAGTGAAGGGGCTCCTGCAGGGAAAGCACACTCCCTGTCACACACAGACCAAATAAAGGTACCCCTGGACTGCATTGGCCTAATAAAAGCGAAGCGAATTATAGGCTTGGAGAAAAAAAAAATGAATACAAGACCATATAATGTCAACTTTCAGGGTTTAAGAGCTTCTCAGGCATTTATTTCTATGGAGAAGTTTGAAAAGGACTTGGAGTTGACACACTAAATTAGGATAGTTTGGATTACTATGCAGTATTATAAACACATTCTTCTGCAACATTGTATCGTTATTAAGGTTATTCTGCAACATTGAATGTGTGATTAAATGCCAAAGCTATAAGACAAAACCTGTAGACAATTTCGTATCATAAACTAATAGATTATTTTTGTTGTAAATAAAATTAATAGGCCACAAGAACAGACTGGTGACTGATGCTTGTTCTTGATTATGGTAGATCAGATTAGGTCAACTTTTAAATCTAACATTTACATTTACTTACCAAGTAATAGCAAAAAACAAATTACACAAAAAGTTCACATCCACTGTACCTCTCAATTACTCGTGATGGCGGCGTCCACTTTACAACCTGGTCCTTTCACTGTAACTATCATCACACACTACTAGCAAGTGGGCAGACAGCTGAAACAAGTGGGGAAAGGCTAATAGTTGAAGCCGGTGGGCCGAAGTGAACAAAAAAAGACAAATACTCTATGTAAGACGTGGGAGAGGAAGCTACAATTTCCAAAAATGCACATACTAAATAAAAAAAACTCTCAACAATACAGTTGAGCGAACCTCAGCTAAGTGTCAAGCTCCAATTTCTAATCAGGGGTGAGATAAGAAATACATCCTGTTTTGGCTATCAAAATAAAAGATTACACGGCGTTTACGATGCCGAATTATTTTCACACTACTGCCCCAAAGTTTATGTGTGTGTGGGGGGGGGGGGGGGGGGGTTAGCTAGGTATAGTCAGCATGCATAACGATTGCAGTGTTGAGTACACTAAACATAAACAAAACATGTGACATTTTTATGACATCGGAATTTTATAGTACATATTGTACAGTCGTTGTACGATTCGCAAAACAGCACGCTGCTTATTTGTCAGTGATAAAATGTTGTTTTGCTGACTAACATGTATATTTATATATGTCTCATCGCCGAGCTACTCCGATAAATACGGGGCACAGTCTTGACACAAAGTAACGTCGTCTTGTTTTTCTTTCCAATACAGCAAAAGCTTTTCTTTCGAAGCTTAGATTCTTGAACTTCCGGTTTGACCGTGGATAACCCCGACTTCCTCAATGCATGCACAGAGTGAATGCACGACAACTAGCACATTAGCCACAAAAGCTTACCGTAGCTTAGAAGCCAGCATCCGGCAACCAACAAAAAATGCTTAACAGACAAAGTAGTCGGATAAAAGACGCGCGCCATAAGAAAGACGCTAAAACAGATAGTGTAAGAAGCACGTTTACCTTGTCGTACCTTGCCTCTGCGAGCGGCTGGGCCTGAGTATGCAAGCAGTTTTGCTGACGCAAAGCTGCTCGCGACGTCTTGTCGCTTCTCCGGGACGCTTACATCCCCAGCGATAGTCTGGCGGATTCAGAGCGCTGAGTGACAACTCTCACTTGCGCTCACATCATACCAACTTGTCATTTAAAGACTCCGTTTGCTTTTTTATTTCCTTTGTGATGCCGGCTAGCCTTTCGGCGCTCTTATTTGTATCCCCACAATGCAATGCGCTTATGTTACTGTACATTACTGTAAGGAGCAGGAAGTCTCATTATCTAACGTTTCAATAAGGAACAACTGCCATTTTGCGTCCCAATATTTACTGTAACTTCTGATTTATAGCCACGGCACAATATTAGGAACACAATTACCACCAAATGCATTGTTATAATATATTCCTTATGTAGTATCATTGGTCAGTTATGCATATTATTGTGGTTTTGGTGCAGAACAGCAGTGTCACAGAAAGGCATAGAAGTGGGCATCCTCGGACATTTATTGATTGAATCATGGATCAAATACCTGTTGTGAAATTTGCTATTCAGCTTCTTGTTAAAGAACAGCAAGTTGTGCAGAAAGTACTGGAATTTCAAACACTTGTAGACACGCGCATTCCAAACTTTAGAGAAGGTTAAATTGGGTTCACCTGCAAAGCTTCGACTGTACAATAATCCCTCATTTATCACGGGGGGTTTTCCGGACCATGCACCCCCCGCAATAGGTGAAATCTGCAAAGTTGTGATCAGATTTTTTTAATTTTTTTTTTTACAATCCCAATTCCAATGAAGTTGGGACGGTGTTTTAAACATAAATAAAAACAGAATACAATGATTTGCAAATCATGTTCGACCTATATTTAATTGAATACACTACAAAGACAATATATTTAATGTTCAAACTGAATAATCATTAACTTAGAATTTTATGGCTGCAGCATGTTCCAAAAAAGCTGGGACAGGTGGCAAAAAAGACTGAGAAAGTTGAGGAATGCTCATCAAACACCTGTTTGGAACATCCCACAGGTGAACAGGCGAATTGGGAACAGGTGGGTGCCATGATTGGGTTATAAAAGGAGCTTCCCTGAATTGCTCAGTCATTCACAAGCAAAGATGGGGCGAGGTTCACCTCTTTGTGAACAAGTGCATGAGAAAATAGTCGGAACAGTTTCAGGACAATGTTCCTCAACGTACAATTGCAAGGAATTTAGGGATTTCATCATCTACGGTCCATAATATCATCAAAAGGTTCAGAGAATCTGGCGAAATCATCATCCGTAAGTGCAACTTGAAACTCTACGATGCAAAGCAAAAGCCATTTTTCAACAACACCCAGAAACGCCGCCGGCTTCTCTGGGCCCGAGCTCATCTAAGATGGACTGATGCAAAGTGGAAAGGTGTTCTGTGGTCCGACGAGTCCACATTTCAAATTGTTTTTGGAAATTGTCGACGTCGTGTCGACAAGAGGAAAAGAACCATCCGGACTGTTATGGACGCAAAGTTCAAAAGCCAGCATCTATGATGTTATGGGGCTGTGTTAGTGCCAATGGCATGGGTAACTTACACATGTGTGAAGGCACCATTAATGCTGAAAGGTACATACAGGTTTTGGAGAAACATATACTGCCATCCAAGCAATGTCTTTTTCATGGACACCCCTGCTTATTTCAGCAAGACAATGCCAAACCACATTCTGCACGTGTTACAATAGCGTGGCTTCGTAGTAAAAGAGTACGGGTACTAGACTGGCCTGCCTGCAGTCCAGACCTGTCTCCCATTGAAAATGTGTGGTGCATTATAAAGCGTAAAATACGACAACGGAGACCCCGGACTGTTGAACAGCTGATGCTGTACATCAAGCAAGAATGGGAAAGAATTCCACCTGCAAAGCTTCAACAATTAGTGTCCTCAGTTCCCAAACGTTTATTGAATGTTGTTCAAAGAAAAGATGAAGAAAACATTTAATTCCTTGTAATATGTGTTTTATTTAATTTTTGTTTGCTTGTTTTTTTGTTTTTTTTTTTTACAGTTTTAATGTTTTAGGCTGGGAAGTGTTTATTTTACCCCCAAAAAAATTACAGCATACACTCAAAATCCCGTGATGTGGGGAATTACGCACAATATGAATATGAAAAAAAAAATCCGCAATGAGTGAACCACGATATAGTGATGGAACACTGTAGTTCTTTTGGTTCATCCCAAAATATCACCTGAAACCCAAATGTTTGTTTGTGGTATATGACTAAAATAAGCACCCAGAATTTTAGAAACACAGTGTGGTGTGTTTCTACATCAAAACAAACTTTTAAAAAAAAGAGTTTGTGTTAGTGTAGTTAAAAGTACCAGCTGTCTGAAGAGAATAAGTCAGAACATTTGAAAATAACATTGCGTTTGTTTACATGAAGTGTCCAGTGAATGAATAGACCTGTGCAAAAATGATGATACAGTACACTTAACTTAATCTTTTGTTGCACTACAATCAACTTTCAATGAGACCTCTGCACATATCACACTGTCTCGGGTTTGAAGTGGTGCGTGCCTTCTCCTTACTCGATGGTTCACCTCCTTTCACAGATGTTCGATAAGATTCAAATCCAGGCTCTTCAAGGTCGACTTCAGTATTGTCCAATATTTTTTTCTTAGCTATTCTTGAGTGTTTTTAAGTCTGCGCTTTGGGTATTTATCCTGAGAATCCATGACCTGTGGCTGAGGCCAGGCTTTCAGCACATTTCGCTCCAGGAATGCCTTGATAGTCTTGAGATTTCGTACCATGCACACACTCAAGACACCCTGTGCCGGATGCAGAAAAGAAGCCCCAGAGCATACCCAGGTCTAATTTTGTTTCACAGTATAGGCGATTTAATCACAGTTGCAATGAAATGTTACTTTGAAAGACAGAACAGGAATAAGAATTTGATCAATGTTGTCTTTGAGCTACCTTTGCCTCAGACATTGCTGTGGAAAATGGGAAAAAAGTCAGATTTATTCACTTGGAATTCATTGAGGATTCAAACTGAGAAACATCTGATGATGATGTATTTTTTAAACGCCATATAAAATGCTTGCCAGGTTCTTTTAGATGCAAACCAATAGAATACACAAAGTCTCCTTTTGAAAAAAGTAAAAGCTGTTTACTAACATAAATGTGTTTATTTGACCATTTTTACAGACAAAAGAAATTCTAAGACAGTAGCATCTGCCATGTTCATTACATATCCAAGGTAAAAACTTACAAAAATAAATAGCTTAAAAGGAAGCTTTCATAATAACATTGTATGGTCCTTCATTGAAGGGATATGGGCCTAATGCTCCCTCTATTTTCTATCATTACATACTGTAAATTAACAGGAACGAAGAATAAAATAATACATATGAAAGTTTGAAAATGCATTTAGATATGATTGTCAAAATTGTTAAGGGATAAGAGACATGAAAATGACCTTTATAACTACATAACATGAAATGCACCATAGATTAGGTATAAATACCCATATAAGTATGTGTTGTACAGAAGATAGTTTGTAAGTCCGTTAACCTCGACTGAAACAAAGCAGAAAGGAAAAACTACAGGGCAGGGAAATTCTGTCTTGGATTATTATTCTTCATGAGAAAATATTTTAGACAATGTTTAAACTTGAATTCTGTTCCCTTACTGAAAATGGAGCATGGCTCTAAAAAGGAGTTGTTTTGGTAAAATCAGTCAAATATTTTTATAGAGCCCAAAGATCTTGCCATATTTTACAATCAAAGAAGGGCTTACCGTAATTATGATGACCGCCCCATTAAAAAAAAAAAAAGAATAATAAATAAATCAAATTTCAGATCCAAACATAAATAAACTTTCCTGTATGTAGAAATGAGGAGCGGTGAAAGAGGAGCACATGTCAAGAAAGCTTAAAACCACAACACACTAATCTCACCTATCTCAGCAACTGAGATAAAACATTAAATTGAAGCAGCCTGGAGGACTCAGTTCTGTGGAGGACACTATGTTAGCTAGAAGTACAGTATAAATTACACCATGCTGCACAATAGTCGGCTTAATGCCATTTTCTTAGCCCCACTATAAATGAGAGCTAATTTTCAAATATATTCTGTAAACTAAACTAAATGTAACTCCAATAAATTAGTTGTCATTTAAAGTGGAGGAAATAAAACACAGCACCTATTTCTAGGATCTATAAATGGCATCTCATTACATTTCCGAGGTAGTTTTCCATTGGTTACTTTCAACAGTGGTTGTCAACAGTCCAAAAATAAGATGGCAAAACCATACTCAGGCAAATGCACTTCCTGTGATGTGATGCAATCTGTTGATAAGTGCAGTCAGATCAAAAGGGGAATTGTTCCTTTTAACTTATGTTTTTCATAAGCACTCAAGGTTAAAACATTCTCCGGAAACAGGCGCAGGTTTTTTATTAGTGTCACACTTCTCTGGTTCAACAGTCTTGCCAGTGTAGTCTATGCAGAAGATGCTGCGGCGCCGCTCGCCCTGACCACAAGTTCGTGAGCAGGCGGACCAAGGTCCCATCTGCCAGATGGGACAGGGCTGATCCCCGCAGGCCCTGATGTCCATTGGCTTCAAGTCTTTATCACAAAGGCTTGAGAGAAAGCCTGCACTATCTCTGCACGCCACATTCCTCCTGGACCACCCTGAACCGCAGCTCTTTGAGCACTCAGACCACTCTCCCAGAACCCAGTCTGGCACACTGAAAGGATGAATCACATGCAAAGATGCCGAAGAGCCCTTCTTCTCTTTTGACTTAAAAGCAACATCCCTGGGGATAAAAAAGGAATATTTCACTTTAGGAGGGTTGGTATCCCCCGCTGTGGCCAGCAGCTGAATGATGATGGCCTCTTTCAGCCCCATGAAGCTCTGGATCCTCTCCAACGTGGTGGAGGAACCGCTGTATTTCAGCACAGCACCAAGTACAGGAATGTCCTGTTCCACCGTCGAGACTGAGAAGTTCCCATTTAGAATGTAACTTCCACTCTCTCTCATTATAGCCAGATAGTTCCCATCATGTTTGATTCCTCTGTGGCTCCGCTGTTTGATGTCAATATTGGTTGCACCAGCAGGAATTGTGACAATGTCACTGTATCCATAGCTGAAAGTGAATAGTAAGACATACAGTAGTTTAAATACTTTTTTATTTCATGGTATTGATATATTGAGAATGGTTTGCTTATATGTGCCCTGAAATTTTCCGCCAACCAGTTCCAAGTCAGCTGGAGTAAGTTCCAGTTACCCATGACCCTAATGAGCACAAGCCGTATAAAAAATATCAGCAATGTTTTAATATATTAACCCAAAACTACTCTTTCATTGGTTGCTGTCAGTTTTCTTAAAGGGCAAAGCACAGCCCACTTCTTGACTATGTAGTTTGTTTTGTGTTCAAATAACAACATTGATACTCCAAACGTTCTCCGAGCAGTCTGAGCCTTTTCTGAGAATGGGGTACAACAAATTCCTCAACCTAAAAGTTTTGTTTTTTTTTTTTTTTGCAAAAATGCCCTTTTTACAATGTCTTCTATCCATCCGTATTCTGAGCCGCTTCTCCTCACTCGGGTCGCGGGCGTGCTGGAGCCTATCCCAGCTGTCATCGGGCAGGAGGCGGGGTACACCCTGAACTGGTTGCCAGCCAATCGCAGGGCACATAGGAACAAACAACCATTCGCACTCACAGTCATGCCTACGGGCAATTTAGAGTCTCCAATTCCTGCATGTTTTGGGGATGTGGGAGGAAACCGGAGTGCCCGGAGAAAACCCACGCAGGCACGGGGAGAACATGCAAACTCCACACAGGCGGGGCCGGGGATTGAACCCGGGTCCTCAGAACTGTGAGGCTGACGCTCTAACCAATCGGCCATCATGCCGCCCACAATGTCTTCCAGTACCCAAAATTTATTTTTGCCCTGACCAACTAAATGTAGATGTAGCAGCACCCGATGTGTGATTTCAATAAAGTCAATCTTGACCAACTTGAAGGGGTGCCTGGGTGGGTGTTTCCGGTTTCCTCCCACATCCCAAAAACATGCACGGTAGGTTGATTGAAGACTCTAAATTGTCCGTAGGTATGAATGTGAGTGCAAATGGTTGTTTGTTTCTATGTGCCCTGCGATTGGTTGACGACCGGTTCAAGGTGTACCCCGCCTCTCGCCCGAAGATAGCTGCGATAGCTGCTAGTGAGGATAAGCTGTGTAGAAAATGGATGCATGGATGGATATTCAATATGATAAAATGTTGCTCAGTAACTTACATTGCCTTGTTGTAGGACCCAGTGATCTTCCTGCAGGTAAGCCCGTTTCCTCCACACACTCCACACTTATCCACTCTCTTGTTGGATCCAATCACCTGATCACAACCTGCCTTCACACACTGGCCTTGAACGCACACTGATGTGGTGTCAGGACCACAGGGTGTTCCATCAATTACCTGCAGAGGTATATTTATTTTATTATTCAAATTCACATGAGGGTTTTGCATCTTTGATAGACGCTCGCCTTTTATGGAGTGGTATGAAATGCACTGAAAATGAATACTAAACTCATTCTTTCAAAACTATGGTAAAATTAGGTGCAGTTTTAATACAGCATTTCCATTAGACTATGTTACAATAATAGATCATTTGAAAGGAAAATGCCAGTTCAGAACTGATTTACATTATTTGAATTAGTAAGTAATCCTTATTCTTACTTGGAATGCTTTTGAACGAGCTGTGATGTTGAGTGCATGTACCTTGGACTCAAACACCTTAAATTCACTGCTGCCCCTGGCCCGGCAGAATAGTTTGCATCTGTCCCTAGGAGACACTCCAGCATACTTTGGTATCCATTGTTTCATGTTGCCATTGTAGTCCAGGTAGTGTGGGCTGTTGTACTTCTCACACTGCTCCTCTCGATAACTTTTGCCTGTTCGGGAAAAACAGAACAAAGCTGGGTCAGCTACCTACAGAATGTATTTTATAACCAAAGCACTTTGTAGCACTTTGCAGGTTAAATCCAGGGTAAAAAAATAAATAAATCTATTCAGCCATCTAAAGTACAAACATTTCAGATTCAGTATGCTTTCTCTAGTCCAAATCAGTTAATGGCTTTGTAAACTTGGGCCATGGTTTCTATTTGCACATTAATGAATGTCATGCACATCATGCACATACAGTACATATTTATACATACAAGGCATATTTATCGATGTAAATATGTATAGATTCCTTGTACAACCCCAATTTCAATGAATTTGGGACCTTGAGTTACACATAAATAAAAACAGAATACAATGATTTGCAAATCATGTTCAACCTATATTGAATGTTGTTAAAAGAAAAGGTGATGTAACCCAGTGGTAAACCTGACCCTGTCCCATCTTTTTTGGAATGTGTTGCAGCCATAACATCCTAAATTAAGGATTATTTGCTAAAAACAATAAAGTTGATCGGTTTGAACATGAAATATCTTGTCTTTGTTGTGTATTCAATTCAATATAGGTTGAACATGATTTGCAAATCATTGTATTCTGTTTTTACTTATGTTTAACACAAGGTCCCAGCTTCATTGGAATTGAGGTTGTATATTTGGGTGTTTTCATAAATATTTGTGTCTACAAATGGCTCTTAGGAGTTCATCAGTGTCAAGCTATACACCTGATTACACTGCGTTGAAAACAAAATGCATTGCCAAGTGTCTTATTATAAAGAGCTGAGCATTGAGTATATGAAAGTCTGGTCTGCTTTTCAAATGTTTGAAAGTGTTTGTGTAGACTAAGGTTCAGCTCTGAGCATACAGTATTACATTAAATAGTTAAAACTATCAGATATTTACAATAGTACATCCATCCATCCATTTTCAACACCGCTTATCCTGGTTAGGGTCGCGGCACGCTGGAGCCTATCCCAGCTGACTTCGGGCGAAAGGCGGACTACACCCTGAATTGGTCGCCAGTCAGTCACAGGGCACATATAGACACGGACAACCATTCGGACTTACATTCACAACGTCACTGAGTGGGAACTGAACCCACGCTGCCTGCACCAAAGTCAGGCGAGTGTACCACTACACCATCAGTGACGACAATAGTACAATTATATACAAAAGTAGGATATTTTTTATTTGTCCCACAAATAGCATAAGATTCAACACGTGTCTGTTATTTGTTCAAAAAGGTGTTTCTGTGAAATTTACAAAATGCTATCTGTACATATTAAAGTCACTGATAATTATGACGGATGATTGTAAGCAGTAATTCATACAGTATTACAATACATATAACATTACACATACACAAATATTATATATAGTACAATCATACAAATTATATTTACATAGAATTGTTATGTCAAACAAGTAGCCCTTCGTGTGGCTCATTATGTTTCAGGTAGCTCTTGGTGTCGCAAGGGTACTAAAAACTATTTGTATTTTACAAAGCTTCTAGTGTATATATTTACTGGTACCAATTCGAAATGACATAGAGGGGATATGAAAGGTCTACACACCCCTGTTCAAATGCCATTTTTTGTGATATTAGAAAAAAATAGACCGAGATAACTCGTTCCAGAACATTTTCCACTATTAACGTGGACTATAACCTGTAAACACATGAGAGGAAGTAAAAATAAACAAATGAAATTATGTGGTTGCATACCCCCTGTTGATGATGATGCTACCACCATGCTTCACAGCAGGTATGGTGTTTTTTTTGTGATGAGCAGTTCTATGTTTGCACCAAACATACCTTTTGGAATTATGGCCAAAAAGATCACAAAAACCTAACATTTGAACAGGGGCGTGGAGACTTTTTTTATCCACTGTATAATGATCAAAAACTGCATATGGCGCTCAAACCAGATGAAGTCTCTGAATTTACGTCTCACCGTTGTTGTCACAGGGTTGTGTGTTGCAGGACTGGTACTGAACCCTCTGTCCTTCACAATAGTTGCCCCCGTTCTGAGGCTCAGGGTTTGTACACTCCCTATAGGAGAACTCTACTCCACCTCCACATGTCCTGGAACACTGTTGCCATGGTCCCCACATGCTCCAGCCACCAGCCACAACCACCTGCGGTAAAGAAAAAAGGAACAAAAACAGGCCATAGTCAGAGAGGTTGGAAGCCACAGGAAATCTCAACTGTGCAGCCGAAACCACAGCCCTGGCTTCTGGCTCTGAGGTTGCACTGTGTTGGCATGCCGTGACTCCGGGCTAATTCTGTGTTGAAGTACGGCACGCGTCTTCTGTCTGCCTGTACCCACATTCTTGCTACATGTGTCACTCACTACTTGTCGAGCCTGCCACGCTGTTGCTTTCTGAGGCACAATTTAAAAGCTGTGCGCCTTTTCCAGAGGTTTAATTACTTTGGGACCGCTCCCAGTTGCCACTGTGTCTGGGTGATCAAAACACATGGATAAGCTATTGAGGAAGATTTAAACAAAGAGATTCACTAATTTATTAAAAACACCCCACCAAGAGCTCTCTGTACATTTACCATATTTTTGCAAAAGCTATGCCAACAGTTTTTTGCAAGTTTGCTACACATTCCCCAGTGCTGCAATGTTGAAAGGCATAATGTCTGTAGTGACGACGGCATTAGGGCATCCAGAAGATGGCCGTTCTTTTAATATCTACTGTATATTAAAACAAAACACAAATGTTATTATAACTGAGGTTGCTAGAATTTGACCAACAACAAATATAGTACATGGAAATATATCACAGTATATGGATGCTGGTAAAACAAATTTCACAGGACAGGATTGTTTTCTGTATTTTACTGTAGTAAATTCAGATTAAAAAGAAAAGAAACTACAGAGTTTGTCATGACTTTATCATGGAAAAACATTTATGAATATGACTTAAGTAAAAGTTATAAAATGATAAGAAGTATTTCTGTAAAGGAAATGTTCTGTGAGATATATATATGATCTCAAAGTACCTCATCTTGTATGTAGCCTACCTAAACATTTCTTTTTTTCATTAAAGATGATAGAACTACCGGTATTCATTTAACGCCACATTTATTATTGAGGGTATAATATGCAGTCCTGTATACTGGACACATATTACAGACTGTCCCAAAATACTGTATACATTCATTAACACCACTTTCAGATTAACCATTACAGTTAATAACAGGTGCCAGAATAAGCTTTGAATAAATGGAACGCAAATGGACACAAACCACTACGTAGTATCTTGTGAGGTTGTGTTCTCATTACTTAGCACAATATACATTTAAATAATGACTGATGATTCCATCGCATTCTAAAAAAAAATAAAAAATTAAATGATGAAATAGCGTCTTTATTCACGTGTACAAATACACTGTATACATTTGGCTGCTTTGTATATGCTGCTATTCTTACCAGTGGCTCCAGCACCTCCTTTGTCGGTATGCACACTCCATGGAGGCATGTCCTGTTGAGACTACAAGGGGTGCCGTCAGCCCAGGGCAAGCTGCCATTCTTTGTGGAGCACTGGGATGTTCCGTCCTCTTGGCACCAGAGCTGGCTGCAAATATCACTGTCTGTTGTGTTGAGACAATGGAAGAATTCCTCTCCAAAAATCTGTTGGCACTGATGGTCTAGGTTGTATTTGGTGCCTGGCATCTCCTTCGGTAATGGCAAACTGCTCTCTGGAACATCGAGCAGGCAGTCTCCTGTGGTGACAATACAAAGCGGTACAGAAGCATATCAATCATACTGAGGTTGAAGGAGAGCAATGCAGTCGTTGTGAATGTGCCTTTTTGTGTGGTCTGACAACAAAAGGAAAATATTCAAGTTTGTGTCCTAAATATATAACAAATACACTTGACCAATACAATGTTTTTTAGGCAAGTCTGTAATTATAGTCTGAATCGAATTATTCATTGCTGTCTAATTTGCTTTTTGGCTGGAGTAACATTCCCAGTGTGCAATAAACATGTTTTGCCGAAAGAGCTTTCCTTGCAGACAACTGATAAAGAGCATGTTTTGCTGACAACAGCTGTTACTTTTGGCTCTAGAGAGCAAATGTGAAGAAGTCTATTGTAAGACTCAAAGGACAAAATGTTTCATCGGTAGTTCTAGCAAGTACACAAGCAATGGCAGATACAATACATAATGAATGCACTGTCAAGAAAAAAATCCAAGCAGGTTCAGAAGCACATGTGGGAAGACAGCATGCGGAAATCTGGGGTGAGGTAAACTATGCCTGCGGCTTGTAAGTTATAGGGGTGGCATGTTAAAGCAGGAAAGACACAGTTAGAATCAGTATCTGTTATTCGTCTCTGAATCAGACTTAATTACAGAGTTTATGCATATGACAGATGTCCACAATAACAAATGGTCTCCTCATATGAATGCGACTGATTTACACATTCACTTTTCTTACCATGACCATTGTCGAAGAACTCTGTAATGTAGAGTGCACTACAGGGAGACCAAGGCATGGTTTTGTTGAGGCTAACAAACAAAGGGGCCATCAAGTAATGTCCTCCGAGATCCCCAAACAGCCTCTCGCAGGTTTTGGAGTCGTCATGGGGCATGCTCAGCACGTGACCTAAAGTAGGAAAGAGTGTCAAAAAAAATAAAATGACAAAATACGATAAAGATGTTTCACAAATGCCACAAAAAACAAACTAACCAAGTTCATGTGCAGCAGTGAAAGCAGATTGCAGACCGTTGTCCTCTATAACAGAGCAGCTTCTCTTGGGATCACACATTGTCCCGACATCGGCAACACCCAACGTATCACAGCTCTTTTGTCCACAAATGTCCTGGCACACAAAGAAACCACAGACCACTGCAACAGCAAAATCATGACAGGAAAGGGATGATGTCCATACCAATGCTGACAAAAATAAAATGACAGAAATATTTAGCTTTTGGGTCTTCCGGGTGCTGCGTGTCATTGTATTTATTGTATGTCATTTGGACCAGCAAGCCCTCTGACAACCAAAAAATATCCTAATAGGAATTTTATTATTCAATGCCAAATGGTGGATTATTCAGATTACTAGTGATGTGTTTTGATCATTTAATCAGCGCGGGGCACACCCAACACAGTGTAATCAAATTATGTTTGCGAGTCGAATGAGATCCAATATTAGAGCTCTATGGGGAAAAAAAATAATTCTTTACAAAAATAATGAAGTGGAAAATATCTTGCAATTACAGATGTATTTGTTTCCATTTGCAGGGAAACGCAATTGTACATTCAAAGGCCAACTGAAACAGGTGGCATTTTAACGTCAATTAAAAAACACAAGGCTTTTGTGAACTTTCAAGTATTTCTTTGAAGAATTTGTCAACATCACAGAGGGTCTGAGAACAACATAACTCAGCCACTCCACCATGCACAGTGCTACTTTTCATATTATCATCTCAACATTGTATCTAGACCCTTTTTATGTGCTCTCGTTATCAATAAAATTTTGTGGAGTTTTCTACTCTGTCTCCTTCACCGTGAAACTATAAATTGACATCCATTTTGCCTTTAACAACACTGTAGCAGATTTCCTACTTTGAAGAATCGCCTCTGTTTGTAATAAAAAAAGCAACCAAAATATTACAAACAGCGGTGACTACTATGCAGTGTGTTTGTACTGTGCAGTACAACTACAATAATAAGCAAAAAAAAAAAAAAAAGGTAAAAAGTAGTGTGTCTCTACATGACAAAACAAAGCATTGTCATCTTTGGAAAGGGGGGGTTCTTGCTTATTTAAACAACTCATATTGATCTTTTGAGCTTTCAGAGGTGAAATCTGAGTTAAAGTCAAATGAATAACAGTAACTGTATGCATTCAAAAGGAAAACTACATTAGACACAATCCCAAATATTCACAATCCACTATAATTGACAATACATCTGGATTTGGCGCTGCAGTTGTGCACTGCTCTGCATGTTTGTAGATCTTGTTCCACAAGAGCATCTGCCACTTATGTATTCAGCTCTACATCTTTGCCTGTTACTATGGTTCAGCACACAGGGGCATAATATTACATTTGTAAAACAGGGGCAATACCTAAAAGGTCAATGTTCACATACAGTACAACACAAGACTATAAGTCACATGTTTTCACTGCATCAGCAATTTGGAGAACTAAAATGGGTCTCGTGTAGTCGGCTCTTGTGACTTCGGAAAACATGGTTTACACATCCGAAGCTGAACCTGGCTGAGCACTCAAGCCGGACCATAGCTTCTTAAAGTCAGGGTTGATTTGTGGCAGTCGTAAACTAAGCTCATCCGTGAGGAGCTTTGCATCCTTTACATTTCAAAGCATAGCTCAGTGTGAATGGAAGGGAAAACACCCACCCCATAATTGCATCAATGATGCCTTTTCTGATTTAATTTCACTCTTCTATCAAAATACTGCGACAACTCATACTTTGTAATCGTCATGTTATGAGATTTATGTGAGGACATGATTCAGTGAGTCGATTATGTCGGACTAATCCGGACTAGTGAAATGCTTAAATGTTCTTAAAGATAGGGTTTACATATGCAACATAATAAACCTTGACCATGGCATGGTCCTAATGAAATAAGATTTGGTGTTCCCCAAGGAGCCATTCTTGGACCACTTTAATTTACCAGTACTAGTAGATCTCAAAGAGCATCTTATTATACACTACATTCCAAATAATCTATTTGAAATTATCTTTTTGTTTTCTGGATCTAATATAATTTCTGGTTAATTACCTCTGCCAAATCACTGCTGTTTTTTGTTACTTATTATCGATATTGGCTTCTGGTGCTTACCCAATAAATTTAAATGGATTTTAATATTCAAGATCAAAGATAACTGCAAAATTTGCCACTTACCTCTCTGGTGAAGAGCATGGCGGTGTCATAGTGTTCTGGATGCCGCTGACTTGGTGGGTTGAAGAGCTGCTGCCAGGAGCAAAAGTTCCTGAGAGCTACCCCTCCATTGCTGGAGACCTCTGGACCGACATCCTCATCCTCTACCACCAGCAACTTCACTACCACTAAATTCACGGAATTCTTGATGCTGGGGTGCTTGTACAGCTGGGAAGCCATTGACATTAAGGTCAAAATATAGTGCTGTAGAAAGGAAGAAGAAAAAAAGCTTGAAAGGTAAATGGCAAAAGAATGTAGTTAATGGAAAACAATTGAGATATTCATCGTAAAATATATAATATATACATATTTACAATAAAGGGTTGGTTGACATTTCTATTTGGAGGCTTGAGTAAATGTCCCAACTGATACTATTCTGAACTTTATTCTTTTGAGCATTATTTGCACAAATTATATTTGTAATGTTTTCATGGGCAGGAAATGGTTTGCATCAGAGTCAATGTTTCTGGAGTCAACTCTCACATGGGTTTTCTCCAGGTACTGCAGTTTCCTCCCACATTTCAAAAACATATAGGCTAGGTTAATTGAAGACACTAAATTGTCCATAAGTGTGAATGTTTATGGATGTTTTTCTATATGTGCCCTGTAACTGACTGATTAACCAGAGTCAGATGGGATTGGCTGCTGGTTACCAGTGAACCCAAACATGATAAGCGGTCGAAAATGAATGGATGGATGTTTCAATTTCTTCGTCTTCTTTTATGAATCTAATAAAAGAAATGATGATTGAATCGGCATCTGAATTGATAAAATTGCCGAGATATACAAGACGAAACATTCAGTCAATAAAACATGGTCATGTTAATCACTAAGCAGTTAACTGAAAATATATGTGAAAAATAAGAATTGAAGAGTAATGACGATTACTTTCCCCATTCTTAGCAAAAGCATTGAGATTGCATATCTTGAACATGAACATCAGATTAATCAAACATTGAAAAATCCTGCTCGCCAATGAACTGTGTTGCCATTTGGAGGGGAATGGAGGAGCAGATGTCACGAAGACTCCAAATAATGTGGAATATTTAGACTTCTTCTCCATGTCTCGAGCTAAGTGAATAATTAAGATCGATCGTATTTCTGGACTTGACACTGGAAAGACTTGTATCCAAATAATCTTGTGTTGACTAACCATGATTTTATGTGAAGGTTGCTTTCCCAATTCTAGTGGAGTTTTTCATTTTGTTTTTTGTTTTTAGAATCAGTAAAACAGAGTCAATATCGTTCCGTGTCTTGCACAGTTTGCCATTACCTCTGAGGAAATCAGTTTTTCCTTCTTTTTAAATGCCAATATTTCATTGGAACGGGAAATTCAGCATTGTCTTTGTGACTGATTCCAATGGAATGCACTTTACATAGTTGAGTCATGGGCAGCATCTTCCATGATGCTGCCGCTCCGCTGCCAAATCGTGACCAAGTCCTCAGGAATGTGTTTCAGCATTTGTATTTTTATTTTTTGTATATTTTTTGGGGTTTTTTTTGCCTGACCTCTTCCCCTTATGCAAAACAGAGCACTAAGGCACCCTCGATTTTTTTTTTTTTTTTTTTTTTGCTGGTTTAGTTGAGCAAAATTGCAACTTCATGAGGAAAAATACTGGAGAATTTCAACGTTATGACAAAGAAAAGGGCTAAATAAACGTGTTAATATGTTACCAGTGTACATAGGGAGCGTGTCTGACCTTGATTTCATCCCCATAGAAGTGAGTCATGCTCGAATCTGCCACTGCCAGGGTCTCGATGAAGCGCGGCGCGGACACGAAGCGTTTCCGGCGAGCTTCCCTCTGTGCGTCGCCGCCATCGCGCGTCAAACTTTCCCACTTGCGCTTCTTCAGTCCCCTCGCTTCGAGCGCGTGATTGAAAAGGAGAGGGCCTCCGTGGCTCTTGGACAATGTCCTCCTCTTGATCACATGCACCTGTTCGGCAGAGCGTGACCCAAAGCCTCCTGGAAATTTGGGTTCGATGAGGTACTCTGTCTCGTTCGTTATGAAGGAGCCGTAAACGCCGGAGCATAGACTCAGAGCCACGAGCGAGTGTTGATCTTGATCAACGTTCCCTGAATAAAAGCAACTTCTCAGCTTCCCTTCACTCTCGCCAGTCTGGTTGATGAAATTGTGGAGGTCGTGACCCGGGGAGAGTGGCGCACCTGACGCGCCTTTGGCTCTCTCGAGGCGCTGTATGGTCAAATAAGGCGAGATGAAACTGGCGTCGGGGATAAGATGGAGGGTCAACTCCTTGCCAAACGCGCTGAGGAGGACTCGGGCCTGGTCCTCGCTTCTTTCCCAAAAGCGACCGCTGACTCCCCCGTTTATCCGAACAGGTATAACATCCTCGGATTCGAACCGAGTGGAGAGCGCTGGATGGAAGACGCACAGGAGCAGCAAACGAGCAACGGCGCACATCTTCTGCGAGTCAAAGTGGGGCTTAAGACGAATTGATCACAATATAGGCTATATATTATTATTATTATTATCTTCGACAAAGCGTCTGTCTCCACGAGTCCACGCTGTCCCCTTCTAGAAAACTTCTTACGTGACGTTTTTTTTTTTAGTTCTGGAAGGTCATTCTTGGTCGAAGTGTGTCTGCTTGTAATGCTCTTGTGTGTGTGCGTGTGTGCGTGCGTGTGTGCGTGTATGTGTGTGCGTGTGTGTGTGTGTGCGTGAGTGTTTCCGAACCGAGATCGGTCCTTGTTGTGTCCTGGTTGCAGTCTGGACGCAGCGGGTCTATTTATACGTTTTGTTCTTCTGCAGACAGCAGGCGAGGGGCGGCTGGGGGCGGGGGGGGGGGGGGGGGGGGGGGGTCGGGGGGGGGGGGGGGGGGGGGGGTGGGGGGAGCGGTAGGGTTGTAGTTGTGATCATCTCGCTTGCTGGAACTCCTCCTCCCACTCGGACTCGAGAAACTGGAGGATGATAAAATGGACCCGATGAGAATAAGCCTCCCCCTGCCCCTTTGGAGCAACTATTATTAACCCAGCATGGTGGCTGGATAGGCAGCACATGGACGCTCGAGTTATTTCAGTCCTGCGTGTGTGTGTGTGTGTGTGTGTGTGTGTGTGGCCCGAGGCCAATCTAATTTATTGCTGCCCTGTGCACTCACATTGCTGCATTGGGGGGGGGGGGGGGGGGGGTACAACACCGTATAATCGCAACTGCAAATGATTTTGGTATTAATTAAAGATAATAATGCTCCGTCTTTCTGTTTCATGCATGCTATACTGTGGTCGGTCCACGCACTTTGTGAACATGTGTTTTGAAAGGTGCCATATAAATAAAGTTATGCTGATGCTGATATACATCTGACAAACACCGATGATTTTGGAAACGAGGCACACGTGCGTTTACCACATTTTAATCACGCGCAACCGATGTACTTGTTCGAATTACATCAATGCAAAAACCTTTTTTTCCCCCATGTATATATTCTACTACTTCACCGCTTTATCATGCTGCATGTTCCCTCCGAGATACTGTTAAGTGTCATTGAGTCCCTTGAAAGGTGCTGTATTAATCTAAGTGATTATGATTATTATTATTATTAGTCGTAGTAGTAGTAGTAGTAGGAATAGTAGTATTATATAATTACTGTTACTATATACTTGCTTTACGTTATTGAAGATACCAAACACATTCATCACTCGGACCTCTTTACGTACACTTGAACAATCTTACAGTATATAACATTCCCCCATTACAATCACAACAGTGCTCGGTTTTATTGAAACTATCACGCGAGGCAGTCATTTCACAGCCCTTTTATTGTCCTTTGCTGTCCCTCTCGTGTGGTTAAATAATGCAAACACATTATAAGAAACTCACACCGTGATGCAATGTACTCTTAAAAGACTGTAAAGCGTTGCGACTTTGTTAAATGAGCACTTCTGACCATCAAAACGGCGCGTATATCGCCGTTGGAATTGCGAGTGTTATTGCGCACCGCCAGATGGCGCCAGACTACAAGATAGTTTCACCTTGTCACAATCGAGTTGAAGCCAAGTTGGCTGCAAGCATCAACAGATGTCGCTCTTTGCCTATTAGCCTTAGTCAATCGCGCAAACTTTATTTGCGGTGCGATACGAAGCGAATGCAATGTTTATGCCCTTGTTGGTTCAGAGTTCAGACGCTTAGTAATTTTCCAAACGTTAAAAGTGCTTTTGGTACAGTTGAATGGGCATTTGTCCACACGACAGCAGATAATCACTATAACAAGCGGCAATTGTACTTTTCTGGATTCGTGTACAAATATCAAGTCACAGTGTCGGTGCGCCCAATGTGAGGGAATCGCTGATATAGATATATGGGTAATACAGCTGTCTCGGCGGGTCTCTCTCGCGAGTGGGGGCAAGTGGGACGGCTGATGATGCTGTCACGCATGCTGCACAGCAACAACAATATTTGGAGAGTTACAAGTGGCTGCGGTCTGCAGCACAAACCGAGATGCATGAACAATGAACTCTCTCCCATGCGCGCACCTCCAGCTGACAGAGGTCATCGGTGTGCATGCTTAGAGAGGTTTAGTGCATATAGGCACAGTGGATGGATACGACCAAATAATGGCTAAAGAGCAAGGCGAAAGGAAATTGTAGTTCTTTTTTTCCTTTCTCTCCCCCCCCCCCTTTTTTTTATTTTTTAAGACGGTGCACTGTGCAATTACGCAGAAAGTGACTTGCATGTAAACGTAACTTAGCGGACTCAAAAGAGGTGACTCGAGCAGCTATGGCTATTCTGATTACCACCACTTTGATTGTTTTTGTAAAAGCGGCTCTTTATGTGACATTTACACGCGGCATGGAAGCTGACTTCTGCAAACCAGTACGCGTGGATCACCGTGCGCATGGAAAACATTTACAAATGAACGAAAGACAAGTTATTTTTAGGATAAATGCGTTCAAACGGGAATTTTACCTCCACCTCCAGCCGGATTCTAATTTTCTCGGAGCGGGTAGTGTGAACCCATTCGAGCCCAACGCATCAACACCTGCAGACCTCAGGAAATGCTTCTACTCTGGTAATGTCAATTTACAGCCGGACTCATTTGCAGCGCTAAGCCTGTGTAAAGGTATTAACGGGGGGTTTTACGAGAAGGGCATGGAGTATTTCATCAGCCTCGCAAGAGGTGAGGATGGAGCAGTCGAAGCTGGGGACTCTTCATCTAAGACGCACGTCATCCACCGCCGGAGAAGCTCTGCGCCTTTGGTCGGCAACTTCACCAGCAGGTGTGGAGTGACACCTGACTCCAACTTCAACACGTCCCTGGAAAAATACAAGCATATGAGTGAAGTGGAGATTGGAAGCTCGTCTGAAACTGTTTTGGAAAGCCTGGGGAGGTCCAAAAGATTTACCTCCATCCCCAGGTTTGTGGAGGTGCTGGTGGTGGCAGATCCATCCATGGATTCATTTCACGGGGATGAGCTGAAACATTACCTCCTGACACTCATGTCAGTGGCAGCCAAGCTTTACAAGCACCCCAGCATCTTAAACTCCATCAACGTAGTGGTTGTGGGCTTTGTGGTGCTAAAGGAAGACGACAGGGGGCCAAAGGTTTCAAGTAATGCTGCCCTAACTCTGCGCAATTTCTGCTCCTGGCAGAAGAAGTTAAATAAACACAGCGACAAGCATCCAGACTACTGGGACACTGCTATCCTCTTCACCAAACAGGTGAGAAAGAGTAGAATGTATGCAGCGAGTATGCATCAATCTCATGGTACAATCTGTGGTCGTTCAGTGATTCACTTGAATATACCAACACTCAGCAGATTTCATTATGAAAATGTATTTATTTTCGTAAAAGTCAGTCTTTATCTTCCGATACAAGTATCTCAGTTTTGGGTCTCACAAAAGTCAATTTCCATAATATGTCCCCTTAAATGTGAAGATATTTTAGATGACTTCACTTGGAAATGTAAGTACGTTCTTAGAAATGAAGTATATTGGATTATAGTTCAGAATACAAATGCTTGTGAATGTGGTACAAACACTTCGGAGATCATTAACAATACAATCTTTTTGGACCCCTTGGGTTAACCAACATTGCTGCCAGACCACATAGTAAGCGGACCCTTAAAGAATGTCATCATTACGTCATATAGAAAAGCCTGAACCAAGAATCAACCCAAATATTGCTAAGGTGCAGCATCACACGCCAATCTGTTACTGTGCTTCTCTTATTTGCAGTGTTTGTTTAATGATTATGCAAGTCACAATTAGCTAAAACTACTGCAACAACATATACAGTGCTGTGAAAAAGTATTTGCCCCATTCTCAATTATTATTATTATTATTTTTGCATAGTGTCCCCACTTTAATGTTTAAGATCACCAAACAAATTTAAATATCAGCCAAAAAGAACCCAAGTAAACATAAAATTCTGTTTTTAAACGGTCATTTTATTTATTAAGGGGAAAAAAAATATTCAAGTTACCTGGCCCTGTGTGAAAAAGTAATGGCCCCCTAAACCTAATAACTGCTGTTGGGCCACCGTTAGCAGTGAGAACTGAAATCAAACGTTTTCTCTGACTGGCAATGAGTGTTTCAACTCCCTGTGGAGATATTTTGGCCCACTCTTCTTGCACAATTGTTTTAATTCAACACAACAACAACACTGGAGGTTTTTCGACCATGAACGTCCTTTTTTAAGGTCACGGCACAGCATTTCAATCGGATTCAAGCCCGGACATTGACTAGTTGTCTTGCTGCATAACCCAAGTGCGCTTCAGCTTGATGTGACAAACTGAAGGCCAAACATTAAGGATTTTCTGGTAAAGAGTCAAATTCATGATTGCATCACTCACAGCAAGACGTCCAGGACCTGAAGTGGAAAAGCACTCTAAGACCATCATACTACCACCATGTTTGATTATTGGTATGATGTTCTTTTTCTGAAATGCTGTGTTACATTTACGCCAGCACCTTCCAGAAAGTTCAACTTTTGTGTCATCAGTCCATATAATATTCTCCCAAAAGTCTTGGGTATAATTCACCCTCCAGCTAAGGGCTCGGAAACTGCTTTCCATTGTGGGTTGAGGCGGCCACAATGGCTTACCAAGCAGGCTGCACAATGGCTGTGTATTTTATGCACTGAAAATGTTAAAAAAGCATGAAACAGATGGGGTTTTACAAAGAAAAACTAGAAGTCAAAGCCATGCAGAGACCGATACCTGGAAAAAATACACACAGTATAAGTGGTTTGGATCTGTAAGTCATTCCGAATACAGAGGGGAGCAGCGACATGTGTGTGTGCTTTTTAACCATCTGTTTTAAAAGTTCATTTAATATATATATATATATATATATATATATATATATATATATATATATATATATATAAATTCATTCACTGCGATTGGCTGGCGACCATTTCAGGGTGTACCCCACCTCCTACCCGAAGATAGCTGGGATAGGCTCCAGCACTCCCGCGACCCTTGTGAGGATAAGCGGCTCAGAAAATGGATGGATAAAGTCATTCATTTTCCACACCTCTTATCATCACTAGGGTCAAGTGCTGGTGCCTATCCCAGCTGACTCTGGGCAAGAGACGGGGTACACCCTGAACTGGTTGCCAGCCAATCGCAGGGCACATATAAACAAACAACCATTCACACTCACATTCAAACCGACAGACAATTTAGTTAATTAAAATTAAATCAATTAATTAAATCATCCCTGTGACAACAAAGATAAATTGAGACCACAAAGTTATGTATGTCCATTTGACAAACAAAGCAAGTGAAACAGAAAAGGATGCAACCTATCCACACATTTTCTATATATCAAACTGCCAATAATTGAGGTAAAATAAAAGCAGCAGTAGAAGACGCTTCCCCTTAAGCAACCTAAATTAAGTAAGCTACAAGTTCTTTCAGGCATCTGCCAGTTAGTTTAATTCCTTAAACGATTCCACACAACATCGGTCTAACCCAGTGGTTTACCACAAATGAGTAAAAGACAAATTTGAGTTCACCCATAACTTGTAATGCAGTCAGGAAAAGGAAAACTGCCCAACCCTACTTCACCAGAAATAAAAAATACATTCCTGGCCGATTAACCCATCGTTGACTATAGACTATAATTACTGTACATGTGTGTATGTGGGCTAAGTGTATTTATTATTTCCTAATGCTCTTGTATTGCTCTTGTAATCTCGCTTGAGCCCATACATCAACACACAGTAAATTGACAACAAAGACAGAGCATGTGCCTTGTATTCGTAATGTCTGTCATCGTCATGGCACAGATATGCAAAACATAGTGTGAGTAAAGTTCTGATCCCTTCTTCAAGCAAATCTTTTCATAGTAAACTGTCACCAACCAGGATCTTTGTGGGGCCACAACCTGTGATACACTGGGGATGGCTGATGTTGGGACCATGTGTGACCCCAAGAGGAGTTGCTCTGTCATTGAAGATGATGGCCTGCCGTCAGCATTTACAACAGCCCATGAACTCGGTAAGATGTGTTGTTGTACACTTCAGTTCTGTTCGCAAAGTTGTGGTTTAGATCGATAAAACCCACGCTGGCTTGCGTTTTCACTCCCCAATTAACTAAACAGTGAAAAAACATGACATGGTTCCGTGTTGACTCGGGATGGGTCTTTAAAAAAGGGTCACCCTAAACTAGTGATCTTTAAGAAACAATGCAAGTAGGGTCATATAGATGTTTTTATGACCATTTATAGTAGAAATAAATAACGCAACACACTGACCTGTAATGGGTGGTGGAAAAGGCACTTACATACAGAGATTATCTATTGATTTCTCCACTAAACTAAAAAATGCTGATGATGAAATGATGATTAAAAATGGAGATGGAACACTATCGTCCTCAGTGGCTTAATTATCAGGTTACCTGTAAAAGAAACATGGCTAGTTCCAAAACCAATTATGAACGTCAAAGCCCCCTAGAGAGGCAATGTATTACATTGCTCTCACATATGTAATGTAATAAGTAGTTAAACAATTTCCCCCGAACATGTTTGTCTCATAATTGAGCACACTGAAACCACAATTTCTTTCTTTTGGAACGTTCTTCATGTTCATATTAAGGGAAAGAAATAGTTTCCTTGGGAACTGAATTCCCCTGTCAGGCCTGGTTAAGCACATGGGTATATGTCATGCTTTATATTCCCATGCATAGCTGCATTACTGCCTGCTATGACATCAGCTTCAGATCAGTCCAATTTTAGTCAGCTCAGCCTTCTCCACACACAATGAAAAGATATCTGGCAAAGCCTTTAAAAAAATGTTTATACATGTGTCAGTGTTGACTCTAGAAACGTAACAGTACATATTGTACCCAATAACAGATTATCTTTTTTTTTTCAATAAACTGAACATTGAAGTGCTTAAATGAAGATGTGAGCTTCTTTTTTTTTTTTTTTTATATCTTCCCTTCCCACGCTATCCTCTTAGGTCATGTCTTCAACATGCCCCATGACAACGTGAAAGCATGTGAGGAGGTCTTTGGGAAACTAAACGACAACCACATGATGTCCCCAACTTTAATTCAGATCGACAGGAGTCGTCCCTGGTCTGTGTGCAGTGCAGCCATCATTACTGAATTTCTGGATCGAGGTCATGGTTAGTGAATGCTTCCTGTGTATGCCTCTAGACTAAGAGAGATTGCAGATTCTGGCCAGGTGCTATGTTCTCAGCTGGTTCTGATCTAATTGTAAATCGGATGATTTTGAACTCGGAAGTCTCCAACTGAATACATGAAAACAGGTTACAAAATGGTCGAATGTTTAACATCTCTTATGAATGGTTGCCGTTTTTAAATGTCGATTGGTGAGGCAACAACTACTTTGGCAACTGCTAAGAAAGACAATGTTATAAAACATGGAAGAAAAGTCATTAGTCATTGATTCATTAAAAGTCACTTCCGATCTAGTGGTTCATTCACTTGACTTCTGTGCAGGCAGCATTGATTCGGTTCCAGCTCAGTAATGGGGTGAATGTGAGTGTATATGTGACTGGTGACTGCTCCAGGCTATAGTCTACATTTCATTTTAGTCAGCTGGTATAAACCCAAGCTCCCTGCTACCCTGAATAGGAAATGCAGTATGGAAAAACTATGGCTGGATGGATGGATGTAAAGCTAAACAATTTTAATAACACATTTGTTACCTTCTTGACACAACATTGTAGAGCAACGTAATAGCTTGGATTCTTTTCTTGGCCAAATCACATGACCAATCAGAATTCACACTAGCCACTGAAAAAAATTGTCAGAGATCAGTCCACCAGTTTCTTCTGGAAAATGAAGGGCTGTTCGTTTTGGTAGGCATGGCATGCTGGAATACAGAATCATAGGGTTTGACGTCAAAACAGTCTACCGAATGCTTAGTCACTGTATATTCTAATATCACGTCTGACATGACTGCTTCATTATTGCCTGTGTGTTACTAAGTTGCTACTGACCCTATAATCCTGGTCAATGTGCACCTATTCAAATATTCACAATATACAGTAACATACACTTTTTCTATTTTCTTGTCAGGACAATAGGATTTTTGTTTTACACTGAATGTTCTCTGGAGTGACTGGTACCAAAGAGCAAAAAGACCACTGCAAAAAAAGACAACAACAACTTTTCAATGCAAACCTATTGTAGTGGACTCTTGGAATGCAAAATCCAGAAGTGGAAGATAAGACATAGACATTTCCCCTTTAAGACAGGTGTTTTTTCAGTAATAAGCAGATGTAATGTGAAAGCAATCCTTCTTGATTATGCTAGAGAGAAATATCAGATACTCTGGAAAACCTCTTGGCTTTCTGGCTTCACGCAAGTTGCACGTGCTGCATGGCATTTGTGCTCTACTTTGGCTTTTTGGAACGTCCTAAAACCAATTGAACTCACTGATCAACATAGTTCACAACCAGCTGGTGAGCAAAAGGCATCAATAGCAGCTAAATATTCATATATTTCTTTTCAAAGTCATACGCTGTGAATGTCACACTGATAGAATTAACACGTGGCTCATTTTAACAATGCGTGTATGTAACGTGATTTCTGGAGTAGAATAAACACGACTAACGCCGTCTTCTTCCTCTTCTTTTCCCTTCGACTTTTCCCACTGGGGGTGACCACAGCACTTCACCCTTTTCCATCCAAGCATATCTTCTGCACCCTGCACTCTAACACTAACTGTTCTCATGTCTTGCCTCACTCCATCTCTCAGACTTCTCTCAGGTCTTCATCTACAGTTGCTCTGTTGCCTGGTAGCTCCATCCTCATCATCCTTCTCTCAATATACTCGCTACAGTATGTCTCTCCTCTAAATGTGTCCAAAATATCTTAGTCTGCTCTCTCTAACTTGACTCTGACTAGAAACTCTTCTATTACAAAAAATACCTGACACTTTATTCCACCCTTTCCAACCTGCTTGAATCTGTTTCTTCTCTTCCTTACACTATAAAAAACAACCTATATAATTTACCGAATAAATGTAGGGTAACAATTTGCAGCCTATTTTATTGGGTAAATTTAAACCACATATTTTGGGTGAAGAATACATTAATTCAATAGTGATAAAATACTTACAAAATTGAATAAGGTTTACCACTTATTTCTGATTACATTTCAACCACAGTGCCTGAGGTGAGTTGGGGGCTGGTATACTTTGTGTTCCTCATCATCTGTGTTCTCTCAATATTTATTGATTTCACTGATGCCGTCAGCCAATTAGTGCGGCATGCATGTGTCACGTGATGCATATTGTAGTACCAATGGCTTTTGGGTGGATTTTACTAATTTTTTTCTTGTTAACACTTTTTACTGTTGTCAAATAGGTAGTGTAGGTAAGATTTACCCTAACGTTTAGGGTACTTTACCTATCTAAAATAGTAATGTAAATGTTTGATGATTTTCATGGATTATATTTGAAAAATAATATACAAATAATTTTAAAAATTATATTTTACAGTGTACCACACTCACCATTGCTCTGGACTGTTGACCCTGAAAAGTCCTCCACCTTTGCCATCTCTTCTCTCTATAGCCTCTCCACCCCTCTGTATAATGTTCAATTGCTCATATATTCTGTTTTACCTCTTCTAATCTTCATTTCTCTCCCTTCCAGTGCATGCCTCCACCTTTCTAAATGTTCCTCCACCTGCTCCCTGCTCTCACTGCCGATCACAGTGTCATCTGCATCATGAACATGATGGTCATTTGGGATTCCAGTCTAACCTCATTTGTGAGCCCACTTATTGTTATGCAAACAAGAAGGGGCTCAGAGCTGATCCCTGATGCAGTACTATATCCATTCTGAGCTCCTCGGTCACACCCACAGCCAGGGTTCGTTTCTGATATGGGTGATAAGGGCAGCTGTCATTCCGTGGAGGGCGGCACTCGTCCCCCCGTTGACAATTGGCTAAGGGGGTGCAATCGACAGCCGTCGCACAGGGCGTCATGTGGTCCAGGACGACCTCTGCCCACAGCACACCACATACTGTCCTATAGCTCTCACGCATGTTCTGTACCTATACGGACCCTTCCGAAAAGATTTAAATATCATGGAAAAGTTGATTTATTTCCATAATTCCATTCAAAAAGTTAAACTTTCATAGATTATAGATTCAGGGCCCACAATTTAAACAATTTCAAGTATTTATTTGTTTATTTTTACATAATTTGGGCTTCCAGCTCATAAAACCCACGGAATTGGGAATTCAAAAAACAAAAAAAATACTGTGAAGGAATTACCATTTACTTCTCAGTTTTTGTAGAAAAAAAGAAAAAGAATTTAGGGTCACATTAAATCAATCAAAATATGGTACTTTCAAAACGATATGTTAATCTTCAATACTTTGTTGGGAATCCCTTTATTTTCATCACTCCCTCGATGCACTGTGGCATTGCCTGGGAGTTATGGAAGCCCAGATTTCCTTGATGCTTGCTGTCAGTTCTTCTTTGTTTTTGGGTCTGGTGTCCCTCATTTTCCTCTTGATAATACCCCATAGATTCTCAATGGGGTTTAGATCGACCGAGTTGGCTGGCCAGTCAAGCACTGTGATGGGCTGGGCATCAAACCAGGTTTTGGTGCTTCAGGCGGTATGGGCCGGGGCCAGGTCCTGCTGGAAGAGGAAATCTGCATCTCCATACAGATCCTCAGCAGAAGGAATCATGAAGTCCTTTAAAACATTCTGGTAGACTGCTGCGGGTACCTTGGATTTAAGAAAGTAGTTTAACAACACCTATATTGGACATTGCACCCCAAATAATGACTCACTGTTGCTATTTCACACTGGACCTCAAGCAGCTTGGGGTCTTCTTCACCCATCTTTCTCCAAACTCTTGAACCTTGATTCCCGAATGAAAGGCACACTTTGCTTTCAACGGAAAAGAGGGCCTTGGACCACTGGCCAACAATCCAGTCCTTCTTCTCCTTGGTCCCATTGAGACTCTTCCTTTGTTGGCTCAGAAGTGGCTTGACCTGGGGAATCTGACAGTTGTAGCCCATCTCCTGGATGTGTCTGAATGTGTTGGTTTTTTAAGCTGTAGCTCCTGCCACTTCCACTCTTTCTGGATCTCTGCTAGATTCTTGAATCTTCTGTTTGATAATCCGCTGAAGCCCACGGTCATCTCTTTTGCGGGTGCATTTTCTCCTGCCACATGTTGTCATTCCACTAGACTTTCCATTGATATACTTGGACACAGCACTCTGTGAACAGCCAGCCTGCTTAGCTATGAACGTTTGTGGCTTACCATCCTTTGTGGCTTACCCATCCTATGGAGGGTATCAATTATGATCTTCTGGCCAGTTGTCAAGTCTTCCCCATATTGAACCCAACTGAGACAATTGAACCAAACTGAAGCAATTTAATGAAACCTGGGGAAACCTGTGCAGGTGCTTTGAGTTTAGTAGGTGATTAGTGTGTGACACTCAGTTTAAAACATTTATGGCCTGAACAACTGCGATTGGCTGGCAACCAGTTCAGGGTGTACCCCGCCTCCTGCCTGATGATAGCTGGGATAGGCTCCAGCACGCCCGCGACCCTAGTGAGGAGAAGCGGCTCAGAAAATGGATGGATGGATGGATGGGCCTGAACAATTTTGGGCTGATTCCTTAACAGTATTCTAATTTTTTTAATTCCTGATTTCAGGGGTTTCATGAGTTGGAAGCACCAATTTATTCAAGAATAAACAAATACATACTTGAAATTGTTTAAATTGTGGGACCCGAATCTATAATTGATGAAAGTTTAATTTTTTGAATGGAATTATGCAAATCAATAAACTTTTCCATGATATTCCAATTTTTTGGAAAGGGTCTGTACTTCTCTGCCAGACTTCCTCATGCACAACCACAGTTCCTTTCTTGATAGCCTGAACTGCAAGTATTAAATCCTATTATCTGAGAAAATAAAAATCAATTGCTGATACAGTTAATATCACACTGTGCAGAATATTTTTCTTTATTAGTCATTTGTCTTTTCCTAAAAAGTTTCTTCATGCCAAGTTTGTGTCAACTCTTGTAACTGACTCTAAGTGGATTCTGCGTAAATGTGACAATAAAAAAAAAATTATAATAAAAAGATTTACGATCTCTTGACCAGTGTAATATTTGTCTAGCAAGCCAGCTGTCATACTGTATAAAGCAATGTTAGGTCAGGGAAAGGATCTTTTTCTTTTCTATCCTATTTTTTTTTTTAGTTAACCTTAAGCTTTAGCAATACTGTAGTTTACGCAATTATTTTTCAACCTTTTTTTCCCAAAGTGCTCATTCATATTATTAACAATAGAATGTGATACCATTTGAGTCACTGATGGTGCAATGTAGGTTTAAGTTTTCACTTTGTGACGGTGTCAATCTGAAGGGATCGTTGTCTGTTTGTTTGTCTCTATGTGACTTGTGACTGACTGGCGATCAGGTGTATAGTCTGCCTTTTGCCCAAAGTCAGCTGGGATAGGCTCCAGCTCTCTGCATCCTCAAACAGGACAAGCAGTTGTAGAAATGGATGGACGGATGGATGCTTTTTTGTATGAATATATTGGAATGAATAATTTGAAATAGATTGTTTTTCCGGCTGTTTTTTTTATGTTGTTGTTGTAGGAGACTGTCTGCTGGATCAGCCCCAGAGGCAGCTGTCTCTCCCAGATAACCTGCCCGGCTCTAGTTACAGTCTACATAGTCAGTGTGAACTGGCTTTTGGGGACGGCTCCAAGCCTTGCCCCTACATGCAGCCCTGCTCCAAGCTGTGGTGCACAGGGAAGGCCCGTGGACAGCTGGTCTGTCAAACCAGACACTTTCCCTGGGCAGATGGCACCAGCTGTGGCACTGGCAGAGTGTGTTACCAAGGGGCCTGCACTGAAAGGAACACTACCCAGCATATCAAGGTGAGATATACTGTATAAGAAAAGGGAAATGCAATCCTGAATAAGGACATATTTAGCAGACTCTTGCTCTTTTTTTACTCTTTCACCACTTTTTCCTCAAGTACTTCTCCTGAACTGCTATATGTATTAGATTCGGTGTGTTGTTATTTTTGAAAGCAATCTACCATATGGTGGTACTGTGTAAAGCCCCAAAGATGGTGTGGTTTTAGATGGCGTGCCACACCGTCAGACATTTCTGTAAATTCTACAGTTATTTACCACGTACCTTAAAGTAAAATACTTTTAAGTGATTTTACAGTAATTGACTACAGTTTTCTCAGCATCATGGGATTTTGGTTGAAATCACACAGTTATTGTATTTTCCATGCAGCAGAACTGTGAAACTGTTGCCGTAATTAATACGTTAATCCTTAATGTTCATGAACGATAAGGATTAACGTAACATTGATCATGTGTGTTTATGTTACCTGTCACTCGTTAAATGTGTACGTTGGACTTTTTTTCATGAAACCCTGACTGTGGGTTGTGTGTAAAAGAGTGAGATTGTGGTCAGTTCTGCTGTGTGTTATTTTACTTGACCTACTTCTGCAAGCTAAAAGAGCTCCTGTTTACCTTGTGTTACTCATAAGTACCAAAATGAATAAAAACATTGATTTGACACTGCAGTAAATTACTGTAATTCCAGTTTACAGTAATTTACTGTCACCAGTGTTGCTAGCACATTACTATAAAACTCTATGAAATGTCAAACAGTGCACTAACCAAAAATACATCCAATTGACAGCTCAAGTTTTGTCTACCAATCGCAAATGTTGTGTTTCAGGTTTATTTTATATCGTCTATAAAATAGTCATTATCATCTATCCGATCTATACTATAGGTAAGTCTCTGTGCGCACTTCCACTGTGATATTCAACTACTGCATCTTAGTAATGAGTTGATCGATTTATAAGGAATTCCATTGCACTTAGTTGGATGTCTGCAATTTCCAACTTCTTGGCAGAATTATTTCTCAATTTATTGAGCAAGAAATTTGGGCACGATTGATCAAAATGTTTCAGCACCAAATTAACGGAACTCAGTGACCAATCCAATTGCAAGAAAATGTGAAAGAACCCTGCAGAATATGGTAGCATCATAGCATATCACCTAAATCAATCCGTTTGTCCCACATGGCATACCACAAAAGCAGTTTCAGCCTTGCCAACAGGTGTACCAGTACACAAATGCCAGGATGAAGGTTAGCAAAGGGTGGTAATCATATTTAAAATGTCTCAGAGATGTTCTGTTTGGAGTGGTGGTACCTATTTTTTCGATTTGTCACAGGTGGACGGTAGATGGGGTAAGTGGGGCGCATTTGAAGATTGTTCCAGAACTTGCGGTGGAGGTGTTCAGTTGGCCAGGAGAGAGTGTAACAACCCAATCCCTGAGAATGGAGGCAAATACTGCTACGGCCTTCGAATTAAGTATCGCTCCTGCAACCTCAACCCTTGTCTTGATGCAGGTACTCATCTCTGTCTGTATAGTCACATTTTTAGCACAGGACCATGGATTCCACATCATACATTCTTAACTGTTTTCCATTGCATTCTTAAACTGTTTTTTTTTTTTTTTGCACTTTTAGTGAAGAGTTTCCGTGAAGAGCAGTGTGAGGCGTTCAATGGCATAAACCTGAATACCAACAGACTGGGCTCATCCGTGGTCTGGGTTCCAAAATATTCTGGCATTTCCCCTAAGGACAAATGCAAGCTCATCTGCCGTGCCAATGGGACCGGTTACTTCTACGTCCTTGCCCCAAAGGTATGTATATTTATTCCAGGGTTTCCATGATCAAGCAAAAAATGAAAAACAATAATAGTCAGTAATGGACCAGGAATAACAGACAACTCTTAAATGGTGTGTTATATAAAAGTAGAACACTGTTCAGAAATACAGAAATGCAACTGTTAGGTTATTTTAATAGGTGGTATGTAAGCTTTTGTTCAAGGATTGGTTGCTCTTGCAGGTTGGGTGGTGCACTACAGAAAACCTCTGAAACTAGACTTTTGTGTGTAAAGTTCAAAAGAGAGTTTTTTTCTTTTTTTCCCCGTATTTTTTCATTTGTAATGATTCAATATTCATAACCTGCAGGTTGTTGATGGCACACCCTGTTCACCGGACTCCACTGCTGTATGCGTTCAGGGGAGATGCATTAAAGCAGGCTGCGATGGGAAGCTTGACTCCAAGAAAAAATTTGACAAATGCGGTGTATGTGGCGGTGACAACCAGCGCTGCAAGAAGGTCTCCGGAATGTTCACAAAACCCATGTATGCAGTTTGTATGCGATTTGTCAGGATGTTTGAGTGACTATGTCTAAACAAAATAAATGCAAAAAAAACAATAGAGCTACTTTTAGGGATAACTAGCAACCTAAGCATGATTTGTACAGTGCATACATTATGTATTGAATGTTATACACCCTCAGACAAAACCCTTTAAGAGTTATGTTGGTAACAAACAAAGAACAGAGTGCAAAACTTGGTTCATTTGGTCAACTGTAAAAGACATACTCTGAACACTGGTATACATAGAACACGCAGTGCCCAGCAAACGCTGCACTCACAGACGAATGTATCAGAACTGTAAAATTCCGTACAAACGTTTCTTTGTGCCAGAAGTGTGAATTTAAAGTAGACATATTAAGTATTTTTCACAATTTAAAATGGTTTCTGGCAACTTAATACAAATGTTTATTTATTCTTCGCATTCTTGGGTCAAAATACACAAAGGGAAAAAGAAGAAAAGACAACCTAAGATCCATTTGTAATGCTCCACAATACTTGGGAAAAATAATAAATCCAAAATGATGTTCTACGGCCGGCACCAATGGACTTTCATAAAGAGATGACTGGGGGGGGCGAGAGTGTTGTGACTTGAAAAAGGCAAGGAAAGATGGAGCAGAACAAGACTGAAATTTTCACTCGTGGAGGAAGCACTTCAACACTAAGATAAATTATTGCATTTGTCAATTATTGTAGCATACCATGTATCCGGTGCATCCAGCCGACACATTGCCGAACACAAATAAACCCAAATACACACTTTAACCGAACATCCGAGTGTGTGCAGAAGCTAATGCTGATAATGCTGTTAGCAAATGCTAATCTGTGCTAACAGTGCAGCTCTGTTTGCCTTTTGGCTTTAGTGCTCCTGATTAGTCTCAGACGTACTTCGGCCAGATGCCAAGTCATGGGAAGAGAAACTCGGTGTGGGGCGGTTGTTATATAAATTAGCGACACTGTTAGAGAACAGTGGAGTGGAAATGTTTGTTTATTTATTTGGTTTCATTTCAAATGGCGACACGGTGGTCGACTGGTTAGGGCGTCTGCCTCACAATCCCCGGCCCGCTTGTGTGGAGTTTGCATGTTCTCCCCATGCCTGCGTGGGTTTTCTCCGGGTTCTCCCACATCCCCAAAACATGCATGGCAGGTTAATTGAAGACTCTAAATTGCCTGTAGGTGTGAATGTGAGTGTGAATGGCTGTTTGTTTGTATGTGCCCTGCGATTGGCTGGCAACCAGTTCAGGGTGTACCCCGCCTCCTGCCCGAAGATAGCTGGGATAGGCTCCAGCACTCCCGCGACCCTTGTGAGGATGAGCGGCTTGGAAAATGGATGCATGGATGGATGGATGGATGGATTAATTTCAAATGTGATGGGTGGGCGGACACGCCAGAGATCCAAGTGTTTGCATAGCTACAAACAATTAAAACTTCAATTTTCTCTTTCTTTTATCCAATGATGTTCCCTTTAATATATTTTTACAGAAGGACTTTCATATTTTAACATCTATGCTCTTTTCCAGTCATGGCTATAACTTTGTGGTGATGCTGCCTGTTGGTGCAACAAACATCGACATTCGCCAGCGGGGATACCGAGGGATCGTCAGTGATGAAAACTACCTAGCAGTGAAGAACAGGCATGGGAAGTACCTGCTGAACGGTAACTATGTGGTGTCGGCTGTGGAGCGTGACCTGATGGTGAAGGGCAGCCTGTTGCGCTACAGTGGCACCTCAACATCTGTGGAGATTCTTCAGTCCACTAGGCCGCTTCAAGAGGCGCTGACAGTGGAGGTGCTCTCAGTAGGGAAGATGACCCCTCCAAGGGTGCGCTACTCCTACTATCTTGCCAAAGAGAGTAAGGAGGAAAAGACCTTACGAAAAGAAGAGAAGAACCATGCGGCCCATAATAGCGTCCTATTGAATGGCAACAAAGTAGAAGCCAAAAAAAGGGTGATGGGGAAGCAGCCAGTAAATCACTGGGTGACCAGAAGCTGGGATGCATGCACAGTGACATGCGGTAGCGGCTCGCAGAAGAGGCTGGTGCAGTGTCAGAACACGGATGGGAATCCTGCCATTGGTTGCGACAGTGCTGTCAGGCCTGTTGCTCTGAGAGCGTGTGGAGATCCATGTCCCATGTGGGATGTCGGGGCCTGGTCTCACTGCTCCAAGTCCTGTGGCAGGGGCTTTAAACGGCGGCCAGTGAGTTGCATGACTGAGAATGGTCTTAATCTGCAGAGAGACCACTGTTCCGGAAGAAGGAAGCCTCAGGAGCTAGATCTCTGCTATCTGAGACAATGTTAAGGCTGAGTCAAATCGCATTTGAGACATGCCACATCATTCTCGAAGTAACTCAGTGGTTTTTGTTGGTTGAAAATAGACTCAAATGCACCGTTACTGCATCTGACCGCGTGTTAGACCAACAAAATAAAGTCACTGATGGCAAACAGAGAAACCTGTTTTACTCTCCTCAACTGTCTAACCAGCTGAGGCAGGTTGGACTTTTTGTAAGTCTACCTCTTCCGGGACGTGAAATACTGTATGCCTCTCCATCCAAAGGTGGTACCTAGCATACATGAGAGGATGTTTTAAGAGCAGAAAACAATGAAAGTTCAGCCAAACCAATAAGATTGAGAGCATTGAGAGAGTCTGCTTGAACCCTTTGCTGTTATTAAAAAAAGTGTGTAGCCTGTGAAATTTGTTTTTTCTTTCTTTCTCATTTTAGCGGAGAAACCGGTGGAAATGTGAAACACAGTACTGTATTGGAAATATTTCACTGAAATTTATTTTCCTGTGTTCTTCGTTTCAGTACTATTGGCTACTAAACGATTATCTTAGTCTAGACTGCGAGAGATACACTGTAGGTCTAACTGTCTAATTCTGATTTAGTGCCTATGTCAGATTCTTTTGACGATTTACATATATTTCCGAGTTACCCATCTATGATATCACCATTTACAGAACACCTCTAACAACACAAAATGCACATAAACAATTACACAAGCATATTATTTCATGACTCTTTCCATCATTGAGTTAGATAAATGCAGGTGACCTCTACATTGTTTTCCTTATTTAAGGTCCATGCACCGCTAATGTACCATGTTTAGACCATATTTAGTGCTCTCTTTTTCCGCTATAGATTTGATTTACATTGGGCATCTTAGTTTGTTGTTGCTGTTTTTTTTGTGTAGAGGCCCACATATACTTCATCGATTGGTGTATTTCAATGTCAGCCTTACATTGACAGGATATATACGATCTGTCTGTTTACGTTGCAGTCCCATTGGCAGATGTCTGTCATATCAGATTTGTATCCCCATCTGAGGATATCCAATTCCATCTCTTCTTTTTCTCTCCACGTGTGATGTATATGACCATCTGTGTTCATTCAGAAATGAGCAAGCTGACACTAAGTTGCTTGTTCTGTGCCACCAAAAAGCTATGACCTTGGTGACCTTGATCTGGGCCTTAGTATTTTGAAGGTGGAAGAAGAACCACTACATAACAAGCAGAATCAACTTGAAGGTATGGTTGCCAGTTCCAATGCATTCTAGTGTTCTAATTAAGAGATACTTTATAAGTGATTAATCATTTCTTAATACATGGTAGTCTTTAAAACCGGCGTGGTTCCTTCATATACTGTCCCTAATCTCTAAGGTATCTTAGAGATTAGGGACAGAAAACATAGTTTAAAACATAGTTTTTTAATTATGAATTAATATTTATTCAGATGTTTCTAGGTATCAAAATGAAACAGTATTCACAGCATAATTTACTCTTATTTTGTTTTGAATTTCAAGTCATAAATATTCAATTGATTAGTCATAAACAAAATAATAGGTAAAAGTGTTGACATTAGCTGCATTGTTGTGGGTAAATTGCTTGTGGCTGCTGTCTTTTCTGCATGCTCTTTAGATCGCTAAATCATGTTGCTGTTTCTTAGTTTTAAAAGCCTGCTGTATGTCCAATGCAGACAATGCAAAGCCATGTTGAAGCATGAATTTGAAGGGAACATGAACGTAAAACCACACTCAATCCATATAAGATATAATGTTTTGCATTCCATGTTGCCATTTTGCTTTTTTTTTTTTTTTTTTTTTTAAGGACTGTTTACATTTCATTGGGGAAACATTGGCGTTCATGTCATATGAGCTGTAAAAATTGTCACTGAAACTCCATGATTTGTATCCATGGCGCAGAAATGCTCTTCTATAGAAGGTTAAAGGAGATCATTTTCACCTTGTCTGTTGTCTTTTTTGGTTTAGGGGGACAAATCATAGCATCTAAAAGATGGCAATGTACAGTTAATGTCGTGTATTAAAGATATATTTCTGTTCTTTTGTATTGTATACTATGTATACATTTATCTTGATGTATAAAATAAACTAAATATATACTGTACATATATGAATAAAAGACGTGATGCACATTCTTTCAATGCACTTATTTATATTCTACATTTTGTTCTTCACTCATTCAAGTGGGCGCGCACACACACACACACACATACAGTATATACAGTACACAATTTATGCACCCGAAAAGTATATGTGCTATAATACCCAGTCTTTACAATCACATGCATGAGACAGTATTTTCTATTTCATCACTCGCACTTGTTCAAGTGAGGCATGATTCATTCATTCATTGAAAGATTATGTTTAGTCAAGCAACCTTGTCCCGGCTGCACTGAAAACACTGTGCAGCGCTGGCATAAAGCCCTAATCCATTTTTCATAGACATTAGGTCTAGACACCCTTGACACCCAAATCACAAATGATGTGTGATTTGGGTTTGTTTTAAATAATCTAGTACGGTAAATTGGGTTCAGTGGACGTGGAGAAATGTAAATTAACATTAAAACTCTAAAAATTTCATTATAAAAGAAGTAATCCAAGTTATACTTGAGATGGATAACCATGATCTGGACAGCAAATAAACATAACATGAATGAATGTAATCTCAGAATATTTTGGTAGATCTAATACTGGAGAACACGTTTTTCTCAGTAACATCAAAATGTTTAATCATCAATATATAGTATTTATCATCATGAAATATAAGTAGAATTAGGTTCAAAACATTTTAAAGACATGTTTATTTGAGTTTAGTTGCCCAAATATGGTTCCTTGCATAAAGGACTAAGACCTTCATTCATCTGCGATTGGCTGGCAACCAGTTCAGGGTGTACCCCGCCTCCTGCCCGAAGACAGCTGGGATAGGCTCCAGCACTCCCGCGACCCTTGTGAGGATAAGCGGCTCAGAAAATGGATGGATGGATGTATGGACCTTCATTCATGTAATAATTAGCCATATATACAGTACATAATGTGACTTCTGAAGCAAAATTTGCTGATGAGCACACGCACAGTCTCCTCACTTATCTTGGCCCTGGTGTGCACATTGACCTGACCATTGACCTTATAACAACCTGCACCACATTTTAGATATCCACCCTCGCTATGTCTTCCTTCCTTTAGCCTCACTCTTCCCCCACCACCCCTCTCATTCATGCACATATATTCTGTCTTACTTCGGCTAGTCATTTCTCCTTTCCAGTGCATGTCTCCATCTTTCTAACTGTTCCTCCACCTGCTCCCTGCTTTCATTGCAGATCACAATGTCATCTGCGAACATCATGGCCCACGGGGATTCCAGTCTAACCTCATCTGTCAGCCTATCCATCACCACTGCAAACAGGAACAGGCTCAAACAGGAACAATTTTCAGTGACAATAAAGTTCTATTCTATTGTGTTGGAGATTTGTTTTTTTAAACAAATGTTTGGTTAAGTGTGTTTTGTGCTGGTTGCTGATGTTAGTCCATAAAATTCAGTTTATCAAAATATGTTCCTTCTATAAAAATGTGTTCCAAGAGTAGGTAAAAATTAAATACTGTATAGAAATGGACGCACCTTACCATTAGTAGAAAACATTTCTTATAAACAATTAAAAAATGGCAATTATCTTGAGAAAATTTAAATAAAAAAGCAATTTGTAATAGTAGGTGGAAGCTTAAATACAATAGGTGAAACTGCCCTATTTAGTGTTCATGAGCCCTACGGGGGAAATTGGAACGGCTACCTCAGCGGTAATGTTTAAGACTTATTTTTACACTTTGGCGTTCAGTTAAACGATATGTAGACCCCACCCCCTCCTGTTTGGAGAAGGGGCTAGGTGGCGATGACCGAATCCGAGCCTGTTGCTGTATGAATTCTCTACCGAGCGACCAGGACGAAATCTGAGGTGGACCACTTCCCCAGTGGCGTTGATATGGAGGATTCGCCATCGACTAAGCGGGCCAGGTCCGGAAAAGAATCACTTTCCTGCAGGCATCACCCTTCAGCGCTTCTCATCTCATTAATTTGACTTTCAAGCAATTTTAGCTAACATTGTACAGATAAGTGTTGCCCACAATGCATCCATTGCAGCCTGGCCATCCTGGAAGGGGGATCCCTGATCTGTTGTCCCTTCTCAAGGTTTCTTTTTCTTTTGGTGTTTTTCCCTGACTGGCTGGGGGATTTCGATCATTGAAGATCTTTGTTAATTGTGAGCTTGTGAAGCCCTTTGCGACTCTTTTGTGATTCAGGGCGATACAAATATAGCTTGACTTGACTTTACTTGAGACAGCAAATGTGGTCATTTTTCTTTAAGCGTTGGTTACCTTTCATTCATTTGTGCATTTTCGGGTTATGTCTCTCAAACACCAGCGGAATCAAGTGGGCCTTTACCTTGATTAAACAATGTGTGCCTGTGATCTGAAAAACGCGCATCTTAGAGTGGAGGATTTATTTTCGGTGGCACGGTGAACGACTGGTTAGCACATCTGCCTCACAGTTCCGAGGACCAGGGTTCAAATCCAGGCCCCGTCTGTGTGGAGTTTGCATTTTCTCCCCGTGCCTGCGTGGGTATTCTCCGGGTAGCGAATGGTTGTTTATTTATATGTGCCCTGCGATTGGCTGGTGACCAGTTTAGGGTGTACCCCACCTCTCGCCCGAAGATAGGCTCCACCACACCTGCGACCCTAGTCTCTTCACTGCTGCATTCATGGCACTATACGGGCATCATTGCATTGCATCATTAATTAATTGAGGAGCTCTACTGAATGTTATATTCGGTTAAGTATTGGGAGAATCATTCATAGTGGGTCTCCGCCGCAGCAAAGTGTGACGAGAGCGCTTGTCGGGAAATCCCATTATCTGCCGAGAGAAGGTGGCCTTGGCTGAGAGTAGGCTGAATTCTGATGTACAGCCCCCACCACCTCTCCACCCCAACTGGTGGCCTTTCCACCTATTCAAAGCACACTTATGTGGCTAACGAGCATGAAGGGTTTCCAGTCCGTGGGAACTGCTGAGGCTTTAAGTTGGCCTTTCTTTACATTGGGTGAAGCACAAAGTCAAAATGACCAGCGTTACAGAATTGAATGCATGTCGAAGCCTGTAAACAATGGGCCAGTCCAAGACATCAGAAAGTGCATCAAGTTCCTCTCCTGTTTTACTTATTCATCAAGTCAAACTAACCTTTGGCAAAACACTATATGTAGCTCGGGGAGTAAAACCACATGAACACACAACCAATTGATTTCTGTTTAAAAATGTGATTTGAATGGCTAACAGCCAAAAAAGAGTGTTTAGTCACTTTAAATAAAACATTATGTGTTAGATATATTGTAGAAGTTATCATTTATTTGCTTTGCTTGCATGAGTATTATGGAAAATTTTTAGAAAGAAAGATGTCTCGCCTTCAAGAAGATGACTCAGCAGGAATCATCAGAGAGAAGGACGTGGCCGGGACGTGGCAGGTTTTGGTGCCATGTTTTCACCTTGAAACCCTCCCCTTAGTGTGTTGTGTCTTGTAAACTTAGAAACCTCCCTATTTTCAAATAAATGCAGGAGTGACGGGAGAGATTGTTTAGAGCGTGTTGAGAGGCTGTAATCTGAACAATCTCCCATCCGCCCTCCTCATGAGAAAAAGAAACCAGCGTCTTCATTCCTTTTGTGTCTATTTTTTATAATGTTGGGCAAGATAAATCCAACATTATGGCAACATTTTTATTGTTTGTATACAAATATTTGGATCTCTAGAGCAAAACTGTGAAATTACACAAACACTTAAATCTTTTGTCCACTGCCTGTGTCCACACTGTGTAAACAAGCCATCCTGAATCGGCTAATGTTATTTCGTAGCGCCATCATCGGTCGAGGTGGTAATGACCACCAAACTCTTGGACCAGCCGCATAGGGCACAACACAGCCGAACCCGACTGGAATGGACCATTGTGAAAAAAATGACAGGTCGTGACTTACACCCGCACATTGAGCCCGACATGCTGCAATGGGAAACTGTGACCCTGTATCAGGTTTTGAGGCTCCCCATACAGTATATTGTACTGTATTACTTTAATTGAACAACAAAAACACGTCTGTATTGTTAAGGAAGAAGCGGATTGCCACAAAGAGAGGAAGTGGGTGAGAATAAAAAGAGAGAGTGTGGATATTTGAGAGGCTGTACATAGACCCGATAGCACACAGCTAATAATAATGTAATGCAAAATAATAATAATAATAATCTGGTGGACGACTGGTTAGCACATCTGCCTCACTGTTCTGAGGACTGGGGACCTCCCACCTAAGAGCAAAAAATCTGATGCTACTTAGCTACATAAAGATGAAGTGGTTTATTAAGTCAACTGTATGCATGAGCTGAGCTCATTCACATATGATTATCGTCAGTGGATAAGAACAAAAGTAATGGCTAATGAAGGGTGATGCCTTCGGGATCACTCCTGCACCACTAGTGGATATGAATATGAAACATGAAAGTCAATGTGCATCATTTAAGACTTATTTAAATTGAGCTATTATTTGGGAGAGTAATAATTATCAGTGCTTATCAACCTTTATTGAGCCAAGGCAAACCACCAAACATACAGGTAAATATCATATATAGTATGAGTACTGAAATAATGATGATTTTGTCTCAATTTAGTCACAAATGTACTTACTCAATGTGAAATCTGGACATGTTTACCTGAACAAAAAAGCTGTTATACTTGCAGGAAACCACAACTTATTCTGTTGTATGAATAGTATCAGGTTTATTTTACCTTCTGCCATTTAATGGAAGAGTTTTTAATTGTTCTGCCTGTCACTAATGACAATGGCAAAGATAGATTAACAAAGCTATATTTGTAATTATTTAATAATAATAATAACATAATAATAATAATAATAATGCTGTAAGCATACTTTATTCATTTTCTTACTGTATTAAAAAAAACGTACATAACACTATAAATCTAATGGTTGCATAAACATTTACACAGTATTGTATCTTTGTTAAAAGTGGTCAAAAACATTAAAAAGCAATTTCTCAGTCTTGGTTTGCTGTTTGTGAAATATGCGCTTGCATTTGTAGCATTTATGGGGGGCATAAAATTTGCGCATAATTTAGAAGGAAACGATGAGTTGGAAGCACGACTGCATCTCATCCGGGTTATCGTAATTTTAAACATGAAACATTTCATCTGGTTCAGTTAACAACAGATTTGACGTTAGACATTCAAGTTTGCAGCAATACAATCACTAGTGGTGTTCATGTAAAGTTCTTAACATATTAACTCCCAGTCGGTTCTTATGAACCCATGTCTGTAGTGTCATTCCGTCGCCCGTGGGTGTCGCTGTTGCCTGTTCCAACTCCCAAGTAGCAGCACTCAGCAGGGTGGAGGCGTCTTTGTGGGTGCAATCCTTCGACTGGCAGGGAGTTAATTAACTTTTAGCAGGGGAACTCAGCATCCTTGGGTCTCCGCTTTGAAGTACCAGGCAGATGTGATTCACATAGCGTCGGCATGGCAAAGCGAATGTCTGTGTCTTGTTGAAGATAGTTTATTGTGTTAATCCATTTAGAGTCTGCATGTGACTCTGGAGTTAATGTCTACCTCGGCAGGGAGCGGCGGTAGTTCGAGGCTGGGGTGCCGGGTGGCATCTTTTGTATGGCATGTCTGCTACATATGCTACATTTGCTCATGTTGTGTGTATCTCCTTTTGACATTAGAAAATTGAAGAATGTCCTGTAGAATCACTGACTAAAAAGCTTAAATAAGATAATTTAGTAACTGATGAAGCACACCATATGCAATGACAAGCAGGGGAGAAGGTGGAGGTTATAGTAGCCTCACATAAAGACTAAACACAGCTCGCTTCACACAATGTACATTACTTTACACTTTTTGCTGACTTAGCAACGTTGCCCTGAGTATGCTGGTTTGTATCAAAAGACTGTTACTAATCTTTATAATCGAGTGAGCGCACTTACATAGCATCATAAATAATAGTAGTTTGAACTCAGGGTGTTTAGGAAACATTAGACATTGTCCCAGATTATCACACTACTAGTCACCTTAAACTGTATACATTTATTGAAGTCTCTGCATCATTTGCTCAATGGTCACTGCACCAGGCTATTGTTCTCTTAGTCATTTCAAACTGCTGTAATTGCTAGAGGACTCGGCATCATTTTACACAATTGTAAAAAATAAATAAATAAATTGTACCGCCATTATGACATTACTGGCAACCTTTTATTGCTCAGTGACTGTATTTTTATGTCTCAAAAGTATTTTCTTTCAATTGACTGTCTGTTATCGTACTAGAACAGCTCCAACTACCGGAGACCAATTCCTCCTGTGTTTTTGGCAAACTTGGCAAATAAAGATGATTCTGATTGTGATTCTGATGAGAGCTATATTTTTCCCAGAAAACTTTGGTCAAATAATTGAGGTGATTTGGACCTCAGACACAACACCATTTTTGGTAAGTTAAATATGGAGACAAGTTATGGATGGAGACAAGTTATCTTCTGTTTTTTCACAACACTTATGGTGACCCCCTTGCATGGGAACTCTTTGAGACTTGGTGCATTTAGACAATCTGTTCATAGGAAGATAGAAAATAGTTTTTTGACAAATAGGTGAGGAGATTTTGTGTTATCCGTGTAAAATGTGCTGCTCTATATGTCATGGTCCATACACAGAACATACAGTGGGTACGGAAATTATTCAGACACCCTTAAATTTTCACTCTTTGTTCTTTTGCAGACTTTTGCTAAAATCATTTAAGTTCATTATTATCCTCATTAATGTACACACAGCACCCCATATTGACAGAAAAAACAACCTGAATTGTTGAAATTTTTGCAGATTTATTAAAAAAGAAAAACTGAAATATCACACAGCCATAAGTATTCAGACCCTCTGCTGTGACACTCATATTTAAGTCGGCTGCTGTCAATTTCTTCTGATCATCCTTGAGATGGTTCTACATCTTCATTGGAGTCCAGCTGTGTTTGATTATACTGATTGGACTTGATTAGGAAAGGCACACACCTGTCTAAAAAGACCTTACAGCTCACAGTGCATGTCAGAGCAAATGAGAATCAGGAGGTCAAAGGAACTGCCTGAAGAGCTCAGAGACAGAATTGTGGCAAGGCACAGATCTGACCAAGGCTATATAAAAAACATTCTGCTGCACTTAAGGTTCCGAAGAGCACAGTGGGCTCCATAATCCTTAAATGGAAGAGGTTTTGGACGACCAGAACCCTTCCAAGAGCTGGCTGTCCGGCCAAACTGAGTAATCGGGGAAGAAGAGCCTTGATGAAAGAGAGGACTATAACTAAGAGGACTATAAAATAGTAAATATACATTAGACTGATCAGAGTGTGCTAGATGAAGCATACATCGTGCGTAGTGTACATAGATTCACAAGTGCTATTAAAATAAGACAGTTGAAATGACCCTTTGCATATACTGTAAGGCTCTTCTTTACGCTTTGAATTACAACCTTTCTTGCTTCCCTCAATGGCTAAAAATGCTGACAAAATTGGGGTTTTTCAGGTATACTGTACACATTGTTGGGTTAACATTGGAACCCTACAAAATAAAGGGTCAGGCTCTGCTTATGTTTCAGCAATCTTCTCAGCTGTGATGAAAAGCAGCATGCGCTATAACCCGACGTTTTACACTACTTGGCAGTCAGTTTTGCAACATTCATTCCTAATGTTGTAGTGTTGAACATGTTAGGATCCTTGTTCCTTGTAAAAGGCTGAGATGATGAAGAGGTAAGAGCAGAGCTTTGGGATGCACCCAGATGTTTTGCTAAAGGCACCTAATGAGTGATACATTTGCCAGAGTAAGAATTTACTTCACAGACACTACATTACAGAACACGCCAGTAGATTCCTGTAGACTTTGTTCCCTTTGGGAGACCGCTGAGCTTCAGCCAGTATTATCATGCTGTGAGCAGGACTTTAAATTGATTGTAGTTGGAAGGAAAAGAGGGAGAAGTTGTCGAAAGTCAGTGAGTCTGAAATAAAAGTACAGTGAGAGCTGTTGCTACTGACTGATGTTGTCGTGCTGAAAAACAGTAGAAACAGTAGAACAGTCTGAATCAGAATCAGAATCATCTTTATTTGACAAGTATGTTCAAAAAACACACAACACACCGTTGGCTTGATACATTTATACTGGACCTTGGCTATATGCTCATGATATTTTTAATTTGACATCACTTGAATAATTATACTTGGAGAAAGAAATAGCTGAAATAAGATAAGTGTTTCTGACTGTACACCTTTATTACAGTTTAATGTCTGGAGTATTTTAAGATAGCGATAGCCATCCATTTTCGATACTGCTTGTCCTCTTTTTGTCACAAATTAAAACAGTTCCCAGGCATCGTAATAACATATCTATGACATGCCTTCGGCAAAATACAGCAAGGATCAAGATATACTTAATAATACACTTTTCATCCTATTTTTCTAGTCTCGCTGAAACTAGCATGATTTGAAGGGTTGGTTCTATCAGAAAATGAGTTACTGTTCAAGTGTGCTTTGTCAATATAAAATGGTATCTAACAGCCATTAACATTCCAGACATCCACGCTATCAGGATCACACAATAGATTATTGTTATGACAGAACAAATCTCTGTTATCTGCAATTTACATTACTGTATGTTGTCTGCATCCAAACATTGGCCACTGATTTATTAATATTACAAAAACTTTATTCTTTACAGTCCAAACATTCATTCCAATTATGACCAGAGTACCATACCACGATATGGATCATGTAATGTGTTTTCGTAATTTACAGGCTCTTATATATATATATAAGAGCCTGTACTTTACATTGACGCAAAATGTATTATAAAAGGTCACTCTGAAATGTGCAGTTTTAGCACACAGCACCATGCCACAGATGTTCCAAGTTCTGAGGGAGTGTGCAATTGGCATGCTGACTCCAGCAATGTCCACCAGAGCTGTTGCCCATGAATTGAATGTTCATTTCTCTACCATAAGCTGTCGCCAAAGGTGTTTCAGACATTTTGGCAGTACATCCAACCGGCCTCACACCCGCAGACTATGTGTAACCACACCAGCCCAGGACCTCCACTTTTGGCATGTTCACCTCCAAGATCATCTGAGACCAGCCACCCGGACAGCTCCTGCAACAATTGGTTTGCATAACCAAAGAATTTCTGCACAAACTGTCAGAAACCGTCTCAGGGAAGCTAATCTGCTTGCTCGTCGTCCTCATCGGGGTCTCGACCTGACTGCAGTTTGTCATCGTAACCGACTTGAGTGGGCAAATGCTCACATTCGATGGCATCTGGCACGTTTGAGAGGTGTTCGGTTTTCACTGTTCAGGGCAGATGGCAGACAGCGTGTGTGGTGGCCTGTGGGTGAGCGGTTTGCTGATGTCAACGTGGATCGAGTGGCGCATGGTGACGTTGGGGTTATGGTAAGGGCAGGCGTATGTTAAGGGCAATGAACACAGGTGCATTTTATTGATGGCATTTTGAATGCACAGTGATACCGTGACGAGATCCAGAGGCCCATTGTTGTGCCATTCATCCACGACCATCACTTCATGTTGCAGCATGATAATGCAGGGCCCCATGTTGCAAGGATCTGTACACAATTCCTGGAAGCTGAAAACATCCCAGTTCTTGCATGGCCAGCATACTCCCTAGACATGTCACACATTGAGCATGTTTGGGATGCTCTGGATCGGCGTATACAGCCAGTTTTAGATCTTTGAGTCCAACTCATGAAAAAGTGGAGCAAAAACAAAAGTGTCGTTTCGTCATCACTTTAACTCTTGTAGTTTTCAATGTGAGAATTACTTACAAAAATAAGAAGGGGACCAGAAATCTTCTACCTGTAGGTAGAAAAAAAAAAAAAATTATTATTTTGTGCTCATGAACTCATTTCTGCTGCTGTATTCTTCCGCTGCACTGTGGCCTGCACTGTTAGACATTTCATAAGGTATTTACAGTAATTTACTGGCAACACTGTTGACAGTAAGTTACTGTAAACCTGAACGACAGTCATTTACCAACAACAGTGTTGAATTAATGTTTGTATTCATTGTGGTGCTGATGAGTTACACAAGGTTAATGAAAGCTCTTTTGGCTTGAAGAAGTAGACCAGGGAACACTGTTTTTAGCTTCACTCAGCATGTCACTCTATTTCACACAACCCACAGTCCAGGTTACATCTAAAGAAAAGTTAATATAAGACACACATTAAACACGCATGATCAAGGGTACTGGTGGACACCGGTTTAAGCAGAGACACGTAGAATGTTGGATGGATTTTGAGGGATTGGGGAAGTTTTAACTGAACCGAGGTGGCATTCATGAGTTTGGTGATAGGGAATGGACCACTGTAGCGTGGAGTGAGCTTACTTAATTTCACGTGCATGCATGCATGTTCATGACAATAAAAGAGGATTCTTCTTATTATTATTCTCTTATGGGATTCTGTTTGGAGTGGCAGGTCACGGGAGGAGACCCAAACCATCTGACCCATCTTGTATCGATGATGATCCGCCAGCCGTTTATTTTTCCCCATCGATCCAGTTAAAGCAGCCCTGACGTCCTTCAATACAGACTGGACCCGTCAAAGATGTTCCCTCATGGTGGAAACCGCCACTGTATGCTCCTGGTCTTTGAACAATGGCAGTTGGAAACCATAACATGCCATAAAGGGAGTCATACCTGTGGCGGAGCTGGTGAGGGAGTTGTGGGCACATTCCACCCACGGGAGGAAGGTGCACCAGGAGTCAGGTTGGCAAGCAGCAACGCAACGAAGAGCGGATTCCAGGTTTTGATTTGCCTGCTCCGTCCGCCTGTTGGTTTGGGGATGGTAGCCGGAAGACAAACTGGCTGCTGTGCCCACCGCCTTGTAGAACTCTTTCCAGACCTGGGATGAGAACTGAGGATCCCGGTCCAATACTATGTCAACAGGGATACCATCAAGTCTGAACAAGATAAGAAGGTTAACAGTCTCAAAGGCAGAGGGCAATTTGGGAAGAGGTACATAGTGAACATACTTGGAGAACCGGTAAATATTGGTGAGAATGACACTGTCACCTTCAGATGGGGATAGGCCGGTGACAAAGTCCAGGGAGATGTGGGACCAAGGGCGGCTCGGAATGGGTAAAAGGTGGAGCTGACTAGCTGGGGGTTGATGTGAAGCTTTACTTGTCTTGATGGCACTCCTGGTGGCTCAGCTTTACTGAGCCACCAGGAGTGTTGCTGGACGAAATGGAAGGTGCTGGTGAGTGTGGGTGGAATGACCCCGTGCTAAGGGGTATTTTTTTAAAAGGCTTTCGGAGCAACTCAAGGACAAACTCGCAGCCAGGGATGAGCACTCCTCACTTGAGGACCTAATCTCGTTGTCTATTCGCCTTGACAATCGTTTGCGGGAAAGAGCACGGGAGAGGGGGGTAAGAGGGCGTAGATTAGTATCCTTCGTGGGCAATTAGCAATTCCACCTCATCCTGAACTCGCGACTGCCTCCTCATCAACCCCCACTGTGCCGGGTGAGCCGATGCAGCTCGGCAACACCAAATTAGACCCTCAGGAATGTCAGCGCTGTTTCAATCAAAGATTGTGTATCTATTGTGGACAACCAGGCCACTTCATTGCCACATGGGCCATAAGAACAAAAGACCAGGCTCATTACGGCCCAAGAGCGCCGTGGTGAGCCAAAGCAACACCTCCCCGATCTCTCCCTCCCGTATGACCATTCCCATGTGTATTTTAGGTCCCGTTCGCAACACACCAGTAACATCCCTCATTGACTCCGACGAGAGGGGTTGGACTCTCTTCTGGACTCTCTCCCACCTCCGACAGAATTTTGCTCATGTTCCGGGGGAGGCGGGGGACATCGAGTCCGAGTGGACCATGTTCCGCGCCTCCATTGCTGAGGCGGCCGGAGCTGTGGCCGTAAGGTGGTAGGTGCCTGTCGTGGCGGCAATCCCCGAACCCGTTGGTGGACACCAACGGTGAGGGATGCCATCAAGCTGAAGATGGAGTCCTATCTGGCTTTTTTGGCCGGTGGGACTCCTGAGGCAGCTGATGGGTACCGGCTGGCCAAGCGGAATGCAGCTTTGGTGGTCGTTGAAGCAAAAACTCGGGTATGGGAGGAGTTCGGTGAGGCCATGGAGAAATACTTCCGGGTGGCTTCGAGGAAATTCTGGTCCACCATCCGGCGTCTCAGGAGAGGAAAGCAGTGCACCACCAACACTGTGTATAGTGGGGATGGGGCGCTGCTGACCTCGACTCGGGACATTGTGAGTCAGTGGGGAGAATACTTTGAAGACCGACTCAATTCCCCCGATACGCCTTCCCATTAGGAAGCAGAGTGTGGGTTCTCTGAGGTGGGCTCTCCTATCTCTGGGTTTGATGTCACCGAGGTTGTTAAAATCCGGGGGTGGATGAGAATCGCCCGGAGTTCCGAAAGGCTCTGGATGTTGTGGGGCTGTCCTGGTTGACATGCCTCTGCAACATCACGTGGACATCGAGGACAGTGCCTCTGGATTGGCAGACTGGGGTGGTGGAGGGTGTGTTCCAACTACAAGGGGAACACACTCCTCAGCCTCCCTGGTAAGGTCTATTCATGGGTGCTGGAGAGGAGGGTCCGTCGGGGAGTCGTATCTCAGATTCAGGAGGAGCAGTGTGGTTTTCGTCCTGGCCGTGGAACAATGCACCAGCTCTACACCCTCGGCAGGGTCCTCGAGTGTGCATGGGAGTTTGCCCAACCAGTCAACATGTGTTTTGTGGACTTGGAGAAGGCGTTCGACGGTGTCCCTCTGGGAGTCCTGTGGGGGGTGCTTCGGGAGTATGGGGTACCGAACCCCCTGATATGGGCTGTTCGGTCCCTGTACGACCGGAGTCAGAGTTTGGTCCGCATATCCGGCAGTAAGTCGGACTCGTTCCCGGTGAGGGTTGGACTCCGCCCAGGCTGCCCTTTGTCACCGATTCTGTTCATAACCTTTATGGACAGAATTTCAAGACGCAGCCAAGGTGTAGAGGGGGTCCGCTTTGGTGGCCTCAGTATAGCGTCTCTGCTTTTTGCAGATGATGTGGTTCTGTTGGCTTCATTAAGCCGTGACCTCCAACTCTCACTGGAGCAGTTCGCAGCCGAGTGTGAAGCGGCTGGGATGAGAATCAACACTTCCAAATCCGAGACCATGGTCCTCAGTCGGAAAAGGGTGGCGTGCCCTCTCCAGGTCGGGGATGAGATCCTGCCCCAAGTGGAAGAGTTCAAGTATCTTGGGGTTTAGTTCACGAGTGAGGGAAGAATGGAACGGGAGATTGACAGGCAGATCGGTGCAGCATCTGTAGTGATGTGGACTTTGTATCGGTCCATTGTGGTAAAGAAGGAGCTAAGCCGAAAGGCGAAGCTCTCAATTTACCGGTCGACCTATGTTCCTACCCTCAACTATGGTCACGACCTGTGGGTCATGACTGAAAGAACAAGATCCCGGATACAAGCGGCCGAAATGAGTTTCCTCCGCGGGGTGTCCGGGCTCTCCCTTAGAGATAGGGTGAGAAGCTCGGTCATCCGGGAGGATCTCAGAGTAGAGTCGCTGCTCCTCCACATCGAGAGGAGCCAGATGAGGAGGCTGGGGTATCTGATTTGGATGCCTCCCGGACGCCTCCCTGGTGAGGTGTTCCGGGCACCCCACCGGGAGGAGACCCCGGGGACGACCCAGGACACGCTGGAGAGACTACGTCCTTCGGCTGGCCTGGGAACGCCTCGGGACCCCCCCGGAAGAGCTGGATGAAGTGGCTGGGGAGAGGGAAGTCTGGGCATCCCTGCTAAAGCTACTGCCCCCGCAACACAACCCGGGTAAGCGGTAGAAAATGGATGGATGGAAGGAAGGTATACTCACTTTTGTTGCCAGCAATTTAAATATTAATGGTTGTGTGTTAAGTTATTTTGGGTTGACAGTAAACTTACACTGTTATTCAAGGTGTATACAGGCTACTTTACATTGACGCAAAATGTAATTTCTTCATTGTTGCCCAATGATGAAAAATATTTACAAAGATGTGAGGGGCGTACTCACTTTTGTGAGATACTTTATTTGTTTAGGTAAATAATCTCCCTTTTTACATTTAGTTGCAGATTTCACCCGCTGCACATTTTTAATATGTACTCTCATAATTATTGTGTAAAATGCCATGAAACATGGAGGAGTCCTGCTTATGTGTGAGCAACAAGAGTGCAATGGAAAGCATGTTAGCGATCTTTGTGAGATGTCTTAAGTTACCCCCTTCTTCATTCCTTCACATTCTGCAATACATCATTGTCAAAGTGACTGTAAGATGTTTCCAAATACTTTTGTTTGACAGGACCCATGACTCAAGTACAGTACATTACATTACAGTACAGAACAGTCATTCAATATAAATCCTAGATTGGAAACGTTGCTTTATTTCCCAGGGAATCATATTTATTTATTTATTATAATGCTTGGTTTATTTCTAATCTGTTGTTATTGAATTTCCCCCAGTCTATTTATCGTTTGTTCAAACATTTTTCGATCCATTGTTTGACTCTTTTACCGTTCGTTGAATGTAAGTACTACTGTGATTCTTCTATTTATTAGTATTTCTATCCTTGTGTAGGTTAGATTACATGTGTGCTATTAGTTTATTCTTTGAAGTCCTTTCTTCCACTGTGACTTTTTTCTCACCTCTTTCTTTTAGTTATTATACACTGTTTTTTAGTGACATCAGTTTATTTATTTATTTTTTGCATTGTTTAGTACTTTGTACTTATCACTTGCTCCCTGAGTGAAATGAAGCCCCGTTTGATTGCTTACATCCATCCATCCATGCTTGCTTGCATCCATCCATCCATCCATTTTCTGAGCCGCTTCTCCTCACTAGGGTCGCGGGCGTGCTGGAGCCTATCCCAGCTGTCATCGGGCAAGAGGAGGGGTACACCCTGAACTGGTTGCCAGCCAATCGCAGGGCACATACATACATACAAACAACCATCCGCACTCACATTCACAACTACGGGCAATTTAGAGTCTCCAATGAATGCATGTTTTTGGGATGTGGGAGGAAATCGGAGTGCCCGGAGAAAACCCACGCAGGCACGGGGAGAACATGCAAACTCCACACAGGCGGGGCCGGGGATTGAACCCGGGTACTCAGAACTGTGAGGCTGACGCTCTAACCAGTCGGCCACCATGCCGCCGAAATGTCAACATCTGAACCATAATAACGAGAGATTGTAATAACAACATTAAATCTTTACATTCCTGAAATACCCCGCAGTAATTGAAATGTGTGAAGTACAATGGAACCTCGGAATTTGAACATAATTAATTCTTGTGAAGTGTTCGAAGTCTGATTTTTTCGACCTCCGTAAAATAGCATAGGAAATAGTGTAAATGGGTTTTATCTGTTCCCAACCTCCAAATACAGCAAATTCCCATTTTAATTCCTATTTATGTAAAAACATGTACACCCTGTATTTAAACAATAAAAAACGCATATTAATTGTAAACATAATAATTTGAAAATTTAAATAAACTTAAATGTGTATCATTTACATATTTGGTCGCGGTGTGATGGCATCAGTGGATGGATACGGAGGGGAGGGAAGGAGGAAGGGTTACTCCTTAGAAAGGAAGTCACCCTCCATGATTTGACTGGTTAAATCTCCTTCTGGTCCTTTGCTTTGTAATGCTAGTCACTCCTTTGGCAACACTAGGTGCCTTTATTACATCTTTATTCTTTAGGATAGTCGAAATTGTCGAAAAGATATATATATATATGGTGATTTATCATATACAGTATATGTGTTGTGTGTGTAAATGAGCATGTGAGTTGCAGACAATGTACAAAATATGTGAGATTGCTAACAGGGTAGGCAATGACAGGATGGACATTTTTGCCCAATGTTAACATATGAAGAACACATGGTCGACCTTCACTGAGCAAACCAGAAAGGCTGAATCGAGGCAACTGGACTTGTTCTTTGTTCTTCTTGTTTCTTGAAGAAATTTCACCTTTAATCCGAGAGGCTTCTTAAAAAAAAAAAAAAAAAAATCTTTAGGTGTGGAATCTCCCAATTTATGCCTCGGCAGGTGGTGGGTATATACATTTCAGAATGGCCTTAACTCTGTGTAAGTTAATGTTAATCAGAGTCACATTCAAAGCAGAACATCATGGTACCACTGAAATAATGATAACTCGGAATGATATAGAATATACCCAGGTATGCTTACTAATTTATGAGAGGCTTCAAATGTGGCTGAGGTGGTAGAGTGGTCGTCTCCCAACCCGAAGGTTATGCGTTCTATCCTAAACCCCTGCGACCATGCCAAAGTGTCCTTGAGCTGAACATAATAAACAGAGATTCAACAAGTTGTTTGTGTACTTAAGTCCATAGAAATTAAATGTCCTGTATATCCATGAAAATATTGTCAGGGTAGTTGTTTGAAGTATTGTTGAAGCATTAAACACAACATATTAAATAAAATAAAATATTGTTTCCACATTTCTTTGTGTGCGCTATCCATCCATCCATTTTCTACACCGCTTATCCTCACTAGGGTTGAGGGCGTGCTGCAGCCTATCTCAGCTAACTGCGGGCGAGAGGCAGGATACACCCTAAACTGGTTGCCAGCCAATCACAGAGCGCATTACTTACTCAACACACTGAACATACACTTACCGAACCCCCAGTTGTTCCTGATGCTGCCTCATCAGTAGGTGAATAAGGAGACAGCGTTAAAGTGCTTTGAATGCATTTAAAGGTGGAAAAGTGCTATACAAGCCTATTCACGATTCAAATCCAAGGAAGGAGCATCACAGATTTTAGTAGGGTACTGTACTGTGCAATATTTTTAGAGTGATCATCATTCACATTCCTTTTTGGTGTGGTCGAATCATTAAGTCCTCGCCACACTCTCACTTTGCAACTGTGCAATCCCTAGCATTTTTTTTTTTGTAAAGGAAACCTACGGTATTTAATAATCACAGCTAAGGTCTCCAGGGACCCAGTAGGAAAATTCTGAAAACAGAAAGGAGTCCTCTCCTGCTTTCAGGACATTTACCGAGACGAATGTTCATCGAACTGGACTCAGCATTGTGAAGGACTCCCACTCCCTAAAACTCCTCTCACAGTCTGTTGGGCCCCTTTCCATCTGGCAGTATGTACTGAAGCAAAGTCCAACATCACTGGAATGAGCAACAGATTCAAACCCCCGGGGTCTTAGACACTCGACACTCATTAACCCCTCATAAACAAAACAGGGAGACATTATTGCAGTGTACAAGTAATTAAATATTATTATTGTGTTTCATGGACGTCTGCTAGCTATTGAAATGTTTTGCTTTTACACATGGTATAGCATTTGCTCTGAGTTTTTTACTAAACAGACATTCCCCTGCAAAAATATTAGAAGTTAGGGCAATTCCTTTGGGTTTGACATTAGATGATGAATATTAGACAAGACATAATAATAATAATAGATAAACATCTTATCTTTTATTTCCAAGTAGTTACAGCTGAAATTCATATACAGTCCAAGTGACATAAAAACAAGTAGAGTTGAATGTCTACACTCAGTTTCTGATTTGGGTTTCGTCCGGGAAGGATACATTTATACTAGATTCATGACACAAACAAAAAACAGAGACCTGTCTATGGGTGAAAAACAAGCAATTATGAAGATGGAAAATAAAACAGAGTCGTAGCACAACCATTGGCCAAAAATTGGTAATGGCCAATGTTTGTGCAATGATTCTGTTTTATTTTCCACTGAAAAGAGAACAGATATTGTCATCATGACTACTGGGTGCACTTATAGACGGTGGCTACTTGTTAACTGGTAAACTGCGAAGCATGGATTGTATTTTCACCCATGGAGGCAGCCCTTCATAACAAAGGCACTGAATTAAATTTGTAACTGATGCTTCCAGGGGACACAAATATCACTTATAAATGTGGTGTTTCGTTGCAGATAATTCTATCTTCCAAGTTGTGTGTCTGATCCGGATGTTAATACCTGTAAATAAAAGCTGAAGGTTTCATTTCTGGTCTCATAGTCCCCCTTTTCTGTCAAACCCTGCTTTCAGTCTGCAGCAAAAATAATTACTGTTACACTACTTTTGGACGGGAATTTATGTATGTGTACGTGTTTAGTAATCAGTTAATTCCCTTAAAGAGAACGTTGAAACCCCAGTAAATAAATATTATATCAACTCAGTAAGTGGTTTTATGTAAATGGGATTTGAGTATGTCAAATCACTTCAATGTGTGTAAAGGACTGTGACAAGATATCAGTTAAGCAATACCAAGTGCTTCCAGCGGTGAAGGAACACACAGTTTATGCTATTGAAGACACGTTGATAAAACATTAGCGAAGCAGAGAAGATGGAGATCTCCTGCGAACCAGTCGTCCACCGTGCCGCCTTGTGTGTGCCAGTCAGGCAAATCTATTAAATGTGTTTCAAGAAAATGGTGAAGCGGGAAAGGCAAAAACAATCAAAACCAAATGATAAGAAGAATAATTGTCCAAGTAGACCTATTTTGAGTTGAACATTTGTACTTTTTCACTCAAACATGAACTACTTCTTTTTTATAGCCACAAGTCTCACTAATTGGCCAGAGCCTGCTTCCAGAACTTTTGGCCAAATAATCATAAAAACAATAAATAATGTTGTCCTGGAAACATAACACATGATAAATGAATTGGGAAAGTTTTGGATGTTATTTAAAATGAAAACAAAAAATAATAATAATAATCATGCCATACCTCCCCAAAAAGTACAATCCCAAATTCATTATGTACCGCTTTGAGAATGGGTGAGACGAGGCAAATCAAAGAACTCAGTGTGTGGAGCATGGGCTAAAACAAAGCACCGATGCCTTTGAAGGCATTGAACACTTATTAGCCGTTGGAATTTTTTAAGAGGAAAAAAAAGGGCTACAAGTCCAAGTCCAGAAACAGTTTGACCAGTTAGTGAAGATTTTTGAAGTAATTGTCAAAATCTTTGCAAATTATAAGGCTATATTTTCATTTGCACTCAAATTTAATTTACTTTATTTTGCTATTATGTTGTTTATAAAACTCATTGGTGATTTTAACAATTCTCACCTTTTATGCTGTGAGACCTGAGACTTGAATTTGTTGTTGTTGCCTGTTAAAACTGGAAGTGAATTTGATTTAGTCATGGAATACTAAACCAAACCAGAGTTATATCAATTAAACCAAATCAGTCCCTTGACTTATGAGTTTAATTCATTCTGTGACCAAGCTAATGCCTGAATTTACTCATATATACATTATGTTTTTATGTCTCAAAAGTGTTTTGAGTGTCAAATGTCTGTCTCTTGTCATACTAAAGCGGCTCCAACTACGGGAGATAAATTTTTGACATACTTGGCAAATAAAGATGATGATTCTGATTCTGATGTATCAAATCAATATTTCCCATTGAAATGATTCGAAATGCCATTAATCCGCAGTAGCCACCACAAAAAATAATTTTAGTAAAAGAAACTTAATGAAAGACAATGCAAAAATATATATTTTTTAATCAGTATAACTGAGGCGAAAGTCATTTATGTGTTTATGTGTGCCTTTAAGGGGTGCGTAGTGAGTGATGTCAGCAGCCTAAAGTCAGTCTTTTTACAGCATATTACTATAGTTAAGTATGCTTGTGTTTTAATTTTGTATTTGTTTATCCCATTCAATAAACAACTGAAAGTACATGGATGACGATATACAGTAACTTGTTTTTTTTTTTGTTTTGTTTTTTTACTTCACTCGAGCGATAGTATATCTGAAGCTTGCTCGTAACTCAAATTTTGGCTCGCAAAACAAATTCAGCTCCAACTGTAACTTGAAACACTTAATTTGGGGCACTCCTACGTCAAGGTACAACTGTCCAGTGTAAATATTTACAATGCATACCTTTATGTAGACTTCTTACAGTAACACTTGGGCCCAAAGTCAAAAAGCTTCAGAGACCTTATGTCTCACCACCTCATCATTCTTTTTTCAACACTACTCTTCCACCTTCTTTATGACTGACTAACATGGTTTCTCTATTGTCCTTTATTGCAGTGAGTCACCTTGTGAGACATGAGCCAATGACCAGCTGAGTTCAGGCTTGTGGTTCTTGAAAACATGATGAAAAATAAAAGAAAAGTCACTACAAAAGAAAAAAAAAGCTATTTTTATTGTAACAATCTGTAACAGGAAATTTACCCAATTCACAAAAGCCTTTTTGTTGCAGTTGGAACAACCACCACAGTACAATTTGACCCAGAAGCAGACAGTTTAGAGGCAACATGTAGGCTTAGATTCAAATCAAAGCTGATTGATGGGGGGGTGTAGCTTGTAAAGGAAGGACATGTCAACAAGTTAAGCTCCTCACTGGCAATATAGGTTTATCAGGAGCTTACAAAACAGAGATAGCCAATTTACCACTTTGCGAGGCAGCTTGGAAGGATAGAATCAGGATATCTGACCAGGAGTGGGTGATAACATAAAATGGAAGAGGTGTTAGTGTGCTGGAAGAGAGTTTCATCAACCAACAGACACCAAGTCCAGCCACTGAAACAAAAACTGAATAGGAGCAAACAGGCAAGAATGAAAAAAAATAGACAAATGTCCAATAACCACAGATGCTTCGTGGCAAAGCTCTGATGGTTCTACAAATCTCTCTATCACAGGGCAGGTTTTCACTCACCATCCGGTCTGAAGCAGTAGGGGTTGGTCTTTAAGGGAGACATTCTGTAAGATGAGCAGGTGATTGGTTTGTGGGAATAATCAATGCAGGAACTAGATCTAAGAATTCCAGTGTCATGACGTAACGCACCAAAGACTCTTGTTTGCCCATTTTGTCTGCCCGTCATCTGATGATGATAGGCTGACTGTTGCGGCCAGTGCTTTGCAAAATCTTTGAATTATTGGGCCGATTAAAATTCATCCATCCATCCATTTTCTGAGCCGCTTGCCCTCACTAGGGTCGCGGGCGTGCTGGAGCCTATTCCAGCTATCATAGGGCAGGAGGCGGGGTACACCCTGAACTGGTTGCCAGCCAATCGCAGGCCACATACAAACAAACAACCATTCACACTCACATTCACATCTACGGGCAATTTAGAATTTTTCAATTAACCTACCATGCATGTTGTTTGGGATGTGGGAGGAAACCGGAGTGCCCGGAGAAAGCTCACGCAGGCACGGGGGAGAACATGCAAACTCCACACAGGCGGGGCCTGTGATTGAACCCCGGTCCTCAGAACTGTGAGGCTGACGCTCTAACCAGTCGTCCACCGTGCCGCCCGATTAAAATTCATGTAATATTTATTTATATATTTTTTTTACATGCCATTATTCAAATCTGTTGTGGGTGGTGTGCTGTAGGTGTGACAGAGGAGTTAATGGTGGAAGTGGGACTGCATCAAGGATCAGCTCTGAGCCCCTTCTTGTTTGCAGTGGTGATGGATAGGCTGACAGATGAGGTTAGACTGGAATCCCCGTGGACCATGATGGTCACAGATAACATTGTGATCTGTAGTGAAAGCAGGGAGCAGGTGGAGGAACATTTAGAAACGTCAAGACATGCACTGGAAAGGAGAGGAATGAGGATTAGCCCAAGTAAGAGAGAATATATGTGCATGAACGAGATGGGTGGAGAGGGGTGGAAAGGGGTCAACAGTCCAGAGCAATGGGGAGTGTGGTAAGGAGGTGAAAAAACGGGTCCAAGCAGGTTGGAATGGGTGGAGGAAGGTGTCATGTGTATTATGGGACAGAAGAGTCCTGCTATGATGAAGGCCGAAGTTTATAAGACAGTGGTGAGGCCTGTCATGATGTACAGTACCAATTACAGACAGAAGCAATCAAAAAGTCAGTTTTCCATAATGTGCCCTTCAGTTATAATAGTTGAAGCAATCTCCTTAATTTACAATGTGACATTGTGGCATCTTCAATCACTGTAGAGTACGTCATGACATGCTAATTGAGGCTCCACTCGATTCATTAGTTAGCGTGAAATCATTTTGTCTCATGGAAAAGCACATCGTTAAACTCATATTTTTTTTTTGGTGGCTGGGCATTATATAAAATTAAAAACCAAAGATATTAAAATGATAATCCCAATACATAATCTTAGTAATAATCTGACTTCAAAAATTTAAAATGGAATCAATTTACAGTTTGAGGGGTCGTGTTCTAAAATAGAACTACGGAATTGTCTATTGCTGCCACACCCAAAAAAAAGTTCAGTATCATGTTAAAATGTGATAAATTTCACATTTTAAAATGATACATTTCACATTTTCATGTGACACATTTAATGTTTAAACGTTTTAACATAAATTCAACTTCAGCATTTTTTTTTTACAGTATTATAGAAGAGCAGCATAGTTGCATAACTTTGATTTATAAGACAAAAAGAAAACAGCGTCGTAGGTACCAGCCAGTGACCTGAACTGGAAGTAATTTCTTAGTTTTATTTTGCTGAATGTGACAGTGAAGCTAATCACATTATATCTAGATAATGTATCCTCCATCCATCCATCCATTTTCTACCGCTTATCCGGGTCGGGTCGCGGGGGCAGTAGCTTTAGCAGGGACGCGCAGACTTCTCTCTCCCTAGTCACTTCATCCAGCTCTTCCAAGGGGATCCCGAGGCGTTCCCAGGCCTGCCGAAGGACGTAGTCTCTCCAGCGTGTCCTGGGTCGTACCCGGGGTCTCCTCCTAGTGGGACGTGCCCGGAACACCTCACCAGGGAGGCGTCCGGGAGGCATCCGAATCAGATGTTCCAGCCACCTCATCTGGCTCCTCTCAATGCGGAGGAGCAGCGGCTCTACTCTGAGATCCTCCCGGATGACCGAGCTTCTCACCCTATCTCTAAGGGAGAGCCCGGACACCCTGCGGAGGAAACTCATTTCGGCCGCTTGTATCCGGGATCTTGTTCTTTCGGTCACGACCCACAGCTCATGACCATAGGTGAGGGTAGGAACGAAGATCGACCGGTAAATTGAGAGCTTCGCCTTTCAGCTTAGCTCCTTCTTTACCACAACGGACCAATACAAAGTCCGCATCACTGCAGACGCTGCACCGATCCGCCTGTCGATCTCCCGTTCCATTCTTCTCTCACTCGTGAAGAAGACCGCAAGATACTTGAACTCCTCCACTTGGGGCAGGATCTCATCCCCGACCTGGAGATGGCATGCCACCCTTTTCCGACTGAGGACCATGGTCTCAGATTTGGAGGTGCTGATTCTTATCCCAGCCGCTTCACACTCAGCTGTGAACTGCTCCAGTGAGAGTTGGAGCTCACGGCTTGATGAAGCCAACAGAACCACATCATCAGCAAAAAGCAGAGATGCAATACTGAGGCCACCAAACCGGACCCCCTTTACACCTTGGCTGCGCCGAGAAATTCTGTCCATAAAAGTTATGAACAGAATCGGCGACAAAGGGCAGCCTTGGCGGAGTCCAACCCTCACCGGGAACGAGTATGACTTACTGCCGGATATGCGGACCAAACTCTGACTCTGGTCGTACGGGGACCGAACAGCCCGTATCAGGGGGTTCGGTACCCCATAATCCCGAAGCACCCTCCACAGGACTCCCCGAGGGACACGGTCGAACGCCTTCTCCAAGTCCACAAAACACATGTAGACTGGTTGGGCAAACTCCCATGCACCCTCGAGGACCCTGCCGAGGGTGTAGAGCTGGTCTACTGTTCCACGGCCAGGACGAAAACCACACTGCTCCTCCTGAATCTGAGATTCGACTTCGCGACGGACCCTCCTCTCCAGCACCCCTGAATAGACCTTACCGGGGAGGCTGAGCAGTGTGATCCCCCTGGAATTGGAACACACCCACCGGTCCCCCTTCTTAAAAAGGGGGACCACCACCCCAGTCTGCCAATCCAGAGGCACTGTCCCTGATGTCCACGCGATGTTGCAGAGGCGTGTCAACCAGGACAGCCCCACAACATCCAGAGCCTTTAGGAACTCCGGGCGAATCTCATCCACCCCCCGGGGCCCTGCCACCGAGGAGCTTTTTAACTACCTCGTGACCTCAAACCCAGACATAGGAGAGCCCGCCTCAGAGAACCCACACTCTGCTTCCTCATGGGAAGGCGTGTCGGTGGAATTGAGGAGGTCTTCGAAGTATTCTCCCCACCGACTCACAATGTCACGTGTCGAGGTCAGCAGCGCCCCAACCCCACTATACACAGTGTTGGTGGTGCACTGCTTTCCTGTCCTGAGACGTCGGATGGTGGACCAGAATTTCCTCGAAGCCATCCAGAAGTCCTCGAAGCCATCCAGAAGTCTTTCTCCATGGCCTCACCTCACTAACATGGTCCATTCGGACTCGATGTCCCCCGCCACATGAGCAAAGTTCTGTCGGAGGTGGGAGTTGAAACTCCTTCTTACAGGGGATTCTGCCAGACGTTCCCAGCAGACCCTCACAATACGTTTGGGCCTGCCATGTCGGACCGGCATTTTCCCCCACCATCGGAGCCAACTCACCACCAGGTGGTGATCAGTTGACAGCTCCGCCCCTCTCTTCAGTGTCCAAGACATGCGGCCACAAGTCCGATGACTCGACCACAAAGTCGATCATCGAACTGCTACCTAGGGTGTCCTGGTGCCAAGGGCACGCGTGGACAGCCTTATGCTTGAACATGGTGTTTGTTATAGACAATCCGTGACGAGCACAGAAGTCCAATAGCAGAACACCGCTCGGGTTCTGATTGGGGGGGGCCGTTCCTCCCAATCATGCCCTTCCAGGTCTCATTGTCATTGCCCACGTGAGCATTGAAGTCCCCCAACAGAACAATGGATAATGTATCCTGTTAATGTGAACTCGATTCACGTTTTAACATGAAATTTATATTAATTTAAGTATAAGTAATATACTTTATATATATAATTTAAGTATAGTAGTATAGTAGTTATTACAATTCGTAGAACTGTCAATAGAGACGACAAGAGATTGATTCCAATGAAAGGTCTGCAAATTTTAACATAACTGCTAGGACCTCATTTTACAGCGAGCAACAGGGTTTGAATGAAACAAAAAAAAATGTGTAGCTTCAGTTTCTATCTGTCCATCAAAAAGGTAAGGCAGCTCTCAACTTGCTAACTGACTCGACTCAACTAGTACAAAGCAGCAAATCCGTGAACAACTCCACTCAGGCATGTAGAGGCCCATTTGTCGTGAGGCCCTTCAGGAAACTCTCAACACAAGAGATAAAATCTTGAAAGATAACCTCAGAGAATGTATGAGATTGTTCCTGCATAGTATACCGTGATGTTTCAGGCACACCAATTGCTTGAAGGCTAAAATACCGTAGACATTGTTGTTCTGAGAAATATGTAATCTTTCTATTTGTTTATTTGACTGAAGACGTTGACGAGACAATACTTGTGGGTAAAATCCAATCTGAACGTCATGTGACCAAGGCGGAAAACAGGATAGCTGGCTTCCTGTGTATGCTACGCTAATGAGCATAACTAGGATTGATGACATAATTGTTTTAAGATGAACAAAAATTTAGCGGTACTTGTCTTTTTTGCTGATTAAATACATATATATCATTTATTTATGCAAATATTATATGGTATATGTAAACACGAGCAAAGCCTAAACTTCAGCTATTGTTATCTATGGCGACTCTGTGATGACATCTTGTGCCATCTTTTTTATAAAACGTAGACGTTTAAAGTCCCCACGGGTGCTATGGCACATGAGTGACGAGGAAATGCTTTTACCTGCGTTGCCGAATGGGGGCGTATGTTGCGCATATACCAGATAGCTGGCTAGATGAAGCAGCATTAGTCACAGACACTGTTTGAGCCACCTTTTAAAGGTTACGGTAGTTCTAGAAAATTTTACATGGCCATAAGTCCATCCCTCTTCCACCAAATGTTACATTTCAATTTGGTACAATGGGGCCGTTTGGAAACGTGTCCGCTAATCTAAGATAGCGTGGGCGGCTGATGATAGCTGCATCAGATATAGGAATAAGAAATAAATGACTGTGATTTTTTTCTCTTATGTAATCTGTTTTTTATTTCAGATATCTTTTCCTCCCTTACATACGATTATTATACGGAAGTCACAATTCCAGCTCTTGGCTATTTGCTGTTGTTTATTTCTGTACAAATACAAGAGTTCAATAGCAATGCCACTCTTCAAATAGCTGTCAAAATACAGAATTAAAAAAATTGTGAAACGTGATAAAACATCCAAAGACTGTAAGTATTCTCTTTCCACAGTTACCAAGTGTCATTTAACATAGTGCTTATGTCATTCCTACATCGCTCAGAGCCCATAATGTGCATATTTGCATAACATCTCCCGACATTGTATTGATCAGTTCAATTTCTGAATTTATTCTGTATTATTTTGTAGCGTTTCATAATAAGCAATAACATAACGAAAATGAAGTTGTTTCATACAGACTGGTGTTATTTTCGCGGAGAAATGCCATTTTGTCCAAAGATGAAGCGATGTAATGTGGACACACAGTCTTTGGTGAAAAGGAAAAGATAAAGTTTTCTGACAGCAACAAATACCCTTTAAGTAAGGCCTGGGGCAAAAGGTCATCTATCTCTTACCTGAGATTGGATGTACTGTCAAAGCCATAGCTCAGTACCTCACTTTGTCTCTGAAAACCTGTAAGTATCCTCAATGTAAATGACAGGGTAGCTTGATAAACGATGTCTTACAGGGACACGCAGGAGACGGGCTCTTTGCAAGGCAGGTGTAAACTTTTTTGCATTGATAGGAAATTGATACAATGTGTTTATTGATGCTTTCTGCAGAAAAATCAATTCTATCCAGTGTTTAAGTGGATAGCGCTTGCACTTCACAGCCAGACGTTTCTATGCTTAGGATCTCCTTTTAGGTCTTTCTCTCATGTTCTCCCTTTACTTCTGCACTCCAACGAATTGCTGTTAATTAATTTACGGTGAATTTACAACGGTCTGTTACTGTATTTAATATTAATTGCAAAATTCCGTTAAATAGTAATCCCTTACAGGTAAATTAAAAATGTATTCATTCATTTATCAATAACAATAACTTATTTAAGAGCATAAAACAGAATTTTTAATGAATACCTATTAATTTAAGGTGGATTACAACAGTATGATACAGTATTTTATAATAATTGTAAAATAATGTTGCATGCAAATTAACAGTTAAATTAGTCATTTAACAATAACAGGAAATAACTGTGATTTAACACCATAAAGAAGCATTTTGCAATGAATAGCAATAAATGAAAATTGGATTACAACAGTATATTACAGTGTTTTTTTTTATTTAATAATTGTAAAACACTGTTAAATAGTCATTGCTCACAGTCAAGGCTCAGTTAACATGTACAAACTATAGTTTAATAGTATAAAACAGTATACTGTAATAATTAATAATAATTTCCTTTGTTTAACCAAGTAAGGCCATTGAGAAAAAATTACAATTCCGACCTGGCGGCAAGTTACAGTAGGTTTCAGTGTCTCGCCCAAGGACACTTCTACAGCAGACAGTAGGAGCTGGGATCCAAACCGCTGACTCTTTGGTCAGTGGATGACTCGTTCTACCAACTGAGCCACAGTCATCCTGTATTTTCCCTCAAGAGACTGAAGAAGGCACCATCATCCTTTCACATGCCCAGACCAGTATCTTAGTGATGAATGAGGGCTTACGTTTCAATTTTTCTGGCAACACCTTATCATTAGTCTAACTTCTCACGCCTCTAGTTTTTGAGTGAGTAGACATGACTGTCTTGACTTTGGACAACAAAGCCTCCTCGTCATTTCAACCAGAAGAAGAACTCAGGACTTTTCGATATTAACTGGCTGTCACGATGAACATAGCTGGCTCCAGATTGATACGCCATTCGGTCTCGAATAAAAAGCCCTGTAAAATTTTGATTTGTGGGATTTATAGGAATTTAAAGCAAAAACAACAAGTTTTATGGATGGGAAACTGTGGCGAGGTGGTTAAGCTCATCGACCTGTCACCGTGGTGACACTAGTTCAAGTCACGAATGTGAGCAACAAACACAAAACCCATGGCTGTGGTGTCCTTGTGCAAGACACCGATACACTGGGCGCTTAAGTGGCTGCTCCAGTGTGTACCACTAACAGTGTGTGTTTGCTGTGTCCACAACTGTGAAGGGATAAATGCAGAAGAAGAATTTTGTGTGCATGTGTTCACGACAATAAAAGATTATTGTATTACTCTGTGAAGAAACAGAAACATACTGGCATATACTGTAAAATTACCATATCCCACAGTTATCCTAATATTGTGTTCTGTAATCCAAAATACAGTAATATGCTGTTAAAATAAATTACCAACATGCACCGTTAAATTATAGTAACATTTACTGTCATACAAAATACTGTAATATACAGTCAAAATAAATTACCAAAACTCTCCTTTAAATTAGGGTAACATACTGTAATCCATAATACGGTACTATACTGTTAAAATAAATTACAGTTGAGGTACTGTTAAATTACAGTGACAAACTATAATCGATAGTACAGTAGTATACAGTTAACTATATCATGGTAGACGTACTGTTAAATTAGGGTGACAAGGCCGTAATCCAAAATACGGTACTATACTGTTAAAATAAAATTGCAGTAAATACACTGTAAAATAACTGTAAATCACTGGCGTTCCTGCTGCCAGTAATCTTTTTTTTAAAGATGAAATTCATCAGAATATGTGATAGACTTGCAATGAGTCTGGCTATGTAAACTGGTTCGAGCCAGCTGAGTGTAGTACAGAAATATCCAGAACTGGAAATTAACAATTGTGTTTCGGGAAAACACACATGATGAATAAATACAATAACCAACAGGGTTGAGAAGGTAAGCTAAATCATAACTACGTTACAAATTAGTGAACTTTCGGTTAATTTCTCATGAGGTCATGATTTTAAATGAGGCAATCTTGGGTTTCCAGCTGAAATAAAATGTAATATCCTGTTCCACTCATTTTTTTAAAGTAAGTAGCACTGGTAATGAGGTGGTTCATATACTGAGTTTCATGCAACTGACATGGGATCAACCCAGTAGTAACAGTTATTCATTCATTTTTCGTACTGCTTATACTCATCAGGGTCGCACCCCGCTAACTGCAGGCGAGAGGCGGGGTACACCCTGAACTGGTCGCCAGCCAATCGCAGGGCACATATAAACAAACAACCATTCACACTCACATTCACACCGACGGGCAATTTCGAGTCTTCATTTAACCTAGCATGCATGTTTTGGGGATGTGGGAGGAAACCAGAGTACCCGGAGAAAATCCACGCAGGCAAGGGGAGAATATGCAAACTCAGATTCAGAATCAGAATCATCTTTATTTGCCAAGTATGTCCAAAAAACACACAAGGAATTTGTCTCCGGTCTGCACACAGGCGAGGCCAGATTTGAACCCGGGTCCTCAGAACTGTGAGGCAGACGTTCTAACCAGTCGCCCACCGTGCCACCAACCCAGTAACATATGCCCTCCAAATGACAGAAGATCTGAATAAGGTATATGTGATTACCTGGAGTAGGATAATTAGTTTAGTAAATGGATGGATGCTTGACTGAGTCTGAATTTGTAAAACATAATGCAAGTGACCTAAATCATACTTTTTCTCTCATGGAGCTCGGTATGGATGTGTATCATGGAAAATGAATCATATAGCCACAGATCAAAACCAGGCCTATGTATGACTAAAGATCATATTTGATTTGTGGGCAGGCTGGCTGTATCTTGCCATAGTGAGCCAAGATCTTGATTAACATGTGTGTGTGTGTGGGGGGGGGGGGGGGGACTTTTAAGCAGGCTTTTAAAGTAAAAACCACCATCTTACTTCAGACAGAGCAGACCAAAATGATACACGATCAGCCAATCAGTCTTGGAACGCGTAATGTTGACTGTTTTCTTTTGACAGCATGGTAGCTATTGCACAGTCAACATTCCAAAAACATTTCTCCTTCAGTCATTTCAACTGGTGTCATGTTTATCTTTGAAATCCTGATTAATCACCTTTCCACCAAGGTATACAGTAATAAGGATTGTGCTTCTGTGGAATGAACAACACACAATAATGTGCCAAAATCCCCTTACATAATCCCCTGTTGGTATTCACACCATTTTGAGTTGCTTGGTGGGTTGGATGAATGCACTCTCCCACAGTATTGTGGAAAAAGCAACACTTATTGGGCATTTTTAGACATAATTAATTTTACACTGTCAGGGACCTCAGTACAGGGTGGATAATCCATATGCAGCCACAACGGTTTGGCACTCTTCATGCTGGTCAGCAGCCTGGTCATAATAGATAAATAAATTGCTGATGGTCGTCAGGGTCCGTTCAGTTTCTGTATGAGCATATAGTTATTTAGCTGTGTTTTGGGTATGTGGTTATGTGGGTTGTTTCTGGTGTTCAGAAAAATGTAATCAAATGTTATAGATTTTGAGCCACTTTTTTTGTTGGCCTATGATGTCGCAAAATATGTTGCTGAGCTTGTTAGCGGCCCAACGGTACCATGGAAAACAGTGATTTGGATAGCATTACAGCATTGTCCAATTAGTAACGTGATGTGCGCTTTACTTATGTCACCACTTAAATTAATAAGTTTTCTACTTATTGCTTTGCATGTTTAAAGAACCAGCAGAAGACTTGTGGGCTTCGCATCAACCACAGAAGTGCTCTAGGCCAATTTTGCTGTTACAGTATGTTCCGTCAAATTTAATGACATCACTGTTTTGTCAATTCCAAATCTCTATGTGTGTGTAATGAGTACAAGCTCCACGGTGCAGCTTGGTGCGTGATCAGCTGTTGGCTTGCTCGGGCTGGATGATTGATGGCTTGCAGAGCAATTGGCAGAGTTTTCCACAGCTGCCGTACACCGTACCTCAGTGCTGCCAAGCAGGCACTTGATATTATTCCATAAAAGGAGAACTGAAGTAGTATGCCTCTCTAGTGCCACGCTATACAGTGCCTATACTTTAACATGAAACTTCTCGTTATAGTAAATCTCACATGCCCATGCATATTATTTACCTACAGTATAAGCTCTTTTACAAATTGCTATAAATAGGCTTAGATTTCTTTGAGATAGATGTACATTTACTACGACCTGCACATTCTTCAAACCCTCCTGTTTTAAAACACTCCATTTGTCAGTCGGAACATGTTCTCTAATAATGGACATGAACAAATGCCACAAAACACAGGTATTGTGAGTTTTTCTTCCTGATAGGTACATGATAAGGAATTTTCTTTAATTGCTTGTTTACAAATACTGTAGTTGGGTCTCTGGAGTGAGTGCCGAGGCGGGATTAAGAATGTCAGGCAGTATGTGGTGTTACCAACATTTGCCTCAGACAGTGCAACACATCTCCTTCGCACAGTGTTGATCAGGTTATTGATTACGGTTATTGATTATTCTTTAATGGCTGTGCGAAGTTGCTGGATATTGGCAGGAACTGGAATATGATGCCATATACACAGATCTCATGTCTGGTCATGCAAAAACTGGGACGATTTTAGCTTCCATGAATGTGCCACCCCCCACAGAATGCCGCCCCGGCGGCTGCCCATATCAGAAACGGATTGTCCATAACATGCCCATATCACAACCCACTGCCGCCATGGGTCACTCAATCCACAACATTGACATAAGCAAATCACTCACCCACACAACGCCATACACGCTATTAACCATCTGTCTTGTACACCGAAAACCTTGATTCTCCGTGAAGAAAACACCTCTACATAAGTGTCAGACAGCATCAAATGTGAGCATTTGCCCACACCAGTCGATCTTAATGAGGATGATGAGCATGTCGATGAGCTTCCCCGAGTTGGTTGGCAGGTTGGAGGTACGGCCAAATTTTCTGAAACGCATTTGAAGTCATCTTATGGTATGGAAATGAATATTCAATTCACAGACAACATCTCTGGTAGACATTCCTGCAGTCAGCATGCAAATTGAACACTCTTTCAAAACTTCTTTCAGTTGTATGATGCAGTGCACTTCTACACCACTGCAAACTACAACCCAAATAATACATACTGTATATCGTTAAATTAATACCTCTCTGACAATGTCAATCAGAATTGAACAATTTGAGGTTCGGAAAGCTATTTTGCATTGGCTCTCAATAGATTTTCCAAGTGGTCATAATGTTGTGCCCGTAAATGTGAGCCACAGATTTAACTGGTGTATTGAGCAAGTGGGGCGAAGTCCTTCCCAAGAAATTCTTAACATATACTAATCCTGCCAACTCAATGAGTCAGTGGAAAGGTTATTGTATAAGTATGGCTTTGAAAGTCAAACCATATATATGACATGGCTTTAGTAAATCAGATTAGGATTTCATATCCCCCATGGCGAGGTTTGAAAGTGTCCTTAACTGTGAGCTGTTATCACCACACAGAATAAATCCATCTTCTGCTGTTATATAAAGCATTGCTCTGTAATGGACTTGCAGATAATACTGTTACTTTAAATTCCATGATTTGTGTGTGCACTTCAGGTAATATGGTGCCAGGATTGACCTACAATTGTCATGGTCTGTGTTTTGGTTTGGGTTGCGTTTAGTTTTGTTCCATGTTTTCCTGTGTTCCATGTTTGTCGTGTGCTCATTAACTTGTTGTGTCCACCTGTTCTCGTCTGCTTTGTGTCAACCAATCAGCTCTCTCCAGCCACTCATGTCTTGTCCAGGTGTTCCTCGTTGTCTCGTCTATCTGTTTGTATTTAGTTCCCTGGTTTCTTTCAGTTCTTGTCGGTTCATTGTCATTGTCACATGTCTTTGCCATGTCATAGTCGTCAGCTGTCTTTATCATTGTGGTATGTCATTGTCGGGTGTCATTTTCCCTTTCTATTCCACGTCTTACTCACAGGTCATAGTTTGTTTCCAGTTTTAGATATTCGAGTGTTTCTTTGTTACTTTGATTTGATTGGTATCTGTTGTGGGACTTTGTTCAGTTTTCCCTTTTCTAAGATTAAATATTATTTTGAGACTCCCGCACTCCTGCCTTGCCTCCCTGCTTCCCTGCAATTGGGTCCACCATGTTCTTACCTTGTTACTCGCCCTCGCCCTAACCACGTACGTGACAACAATGTTATTTTCCAAAAGAAGTCGATGTAGAGTTAAGAATGAGAAAACCCACTGAAGACAGGATCACATCATGTATCATCAAGTTGCAAAGATGTGTTGAAAAATAATGACCGCGCCACCGTGCTGCCAATTCTAAATCCACATGCTTTAATATGATGTTGGTCTACCCTTTGCAGCTGTAAGCTGCAAATCTTGTAGTAAGCCTTTCAACAAGGTTTAGGAGTGAGTTTATGCAAATTTTTCCCCATTCTTCCAGGAGTGAATTTGTGAGGTCCACTGATGTTGGACGAGAAGGCCTGGCTCAGAAATCAAAGGTGTTCAGTCGGGTTCAGGGCAGGACTCTGCGCAGGCCAGTCAAGTTCATCCATACCAAATTCTCTCATCCATGACTTTATGGACCTTAGTGTATGCACTGGTGCACAGACATGTTGGAACAGGAAGGGGGAATCCTCAAACTGTTTGACTGTCCACAATCTCTTGGCATGCTGAAGCATTCAGAGTTCCTTTCACTGGAGCTCGGGGGCTAATATTTTGGACATTTCCAACTTTGTAGGAACAGTTTGGAGATGGCCCCTTCCTGTTCCAACATGACTTTGCATCAGTGCACAAATCAGGGCTCATAAAGACATGGATGAGAGAGTTTGATGTGGATGAACTTGACTGACCTGCACAAGTCAAAGTTGGCCACTGTCTGTAAAACATCACCATAACAAGATTCAGGGTGAGCTCAACGTGCGTTGTCGCCATTTCGTGCACCTAACACATCTCGAAGGTTATTTGAATTAAAAATCCAATGGGCATGGTACGCACAACTTAAAACATTTAGACCAGAGTTATTACAATGTGTCAGGGTCTGACTTTGTAATTAAGTCTGTAGCAAGTTCATCACATGCTCGCTAAGCATGCAAGAGGTAGCAGGACTGACCAGATTACATACTGTTGATCGTGTGCACTGGGCACAATACTAGATCACCGTGTTCCATGAGCGTAAAAAATATTAATCACAATTATCATGGTATATTGTAATAAAATAGGCTCTAAATAATGCAGATTTTTAGAATATGGCCTATCATAACCGGAAATGTCATTTGTCTTTCTAAAATGTCAATACATACAGGATAGTACATCCATGGTTGCCATCAAACAACAATGCAAGACAATTTGTTGAGTCTTTGTTGGAAAAAAGAAAAAAGAGTTCTATAAAAATGTCCAATCCATTTTCAATGTTCCGTTTCACAGGAATCCAGAAGAAGAAAAGGTTTAAAAAGGGTTTATGCCCCAAAAAATGAGATAAATAATTTCGAACGGTTTGTCCTGGGGCATGTAGACATTTTTAACTGAAAAGAACTTGAAGTCGTGGGCTTGAGATTAAAAAAGGGTTGAATAAGAGTAAAATATTTCAAGACTGACAGAGGGAAAAAAATATATTTTTTGACAGAAAGACAGTGACAGAAAATCAGAGTCCACTCAAGAGTTATTTGGAAACTGACACATATACTGCATGCCGGGACGTGGTTTTACTGCACACAAACATGTCTTAGTCCTTCATGTCTGTCCACTGTTGTGCAGCAAGCTGCTGAGTCATTACAATATGTCAAAAAGTCCACTTCGTAGCACCTCTGGGAAAATTAGTAAAAAAAATGGCAACCTTTTCAAGGATGCGTCACACTGAGAGAGATTGAGCTACCTCACAAGGCAGAAAGCAACAAACTTCAGACATTCACAGAAAGTAGCTGAACTTTGTCCAAAAAGATGCACGTGCTTACTTTGACTGGAGGTTCTGAGTCACTATTGTCTCAACCCCTTCACTGGGAGTTCCACTTGGACAGCTTTACCTTCCATAAACATGAGGGAGGGAATGGAGAACTCAGGACATGCTTTATTTTTGAGACAAAAATGAAGTTCCGCCCCAAAATGTTATGGACTCCATCTTGGCCAATGCTTAAACCTCAGCACCAACGGCATTTTAATGACACTACATTTCTGCGTTTAATTAATGTATACAGTATACCTAGCAAATCTCCTCGAGGCATATTGTCTCTGTTTTACTGTATATCCAAATATGATCAATTTCACATTTATTTATTTATTTTACAAATCTATACTCCCTACATCATCTGTTATTCTTATGCATTATAAACCAATTTAAAGTGTTGGAAATAGGTTGAGAACAAATCTATTAACTCTCTTGAACACTTGAACTGTTCCTCACTCCACGGGAGATTAGAAGTCTGTAGTCACAAGATTGAAAATGATGGATTTTTTTAGACAATAAAAAGTGTAAATAGTTAGGTAAGATACATTTGAGTAAGCCTGTTTTGTTAAAAAAATGTTACTCTAATGCTTCGGTGCAGAAGGACCTGGACAGCCATGCAGGTAAATTTGTGTGCAGATTAATTTCCACCATTTACACTACTTAGTCAGCTCATTGTTTTATTTATAGCATTACTCATGGCTCTTCGACCTTTGACAAAGTGTTTGTGAAAATGATGTAACCGCAGTGGTTTCCTTTTGTGAAGTGAAGGCTTTCTGTCTTGTTCGGGGGTCGGAACAAACAGACATTGATAGGCACGTTTGCTGGCGGCGACGTGACCGTACCATTTTAATCAGTGAAAGGTAATATATTTGCGTTTTTGGCAGTCTGGAGCCCAGGGACCTCAGCTGGCTACTACCATGCCATCCACCAGGCCTGGGGAAAATTTTAATTCGATTTCTATATTTCAATTTTGAATAATTCCTGATCCATACACTCTACATTCAGATATAGATATTGTCAGGTAGGTGAGAAATCTTAACTCAATTTTCACATTTTCAAACCAGCATCATTTACCTCAAGAATTTGGATAAGCAGGCAAAAATAACTGAGACAATTGTTTTGGCTTAATCTTTAAAATAGAGAACATAAATTCCATGGAGGCACACTTAGTTACGATTCAACTGTTTATCAATTCTTAAGAAAATGTATCTAATTATTGTTGTGACTGAGGTCCTTTGTGTGTGAGTGTTGTGAATGGCTTGGTTTCCAAACCATTCCCGTTGGCCACGAGGCCTAGTCCCTTTGCTCTTACGGACAAGCTTCCATTTATTTTGGCTCAATGAACTGGTTATGCCCTGCGATTGGCTGACAACCAGTTCTGGGTGTACCCCGCCTCCTGCCCGATGATAGCTGGGATAGGCTCCAGCACGCCCGCTACAGTTCTTTTCCAAAAGGAGATAAAACCCAAATCAATCAGTTGCCAAAACATTCTTTGTGTACAGACTCTATTATCTCTTGTTGAACATGTTCGGACTGAGCCAATGAACTGTTTTAATATTTTTTAAAAAAATAACATTTGTAAAAGTTGTAGGTGTGGGTTAAGGCTGGGCGACATGACCTGAAATTTATATTAAGGTATAAATTGAATCCCTTGGTAACAGTATATATTGCGATATAAACTTAAGTGTAAAACTGTTAATGGAAGTATTTTTGAATGGGTTGTATTGATCTCTAGCAAAGCTAAATAGATTTTTTTGAAAACGATATACACAACAACAAAAAACAAAGTTATGTAATTTTGAAAACAATGTGCTAATCTCAAATTCAAAAAACAAATTCAGCACTCTATTATGCAAAGAAACACAAATAACATTGTTGATATTCTTCTTTTCCTTTCGGCTTGTCCCATAAGGGGTCGCCACAGCGCGTCATCCTTTTCCATGTAAGCCAATCTCCTGTAACCTCCACTCTAACACCAACTGCTCTCCTGTCTTCCCTCACTAACATCTATCAACCTTCTCTTTGGTCTTCCTCGAGCTCTCTTGCTCTTAGTCTCTATCTCTCATCTGGATGTACAAATATCAAAATCTGCTCTCTCTAACTTTCATCTAACAAAGCTAACAACAAATTTGATCCGAAAAAACAACTAACCTTGGTGTCCCTCTGATGAGCTCATTTCTACTTGTGGTCTTTTCAGTGCCATTGTCTCTAATCTGTACATCATGGCTGGCCTCACCGCTGTTTTACAAACTTTGTCCTTCATCCTAGCAGAGACTCTTCTGTCACATAAGACACCTGATACCTTCCTCCACTCGTTACAACCTGCTTGGACCCGTTTCTTCACTTCCTTACCACACACACCATTGCTCTGGACTGTTGACCCCAAGTATTTTAAGTCCTCCACTTTCGCTATCTTTTCTACCTGAAGACTCATTTTTCCCCCTCCACCCTTCTCATTCATGCACATATATTCTGTCTTACTTCAGATAATCTTTATTTCTCTCCTTTCCAGTGCATGCCTCCACCTTTCTAACTGTTCTTCCACCTGCTCCATGCTTTCATTGAAGATCACGTCATCTGCGAACATCATGGTCCATGGGGATTCCAGTCTAACCTCATCTGTCAGCCTATCCATCACCACTGCAAACACAAAGGGCCTCAGACCTGATCCATGATGCAGTCCCACCTCCACCTTAAATTCCTTAAATTCACAGCTACAGCACACCTCCCCGCTGTTCTGCTGGCCTCACACGTCCTGTACTGTTCGAACATAATTCTCTGCCACTCCAGATTTCTGCATGCAGTACTATAGTTCCACTCTGTCATAGGCTTTCTCTCGATCGACCAAGACACAGTGTAGCTCTGACCTTCTCTGCACTTCTACATCAACACCCTCAAGGCAAATACAGACCCTTTCCAAAAAATGTAAATATCATGGAAAAGTTTATTTATTTCCATAATTCAATTAAAAAGTTAAACTTTCAAAGATTAGAGATTCAGGGCCACAATTTAAGCAATTTCAAGTATTTATTTGATTATTTTTACATCGTTTGGGCTTCCACCTCATCATACCCATGAAATCAGGAATTCTAAAAATACTGTGAAGAAATCACCATTGCCTTTTTTTGTAGAAAAAAAAAGAAAGAAATTAGGGTCACATTATTCAATCCAAATATGGTACTTTCAAAATGATTTTGCTTTGCTTTAATCACTGCCTGGATGCGCCGTGCCATTGAAGCAATCAGCCTGTGGCATTTCCTTGATGCGTGCTGTCAGTTCTACTTTGTTTTTGGGTCTGGTACCCCTCCATTTCCTCTTGATACTGTAATACCCCTTCGGTTCTCAGTGAGGTTTAGATACGGCGAGATGGCTGGCCAGTCAAGCACTGTAATGCCATGGGCTTCAAACCAGGTTTTGGTGCTTCTGGCGGTATGGGCAGGGGCCAGATCCTGCTGGAAGATGAAATCTGCATCTCCATACAGATCCTCAGCAGAATGAATCTTGAAGTCCTCTAAAACATTCTGGTAGACTGTTGCGGTGACCTTGGATTTAAGATAGCAGAGTTTACCAACACCTGCAGTGGCCATTGCACCCCAAATAATGACTGACTGTGGATATTTCACACTGGACCTCAAGCAGCTTGGGTTCTGTTCTTCACCCGTCTTCCTCCAAACCCTTGGACTTTGATTCCCGAATGAAAGGAACACTTTACTTTCATCAGAAAAGAGGTCCATGGACCACTGGCCAACAGTCCAGTCTTTCTTCTCTTTGGCCCAATTGAGACGCGTCCTACTTTGGCTCAGGTTCCTCAGGTTCAGAAGTGGGTTGAGCCGAGGAACCCAATAGTTGTAGCCCATCTCCCGGATCCAATGAATGTGGTGTTTTTTTAAACTGTGACTCCCGCCTTATTCCACCCTGATAATTCGCTAAAGCCCACGGTCATCTCTTTTGCTGGTGCATCTTCTCCTGCCACATTTTGTCCTTCCACTAGACTTTCAATTGATATGCTTGGACACAGAACTCTGTGAACAGCCAGCCTCCTTAGCTATGAACTTTTGTGGCTTAACCATTCTATGGAAGGTATCAATGATGGTCTTCTGGCCAGTTGTCAAGTCTCCAGTCATCCCCATATTGAACCGAATTAAGACAATTGAACCAAATTGAAGCAATTTAATGACACCTGGGGAAACCTGTGCAGGTGCTTTCAGTTTAGTAGATAATTAGTATGTGAGATTCAGTTTAAAACATTTATGACCTGCAAAATTTGGGCTGATTTCTTGACAGTATTCTATTTTTTTTAATTCCTGAATTTGTGGGTTTTATGAGCTGGAAACCCAAATAATATAAAAATAATGAAATAAATACTTTAAATAGTTTAAATTGTGGGCCCTGAATCTATAATCTATGAAAATTTAACTTTTTGAATGGAATTATGGAAATAAATATACTTTTCCATGATAAAATTCTTTGGAATTGGTCTGTAATGCAGCTGCAGTACTCTTTCTAGGTATGAAACCATACTGTTGCTCGCAAATACTCACTTCTGTCCTGAGTCTAGTCTCCACTACTCTTTCCCATAACTTTATTGTGTGGCTCATCAACTTTATTCCTCAACTTTATTCCCACAGCTCTGCACATTACCCTTGTTCTTATAAATGAGCACCAGCACATTTGTCCTCCATTCCTGCAGGATCTTCTCACTCAGTCGAATTCTGTTGAATAACCTGGTCAAAAACTCCACAGCCACCTATCCAAGATGCTTCCATACCTCCACAGGTATGTCATCAGGACCAACTGCCTTTCCATTTTTCATTCTCTTCAGCCTTTCTAACTTTCCTTTTACTAATCATTGCTACTTCCTGGTCAACCACACTTGTCTCTTCTACTCTTCCTTTTCTATCATTGTCCTCATTCATCGACTCCTCAAAGTATTCTTTCCATCTATCCGTACACTTGGGACCAGCCAACACATTTGCATCTCTATCCTTAATCACCCAAACCTACTGCACACCCTTCCCATCTCTATCCCTCTGTCTGACCAACCTGTGTAGATCTTTCTCTCCTTCTTTATTGTCCAACGTGGCATCCATAATCATATACCTATTATTTGACCTTTGGAACTGGAACACACTGTCGTACACGCCGATCCTGAGCATCCCAAACATGCTCAATGGGTGACATGTCCGGGGAGTATGCTGGCCATGCAAGAACTGGGATGTTTTCAGCTTCCAGGAATTGTGTACAGATTCTTGCAACATGGGGCCGGCATTATCATGCTGCAACATGAGGTGATGGTTGTGGATGAATGGCACAACAATGGGCCTCTGGATCTCGTCATCTCTGTGGATTCAAAATGCCATCAATAAAATGCATCTGTGTTCATTATGTGGGGCCGTTAGGGACATTATTCAGGATTAGCTCTCACACTTACTATTCAAATGCTTTCACACACACACAAATGACTGAAAGGCTCTCATTAGGACTACTCAAACACTCTCATTAACACTACTCAAACACTCTCATACGCACGACTCTTGCTCTCATTAACACTACTCAAATGCGTTCACTCGAGCACGTGAATCACATTTCCATACACATCACAGGTATTCACAAGTTCATGTCAATAATGCTCACACACACGTTGCACACAGATTTACACATGAATAGTGTAAATCTTTTATTAGGTAGTTCAATTCAAAAAGTGAAATTACAGAGATGAACCGCACACTGCACACACTCAGAGTTAAGTATTTCATATTTAAAATATGTATTATTTTGATGATTATAGCACATAGCAAATTTAAAAAATCCCCATATTGCGAAACTAAAATATAACGTCAAACGAAATGGTGAATTAATTCAAGAAATAAAGTTATTTTTAATGTAGAAATTAGGCTGGAATTTGCCCTCTGAAAAGTTATTCAGTGTTTAATCACTCTATGAGTAGTGAAGAAAACCTTTTCAACTATAATCTAATTTATTGAGATGTACCTATATTAAAACAAGTCATGAAATATTTGACTCTGACTGTGTGTAGTCTGGAGTGTATATCTATGACACGAGTTTCACTACGACAATTAAATTCCTTCATTCCCTTTTGCCACCTCATTCGGTATACCGGCGCAGGGGAGCTTAAACGTGACTATCCTGCCTGCAACGAACCGTATAAGTTTCAGATTGTAACGCAGCGGTGTTGAAACTCTGTCTTGAGTCCAGGAGTAAACACACATCCACTGCGCTTTAGCCCGAAAGGCACATTTATTCGGCAACATCCGCATCCGATTAATGGCGTCTCGCTCTTGATAGCCAAGCAGCCCAGCCCTACGTCAAACACAACTGTCCATTTCTTCTGAACATCCTTAAGATGGTTCTACACCTTCATTGGAGTCCAGCGGTGTTTGATCATACTGATTGGACTTGATTAGGAAAGCCACACTGCTGTCTATATAAGACCTTACAGCTCACAGTGAATGTCAGAGCAAATGAGAATCATGAGGTCAAAGGAACTGCCTGAAGAGCTCAGAGACAGAATTGTGGCAAAGCACAGATCTGGCCATGGTTACAAAAAAAATTATGCTGCACTTAAACTTCCTTAGAGCACAGTGGCCTCCATAATCGTGAAATGGAAGACGTTTGGGCCAATCAGAACACTTCCGAGAGCCGGTCGTCCGGCCAAACTGAGCAATCGGAGGAGAAGAACATTGGTGAGAGAGGTAAAGAAGAACCCAAAGATCACTGTGGCTGAGTTCCAGAGATGCAGTTGGGAGATGGGAGAAAGTTATTGAAAGTCAACCATCACTGCAGCCCTCCACCAGTCGGGGCTTTATGGCAGAGTGGCCCGAAGGAAGCCTCTACTCAGTGCAAGACACATGAAAGCCTACATGGAGTTTGCTGAAACACATCTGAAGGACTCCAAGATGGTGAAAAATAAGATTCTCTGGTCTGATGAGACCAAGATATAAATTGTTGGCCTTAATTCTAAGTGGCATGTGTGGATAAAACCAGAGACTGCTCATCACCTGTCCAATACAGTCCCAACAGTGAAGCATGGTGGTGGCGGCATCATGCTGTGGGGGTGTTTTTCAGCTGCAGGGACAGGGAGACTGTTTGCAATCGAAGAAAAGATGAATGCGGCCAAGTCCAGAGATATCCTGAACGAAAACCTTCTCCAGAGTGCTCAGAATCTCAAACTGGGACGAAGGTTCACCTTCAAAAAAGGCAATGACCCTTAGCACACATCTAAAATACCGAAGGAGTAGCTTCAGAACAGCTCCATGACTGTTTCTGAATGGCCTAGACAGAGCCCTGACTTAAACCCAATTGAGCATCTCTGGAAAGACCTAAGAATGGCTGCCTACAAACGTTCAGCCTCCAACCTGACAGAACTGGAGAGGATCTGCAAGGAGGAATGGCAGAGGATCCCCAAATCCAGGTGTGAAGAACTTGTTGCATCATTCCCAAAAAGCCTCATGGCTGTATTAGCTCAAAGGGGTGCTTCTACTAAATACTGAATACCTATGGCTGTGTGATATTTCAGTTTTTCGTTTTTAATAAATCTGCAAAAATTTCAACAATTCCGTTTTTTTCTGTCAATATGGGGTGCTGTGTGTACATTGTGGAAAAAAAATAACTTAAATGATTTTAGCAAATGGCTGCAATATAAAAAACAGTGAACATTTTAAGGGGGTCTGAATACTTTCCTTACCCACTGTATAATTGGCCTGACAGAGATGTGACTACAATCTCAAGACAAAATTGGCAGCATGTTACAATGGAATTGTAAGTTAACTGTTTAAGAAGTTAATGGCAAGAGGGAAGAAGCTGTTGGAATTTCTGCTTGTTCTAGTTTGCATTTTTTCGATAGAGCCTACTTGAGGGAAGGAGCTGGAAGAGGTGTGGACCAGGATGTGGAGGGTCCAAGAGGATTTTGCATGCTCTGGTCTTAGTTCTGGCAGCGTACAAGTCCTCAAGGGTTGATAGGGGGGGTACCGACAATTTTTGCAGCAGTTTTGATTGTCAATTGCAGTCTGAATTTGTCCTTTTTTGTGGTAGCACATAACCAGGCTGTGACTGATTAACACAGGACTGATTCGATGACTGCTGTGTAGAACTGCCTTAACAGCTCCTGTGGCAGGCCATCCTTTCTCAGAAGCCGCAGGAAGTACATCTTCTGCTGGGCCTTTTTGAGGATGGAGTTGATGTTGGTCTCCCACTTCAGGTCCTGAGAGACTGTAATTCCCAGGAACTTGAAGGTCTCGGCGGTTGACACAGGGGAGTTGGACAGCGTGAGAGGCAGCTGTGGCAAAGGATGCCTCCTGAAGTCCACGATCATTTCTACAGTCTTGAGCATCTCCAGCTTCAGGTTGTGTCGGCTGCACCACAGCTCCAGCCGCTCCACTTCCTGTCGATATGCAGACTCGTCACCGTCTTTGATGAGGCTGATGACTGTGCTCGTCTGCAAACTTCAGGAGTTTGGCAGCTGCACGTCTAGCCACACTCTCCTCTACCTTACAGTCAGTAACCTCCTTCAGATTACATCATCTGTGCAAAATGTATTCCCCCTGCGTGGTTCTACCTCCGCCCTTGTAGGTCACCCTATGTTCCTGCCTCTTCTGAAAGAAAGTGTTTGCGACAGGTATTTCCATCATTTTTGCATCATCTGTCCCTCCAATTCCTTTCCTGTGTGCCGAACTTACTCATCAGTTCTTTATCAACCTCGTTTCCTTCACCAACATGTTTATTACAATCTGCACCAATCACGACTCTCTCTCTAGCTGGGATGCTCTCAACTGCTTCGTAAAGCAGTAAATTTCATTATTTAAAAATGTCTCTTTCACCTCTAGGTCACATCTTACCTGTGGGGCATAACCACTATTTACATTAAACATAATACCCTCAATTTCAAGTTTCAGCCTCATCACTTGATATGACACTCTTTTCAGCTGAATTTCCACTGGTGTCCTGTAGGTCAACGGCGCCGGTGGTGAACGCTGTTAACCCGGGCCATGACTGATTCGGTATGAAATTCTTTGGATGAACACTCATACTTGTTTGGTTTTCAAACGCGTGTGCTTGCGGTGCAGCTGTTATTATTTTCTACAACACACTTGTTAAATTGCCTGCTAATTTACTGTTCTTAGGTGGTTATTGTTGTGAGATTTGCTTGATGTCCATCCAAGGCTCCGTAGGTCATCTGACGACGTAGCGTTGACATAAAACAGGAAGTATGTGACTAGCTATAGAGCTAATGTGTTTTTGTGACTGCATGGGAAGTTAAAAAGTGTCAACACCAGCCCATCCTCGTTCCTTTTCATGAGTTACTCTCCACTGTAATGTAGTCACAGTCAGATATCAGTGAAAATCCTACTGTACCATCAAAGTACCTAATGTGGTGTTTATCTTAGCAGTGAGCATGGGTTGACCGTCTGCTAAAAATTACTCCTCCTCCTCCTATTCTGTGTATCATGTCAGTTGTTGACTTTTGGCTGCAATGGAGGTGAATACTGGTGACTACGCAATCGCAAAATGCCAGTCCCTCTGTGACTTTTTTTCCTCTCTTTTCTCTTCCCCTTCACCACTCCCCAGTCAGCAAACATACTGTACTGTATGTCGCCTCAGAAAAGCACGTCAGCCAGCAGTTGCTAACGTCTGACAAATATCGTCCGAAAAGCGTGTATTTCCCAGCGTCATTAAATGTTTTAGCAAGGTCTGTTTTGTGTCGGTTCAGCTGGCCAATCCCGTGTTGTGTGGGTGGGAACTTACCGGTCAGAGTGCAGCAGCTGCACAAATTGTTCACAGCTGTATTAATTTACAGCATCAGCCTGCTGTTCGCCACCGGCATTTTTCAGGTAAGTTATCATTTTAATTAAATTTGCAGAAAATGACAATTTTGTCATAGGGAATAAAGATGTGTATTACTGTAGGAACAAACCGAGGTATTGACTTTAATAATTGTTTGCTATGTGTGGTACATTCAACTCACTCTAACAGCTGATGTCACTCAAAACCAATCTGTGTGTCACATGGGTTTGAATGATGAAATTTAGGCGATGACGTAAGATATTGAAGTAATGCTCATCGAGACTTTTTTTTTTTCCCACTCTGCAGACTGTCAAATGAGGAAGTACGCAGAGGCGGTGAAACTGGGGGGGCCACTGGGGGCACGTGTCCCTAGGCTATGTGTGTGATCTGTCCCTTTTATGCACCTTTACCTGAATGGAAAATGGCCCTGTTAAGGAGAGGGAAATGCCTTGGCAATATATTTTGTATTGTACAGGACCAACCACGCATGGCACACATTTAACGAGTCAATGCAAAAAATGTCCAAGCGCACCAAACCGGAAATAGCATCATAGAAGGAGACATCCAGAGATCAACGAATACATTTTGCTCATCAATATCACCTCTCGCCCAAAGATAGCTGGGATAGGCTCTAGCATGCCAGTGACTCGTGTGAGGATAAGCGGTACAGAAAATGGATGGATGAAAGTTGACACTTTTCCTCCAGTAAACAAAAAATACAGGCGATTCTTTGATCTGCAATTTACCAACTTAAAGAGAAATGTGTAAGTTGGAAAAAAGAATAACTGAACTTTGCAAGTACTGTCCTGTGCAAGTAGTGTTCCTTGTGCTTTTTCATCATAGTCGTGGTAGTATAACTGTGAAGGAAGTATTGTTTGACAAAGATTGAGACTTTGATTGAGACTTAAACCAAATACAGCTTAGTGGGAGCTTGAAGTGATGGGTAGCTTTTCTATTTTTTCCCTCTCGTCAATATTGACTGTTAATTCCCTACCTGAGACAAAGCGCTACATGGAATGTACAAACATGACACTGTGAAGACAACAATTCTGTTTCTCTACAGTGTATCTCAGTACCATGGTAACTCCTTGCATGGAGGTAAGGAAACTGCGTCCCTGGCAGAGAACAAAGTTTCTGTCTGCTGACAGATGCCGTCTGGCAAAGGTGGTATGGGGTATGGGGGTTGGGAGGGGTCCAATATGTGGAAGACATCAACTTTTCACACATATGCATGCATGCACCTGCCCACTTACTCACTGCTTCTGAAGAAAAACAATCCCGTGGCTGGTGATGACATCAACAAGGAATTCTCCCACCCCCCCCCACCCTTTTTTTTTTTTTCAAAGTTTAGCTCATCTTCATGACCATTCAACCACATTGACTCCTGTGAACTTTATTCAGCAGACTGTGAAATAGGTTATTTCATGCCAAGTTAGTGTCACGTTCTCACGGGAACACAGTTGTTAGGGATATGTGTTCAAGTACACATTTACAGGAATGGAAGAAAGTTGAGTCGCTTGCCCTTTGCGACGATAACAGTATAAATTCTTCTGGGGAGACTTTTGAGATAATTTTGGAGTGTATGAGACCCTTGATTTATTTATTATACTGTATTTATGAGTTTATTTCAATGGGATGGTGCGAATCAATACACCAGCAAAGTTTTCCATGAACATATTTAGCCCAATGCTAATTTTTATCTGTAGTCCTATACAGGAAACCGAAAAGCACATAAAGTGCAGTTAAATAAACAAAACCATGAGAATAAATGTTCAATAAAAAAAAACAAGCATAAAACATAAAACAAGCATTGTAAAATGGGCAAGGTGAAACTTAGCCATAAAGTGCTTACAAGAAAGTGGCTGTCATCAGGGGCTTTTTATGAAATGCCGGTATCAGTGGGGTCTTACTTTTCATCAGTGTTGATTTTTAGATGTCTTTATAAAAGTATATTTGCGCGATCCTTTTGTTTAGATTTCGACTTCCGTATTGGGCGCCGCTGCGCCCATCCAACGTAACCACGAGTGACGTTTGACCCCAGTTCAACAATCAAACGATACAAGCCAGTCACATGACCGCACACAAAGTCTTCAATTGGGCTTCACGGGCCTCCCAAATTGACACATATTTTTTTTAAAAAACAGCTGAGCATGACTCGTGTTTACATTTCAGACTACGAAAAACAACAGCTTCATCATGAAGTGTAGTCTTGTGTCCGCCCAAACTTGGATATTTCAGCCCGGCCTTTTTGGCGTGTGGGACTTTCAGCCCGGCCTTTTTGGCGTGTGGGACTCCTGAGGCAGCTGATGGGTACCGGCTGGCCAAGTGGAATGCAGCTTTGGGGGGCGCTGAGGGAAATACTCGAACATGGGAGGAGTTCGGTGAGGCCATGGAGAACGATTTCCGGACAGCTTTGAGGAAATTCTGGTCCACCATCCAGTGTATCAGGAGGGGGAAGCAGTGCACCATCAACACTGTGTATAGTGAGGATCGAGCACTGCTGACCTCGACTCGGGATGTTGTGAGCAGGTGGGGAGAATACTTCGAAGACGTCCTCAATTCTACCAACACGCCTTCCCATGAGGGAGCAGAGTCTGGGTTCTCTGAGGCGGGCTCTCCTATCCCTGGGGTTGAGGTCACCGAGGTGGTTAAAAGCTCCCCGGTGCCAAGGCCCGGAGATTCGCCCGGAGTTCAATAAGGCTCTGGATGTTGTGGGGCTGTCCTGGTTGACACGCCTCTCCAACATCGCGTGGACATTGGGGACAGTGTCTCTTGATTGGCAGATTGGGATGGTGGTCCCCTTTTTTCAGAAGGGGTCCACCGTAAGGTGTGTTCCATCTACAGGGGGATCACACTCCTCAACTTCCCTGTTAAGGTCTATTCAGGGGTCCTGGAGAGGATAGTCCTTCGGGAAACTGAATCTCAGATTCAGGAAAAGTAGTGTGGTTTTCGTCCAGGCCTTCGAACAGTGGACCAGCTCTACACCCTCGGCAGGGTCCTCGAGGGTGGATGGGAGTTCATCCAACCAGGCTACCTGTGTTTTGTGGTCTTGGAGAAGGCGTTCGACCGTGTTCCTCAGGAAGTCCTGTGGGGGTGCTTTTGGAGTATGGGGTGTTCGGTCCCTGTACGACCAGTCTCAGAGTTTGTTCAGCATTGCTGGCAGTAAAGTCGAACTCGTTTCCGGTGAGGGTTGGACTCCGTCAAGGCTGCCCTTTGTCACAGATTCTGTTCATAACCTTTATGGACAGAATTTCTAGGCACAGCCGAGGCGTAGAGAGGGTCCAGTTTGGGGGACTCAGTATTGCATCTCTGCTTTTTGCAGACGATGTGGTTCTGTCGGCTTCATCAAGCTGTGATCTCCATCTCTCAATGGAGCGGTTTGCAGTCGAGTGTGAAGCGGCTGGGATGAGAATCAGCACCTCCAAATCTGCGACCATGGACCTCAGTCGGAAAAGGGTGGAGTTCCCTCTCCAGGTCGGGGATGAGATCTTGCCCCAAGTGGAGGAGTACAAGTATCTTGGGGTCTTGTTCACAAGTGAGGGAAGAATGGAACGGGAGATCGACGGGCAGATTGGTTCAGTGTCTGCAGTGATGCGTACTTTGTATCTTAATTTACCCGTCGATCTACTTTCCTACCCTCACCTATGGGGCACGAGCTGTGGGTTGTGACCGAAAGAACAAGAATCCGGTTGCAAGCAGCCGAAATTAGTTTCCTCCGCAGAGATAGGGTCAGATGCTTGGTCATCCGGGAGGTGCATCTGATTAGGATACCTCCCGGACACCTCCCCGGCGAGGTGTTCCGGGGAAATCCCTCCGGGAGGAGACACCGGGGACCACCCAGGACACGCTGGATAGACTACGTCTCTTGGCTGGCCTGGGAATGCCTCAGGATCCTCTCGGAAGAGCTGGATGAACTGGCTGGGGTAAGGGAAGTCTGTGCCTCCCTGCTAAAGCTACTGCCCCCACGACCCGACCTCGGATAAAGTGGAAGAAAATGGATGGATGTATGAATGGAAATCAAATTCAAAGAAGTCTATTTTAACCTGATGACTGAATGCAAATATATTCATATCCAGTACACACACATTCATCAAGCCGTCCATGTGTGTGGTGTTTTCATGCGTTTGTAAGTTTACACGCATTTTAGAGTTCAATGAGTGCACATAAGGAAAACAGAGTAAACTGAAATCGGGCCCCATGTAGTTTGCCTACAGGGTAAACCTTTCAGTGGATAATGAGACAACAGGGCCTCAGGATGTTGCCTTTGCCTGCACAAATAGGTCTGGTAGTTTTTTTTTGTTTTTTTTTTGTCTAACTCAGACGATATAATTCCTGTGTTGTCATGCCTCAGGGCCAATTAAGCAGTCCTAATATAGGTCCATCCATGAGGGGCCCTGTGCTAAATTCCTGTTGGGATTAGGTAATAGAAAGCAGCCACGTATTGTACGTACTGTACTGTATCTATTTAGAATAAAATGTACTGTATGCATATTTATTCAGATAACCGACATAAACTGTATCTGGATTCAAAACATCTGCATTGCTGTGAGTTAAAGGTCCCCTTCCATCAGAATAAAATTTTTTCTACTGATTTTTGCATAACACAGGTCAAAACTAGTCTGTGATGTGGTTTGAGGTTGACATCTACTGTATGCGGTTTGTCATTTTAAATGCAAAAGCCTTTGCACACCAAAACCTCTTGCACAGGACAGGATTTTGAAATCATCAACAGTGTGACATACTTTTGGTAATTATAAGCATAAATTCATATATTATACCTGACCACTTTGTGGCTGTTACCTGCCCACTCAGCGGAAATGCAACACGGCATTTCCGGGTTTTAAGCGAGCGAGTCTCAGCCGCTGCATAGCTGTCTAAAAAATAACCACGTTATGTTTTACAACAATACTTAACTAATTTTGTCATTTTTAATGCAATTGTGGAGGATGAAATAGCAAAGCATTATCATCAGCAATGGTAGTCACGCCCAGTTCCATTCACATGAATCGGAGCGTTCGACCAGTTCAAAATAGCCCAAAAAATGAGCGGCCACGGCGACGCTCGTCCCCTGCGGCTTCACACAGTACAGTGAGAGTGCTGTGAAGCACTCTCTCGCCGCTGACGACCCACTGAAGAGGAGGACCGAGGTGACATGTCGGTGCGGTGTGGGTGAGGCGAGTACCTGTTCATTGTATGTAAATCACTGTAAAATACAATTTGCCAAGCGTTCGATTGTTGGCCCACTAACAGAAAACGTGAGCTGAGATTGGACGTGAGTGACAATAAAAAGAGAGGGGAATCTTTTGAGCTTGTCATCTGTTCCCATTCATATGGATGTAAGTGGTTGCAAGGACCATCGCTGGCAACAATAGATGCAAAGCTTCGCCATTTCATCCACCACAATTACATTATCCATCCATCCATTTTCTACCGCTTATCCGAGGTCGATTCGCGGGGGCAGTAGCTTTAGCAGGGACGCCCAGACTTCCCTCTCCCCAGCCACTTCATCCAGCTCTTCTGGGGGGATCCCGGGGCGTTCCCAGGCCAGCCGAAGGATGTAGTCTCTCCAGCGTGTCCTGGCTCGTCCCCGGGGTCTTCTCCCGTTGGGACGTGCTCGGAACACCTCACCAGGAAGGCGTCCGGGAGGCATCTGAATCAGATGCCCCAGCCACTCCTTTCGATGTGGAGGAGCAGCAGCTCTACTCTGTGATACTCCCGGATGACCGAGCTTCTCACCCTATCTCTAAGGGAGAGCCCGGACACCCTGCGGAGGAAACTCATTTTGGCCACTTGTATCCGGGATCTTGTTTTTTCGGTCACGACCCACAGGTCGCAATGAGTGAGTGTCCCCACACCCAGCGAATAAGTCCCGGGGGGGGGGGTCTGCAGAGACATGCAAATGAACTGTTTCATATGCACAATAACCGTCAGAAGTCTCTCAGTAATTGCTCTGGCGGCACCGGCCCCACCCCACCAAATTGAGAGGTGGGGTCGGGCCCAGGAGTCCACCCAAGAGTGGCCCGATGGACGGAACACCTTCCACACCGGCCCCATCGAGAAGTCCTGAAAACCAGCCACCAACAGGAGGATGCAGGGACCCAATGGCACCCAATGGACGTGGCAGGTGTTGGTCTCATGTCTTCACCTTGAAACCCTCCCCTTAGTGTGTTGTGTCTTGTAGCTTAGTATGTTATGTCTTGTAAAACCTCCCTATTTCAAATAAATACAGGAGCGACGGGAGAGATTGTTTAGAGCGTGATGAGAGGCTGTAATCTGAACAATCTCCCATACGCCCTCCTCATGAGCAAAAGAAACCAGCGTCTTCATTCCTTTTGTGTCTATTTTTATAGGTGTTGGGTGAGATAGATCCAACAATTATATTTATATTATATATTATATTTCATGGTTGTAACAACCCTATGAGACCGTAATTACTAGTGGTGTAACAATTCATTCATTATATCGATGTATCGATTTATATTCCTACGACCCGACTGGGTCGATCTGTGCTCGGCTAGTTAGCCTTCCGGAAGTAAATATATCAATTTCAATCATTTTAAAAGGTAATCAATCGATTGTATCGATACTACGTACTGGATTCAAGCCAGGCAGGCTTGATGTGGAGGTGTATATATGCTGTATTATATTTGTATTTTATTGCATTTTATTGCAAAACAATACAATAAACCAATCAGCTTTTATTCAGCAGACTCAGTCTACTAGAAAACACATACAGTGCAGTACACAATAATGTCACGTGTGGGGAGTAGCTGGACCCAAGAGCAGGCGGAGGCAGATGTAAAATGACGAACAGTTTATTGAGCAAAGGTTATGGAGGTGGTCCTGGATGTGTTGGCAGGCGGTGGCGTGGACAGGTGGCAGGCAGTGGACAGAACAGGCGGCTGGCTTGGTGGAATGACATGGGTCAGGAACATGGGAAATAGGAGACACAAGAGTTAACAAGGGAACGAGGAGTTAAGTGGCTTACTTGAGTATGGTGGGCCGTGGTACCGCTAGGAGAGGCTGCAATACTTTGGCGAGGATTTCCTGGAACAGGCAGGCTTAAATACAGATGGTGATGAGGCTGATTGGAGACAGGTGCTGAAAACGGAGAGGGGAGAGAGAGAGAGAGAGAGAGAGGACTCAAAGAGCCCTCCAGGCTCCAATAATGGAACTGCAGGGCAGTATATGACAAATCAGACACATAAAAGGAAAGCAGATCAGGAAAATCTTCATATTTAATGAGCATAATTAGTTTTTATCCGATTCCCTTGCAAGAAACAATAAGAATCTAAGAAATCTATTATATTATGCAGGTATTTATTTCACAGTCACACTGGATGAATTTTTGGCTAAAAGGTTATTGAATCGATTTCCAGCCACTGTATCATTTTAAAAGAACCAGTATTGTCCTTGAATTGATTTGGCAACCACGAATTGTGATATAAATCGAAATGTTGCTAACATTAATCGTCACACCCCTGACAATTACCATAACTAAACCATAATGTCTGCAACCAAAATGAGTTTGACACCCCTGATCTATGTGCATACTTGGAGCAACTCACAAGAAAGAGCCATGCTATATCACCTGACACTCCTTTCAGGTCTTTGAGGTTTTCCCCAGTGTTAGGCAGGATAGGCAGATGCCTCCAATTGCCATGCACTCAGGACGAGCTAAATAAAAAAAAAAAACATAGCTTTTATGTGGTTCCTCACTTAAATTATCGGCAAGATCGATTCATTTTCTGTAACTCAGTCATGTTTGTTTTTATCTTCTACTTCTTCCACTTTCAATTCCATCATTTCAAATTGTATTTTGCGCTTGTGGTGCTCTCCCAAATGTTCCAAGGTGAAAAGGATCAGCACTACCTAAAGCGCAAAACCCTTGTATAAATATGCCGGTTTCAATCAATTTTACACCTGTTGCCAATACTGTGACCAATGTTTTAGGATGAGTGAACACACATTTTTGTTGGGACCTTAGGCAATCAGGCCCTTGGTGTTCACAAGTAGCATCATTTGTCTTTCGGATAATCATGCAAAAATATACTGTCTCATTGAGAGTGACATACTTTGCTCCTTCTTTGCAAAGGGAAAAACAAAGTATAGCCACAAGCATTTTTTTTTTCTTGAACTGACATCACCCATCTGGCATGTTTTTAATGAGATATGCAACTTTAGAGGCCACCTCAGTCTAACATATGGCTGAAATTCTCTCTTCATGTCATACCCCATGAAACACTGTGCAATGTTTTGCAGAAATGTTACCCAGAGTGCAAACATGTCCCTGGAGGAGACAATATAACACTAATAGTGTTATGTCATAGGGTGCGTGAGTATACATTAGACCGAGTGAAAGATGAGAACACATTAAAACAGAATGTGTTGTACGAGCTATAATGTCATAGTGGCCGTTAGTCAGAATGGCCCAAAACTGCATTTACAGTGTCGGTCGTCCAAGACAGGAATTGTGATGATGCAAGGAGAAACCGTGACCAGCACCGCCTGACCGGATAAACGGTGTTCAAGTTAGCCTCAAGACGACAGCCAAAGGTAATGCTGCTAGCCTCATACCGCAGCTCGTACTTTGCAGCCTGTAGAATGTTAATCTGCCCTCTCTGAGCATGCTTTAAACCTTTTACTGACACACCAGTTGGAGTAAAATAATTACACTCATTTATATTTAAATACAAGACACATGTCTTTTAATGCTAATAGGCAATCGAAAACCCTATTGACGGGCTAGCCAATATTAGCATTTGGTCACGGGAGGGATTTACCTTCAAATAACGAATATTCACACACAAACGCCATAGTAACACGTACACGCAGATAAAATAACAATATCACAGGCATATATTCTTCCTAATCTGGGAAAAATTAGTTTATTAACGTTATAGCGAGACTTTCTTCTACTCTTTTTTTATCTTACAGTAAATGAGTAAGGCCTCTTTATACTCCCGCGTTCGCGCGGCCGACAGCGCCCACATTGCATCACGTGACCGAGAGATTGGGTCGCGCGGCCCTTATGCGACACATTGCAAAAACTGTTGCTGCGTGTAGAATGCGGCGGATATCATCTCTCGTGATTGGTCCGTTTTAGTCACATGCTGTGATGATGTACTCAGCGTTCCCCTTGGTTCTTCATACCATCTACGCCGCCGCCTTCTTGATCGATTTTGCAGCATAATTAAATGTATCATCTGGTCATCTAGGTCCATTTGTTCGAGCAGACACTGTTCCACGGTCGCCATTGTTGTTGCTTTGTTCCTTGTTCCCGAAAGGAAAGTAAAAACAACTACCGGAAATGGCCAAAAAATGCAGAGGAAACTCCACCCTGCGGTGTCCTAGCCAATACCAGCCGTAGCGACACCCCCGACTTGGAGGAGAACTGCATTTTCAAAACTGCGCACATGGGTTGCGCTTGAGTATAAAGACAAACTGCATGCGGAATAGCCGCAGTGACGTCAGCGTGGTCTCCGCCCGCGCGAGTATAAAGAAGCCTGTAGCTCCATGCATGCATCGCACCACACTGCCCCTAAGAGGCCAAGGCGCAAACAGCAGAAACAGCTGATACAGTCATTGACTCTATAAATAGCCGTTAGTGTCCCCCAATGCTAACTTCTTCTTCTATTACGCTAAATTCTTCTTAGTCTCTTTTCTTCCTCGTATTCTGAAATCTAGACATTCCTCTCCGTAGTGCCCCTAGTGGGTGGAAGAATGGGGAAAAAAATTTGTGGTGTTTATGGGCACTTGCTTTGTCACATGTTTTTGTTTTTGTTTTTCACCTGCCACAGAATGTTGTCATCGTGTCAAACACCAAAGGGACTGACTGAAATGACATGTGAACAATAAGAACAGAGGGGTCACAGTCCATTAAGTGCCTGGGTCTATACCTAAAACCTTGTCCAACTGCGGGCTGTCTGAAATGTTTATGTATGTGTATACTTAGTTACATGTATTAATTTTAGGTGATCATCATGTGTACCATAATTTCACGACCATAAGGCGCACTTAAAAGTCTTACATTTTCTCAGAAATGGATGGGGCACGTTATAATGCGCCCCTTATGTGTGCACCGAGTTACAAAATCTGTAAATGTTATTGTATGACTTTAATGAGCGCTACGCTTGACTGACTGGGAGCATTTCCTGCCGACACGCTGCTGATATAGAGGAAGGCGGACGTGACTGAGGACAGCAGGCGGACATAAAGGGGGAAGGGTGCGCGTGACAGAGGAGGCTAAAGACACGTCCCCAGTAGGTATATAGCGCCGGTATGTGCATCGGTTTGGCTAAGGACCCCCGAAAATGGCACCTACGAAGAGACACGCTTACGAAGCACAGTTTAAACTGCAAGCTATCAGTTACGCAGAGGAACATTGGAATCGAGCAGCCGTGAGAGAATTCAAGATCAACGAATCCATGGTTCGCAAGGGGAGGAAGCAGGAAAACAAGCTTCGCCAAGTCAAGAAGACGAAGCTGAGTTTCCGCGGAAACAAGGCGAGGTGGCCCGAGTTGGAAGACCAACTCGAGCAATGGATTAATGAGCAAAGAACAGCCGGGAGTCTCTACAGTCCCCATTCGACTGAGTGCAATAACTCGGAGCTTGCCATCATGCCGGGAGGCTTGACGAAGGAACTCGAACCGCTGGACATCCGTGTAAACAGGGTGTTCAAAGTAAAGTTGTGAGCGGCGTGGGAGCCATGGATGACAGATGGCGAATACAGCTTTACTAAGACTGGGAGGCAGCGCTGGGGGGGGGGTTACGCCACAATTTATGAATGGATTGTGGATGCTTGGGCTAACGTGTCTGCTTGCACTGTTTTTCGAGCTTTCGTAAAAGCCGGCATCATTTCTGAGGAGTCGCACGGCAACGCGACTGACTCCGACAATGACGAGTGGGAACCTGCCGTGTTTGATTGAGAACTTGCCCAGCTGTTCATTTCAGATACAGAACATGAGGACTTTGATGGATTTGTGGATGAGGATTGATCAAAAAATAACATGAGTACATTGTTAAATACTTCAAAAAAGTACAACCGAACTCAGTTTTGCTCCCGCTGCCTTTTTAAAAACATTGTTTTAGCGTGCATGCATGCTACCGTATGTTTTAAGTTAGCGTATGTTTTACCATGCCTGCGCCCAATAATACGGTGTGCCTTATGGCCATAAAAATACGGCACTTTAATCTCTGCTAAAATGAATAAAACATTAAAATTTCATTTGGTTTGAACAAAACTGAATAAACACCATCCCTCATCTACCTGGTGTTTCATGATGAATTGCTAGTGAGCTTTTTCTGAAGTTGCTTAGTTTTGTTAACACGATGCCTACAGCTGTAAATGTTCTTTTATACAATGTACAGAGTTTTTGCAGACGGTAATTTGTCCACTGATGAACCAAAGGGATGATGTAATTTAAAACATATTAGGTTGCCGTAAGACTGGGGAAAACAAAGTCGTCATCATAAATGTGTATTTGTGCAATGTCCACTTGGAAAACATGCACTGTATTAAAATGTCTCCCATGGAGCAATGATATAGACTAACACTCTTTAATGAGACATAATTCTGGGGTGTGGTTATTGCAGCTGTAATGGAAAGGTCAGTGACACCTTTGATACAACAGAACACTTGTCAAGCTCAGGAACAAAGAAGTGCACTTAAACGTGCTGAGCACAATCAGCCATCAACATGATGTCATGCAGAAGGAGAGAGAAGCCCGTCTAAACTGAGTCAGCTGTCTAAATACAAGTTAATGGCATGGCGTATGTCTCATCTACATGGCACTGCAAGAAACATGAGACATCCTTTATGAGAAACACATCACCAATCAGAATGTGTGTATGCATGAGCGTGAGTGCGTGACTTTCATCCAATCCCCACAGACACAAAAAGGACCCAGTAACAATTCACTATAAGTATGTGTAAATATTTACATTATAATCATCTCGGCTATGTTCCCATTCACACATTTTGTCCAATAAACTATGGAACAAAATTGTTAAGGATCTCTAGAAGGAGGCATTTTGCATTGAATTGATGAATAGGCGGCCGATGCTGGATGGATGCTCTTGCAGGATTATTTTATACTATCCAATTTTGTTTCTTTGTTTTGTTTTGTTTTGCATCATAACACATACAGGTATCGACTGACAGGACCCCAGAGGAAGAAAAGGTACAAGATACCAACGATATAAGCACTATTTCACTCTGGCAGTTTATCCAGCCGTCCATTTGTAATACCACTTATCCTGTTCAGGGTCACAGGGAGCTGAAGTCAATCTCAGCTCATTTCGGGCAAAAAGGCAGACTGGTCACCAGTCAATCACAGGGCACGTGTAGAGAGAGACAACTATTCACACTCACATTTACACTGTCACTGAGAAGGATAGAACCCACGCTGCCTGTACAGAAGTCATGTGAGTGAACCACTACACTGTCAGTGACTTTCTAGCACAGGGATGTTAAAATAAAAATTTGGTGGGGTCCGGTTCCAAAAGATTTCTCAGGGCAAAGGTCCAGACCGGGATGTTTTGATTTGCGTAACCGACCTATCCATCCATTTTCTGTACCGCTTATTCTCACTAGGGTCGCATGTGTGTCGGAGCCTATCCCAGCTGATTTTGGGCGAACTGGTCGCCAGCCAATCACAAGGCACATACTGTATAAACAAACAAGCATTTACATCACACATCCACCGTGCCGTCATTAGTTGAACCCATTTCACTTAATTAATGTTTTTCTCATGCAGGTTGTCAGTGATTCGGTTTGTTACTGGATGATGTGCAGGTCCTCTTGCATGTCCAGCTGTGAAAACCTCAAGCAGTCTATTATCTGGCATCAGCCAGCTGTCTTTGTTGTGATGTCACCCATCTGAGGTCACTGCCGCTGTCATCGAGTGGCAACCAGCACCTTGTAAATGGTATTCATGACAAGCCAGACGTAGTACACGCAAGCTATATGGACACATGTACATTTATTAATTATTCAATCAGGGATATGCTACAAATTCCATCTGTGTGTCCAGCATTTCAGAAGTTCCTTTACTGTCCATGCATGAATGAGCCGGTGGTGCACAAAGCAAGGTCTAAAAGCATGCTTGGATGACTTTGATGTGGATGAATTTGTTTGGCTCACGTAGAGCCCTTAACTCAACCCCAATTTAACATTTTTGAACAGAGATTTTGAGCCAGGCCGTCTCTTCCAACACAAGTGACCTTCTGCCTTAAAGAAGGCAGAAGGTCAACAACGCCCCCTCCAACAACGATTTACATAAGTTTACAAACAAGTCGAATACCAATAGTTTTTAACATTGCCTTTAAATCAAAAGATAACATGCCAAACAATTTAAAATATAAAACAGAATATTTTTTTTTATTTCATGACTGTATCGTTACTGCCAGACAAACAATTCCAGTTACTTGCTGTTACAACAGCGAATGGGACAAATCAAAAGTAGCAACAACATGACCGCTCTTTCTCCCATTTTTGCCGCTCTTTTTTCTTCCCTGTGTTTTGGACGGTTTTGGTCGTTTTGATATATTTTCAGAGTTTCTGGGGTCACATCAATAAATTTGCCTACACCTCAACAGGTGTAGACTTTTCTGATCTGTGCAACTTTATTTTTAAACGTTGCCAAAGTTTATCATGGGCCTGGCCTGAGAAATTTTTAGATAGGCTGACATTCCGATACTCTCGTTTGTGCAGCATGGAAATGTTGAGTTTCACCTGCACATTTCTATTGTGTGTGTGTGTGTGGTTGTGTATGATGGGTGGAGTGTTTATCCCAGAATGAAAGGGAAATGAATGACAAAAAAGAAGAGAAATCCCCTCCCCTTGACGCCAGAACCATCACACTTGTTACTAGCCACACAGCATGTTGGCCAACGCTAACAGCTGCATTGCTTCAGTAAGTTTAATGATCATACACCATCATCCAGCCGCCACACCCAAACTCAATGTAGCCCAAAATCCCCTTTCTCCCCCCCCCTCCTTTCCCCCATCGTTCTTTCTCTCTTTCCATCTTAATGCAGTTTTTGTGTTGCACGTTCCAGGTAACGCAACACTAACAAGGCACACATGGACTGCAGCCACGTGTTCATTCGGCTGCCTTGTCACTGAGCACTACCAGCATCGTCCTCATTTTCTATGACAGCTCTGACGTCTCCGGTCTTCCAAATATAGATGCTATACTCATGCCACTTGTTTGCACACATTTGCTTTCACAAAGTCAATTACATCATGCGATTTTTACAAATGATTTTGAGCCGCATGCATGACCTGAACAAGCTGTAACTACAGTAAGTACTTGGTGGATGCATTGTGCTAATGAAAGATGACATCGCTCCTTGCGGTTAAATCGCAAGAAGAATTACGTCTCGTTTATCCTTATGGCGTCATCCACTGTATTACATAATTGTAGAAATTACATTGAGCCACTTTTGCTGCTCAATATGAATGCCTTTACTAATTTATGATATATATATATATATATATATATATATATATATATATGAGTGTGTGTGTGTGTGTGTGTATAATTTTAAAGTTTAGTCACAAATAAATACTGCTGGATATATATGGGCCAAAAGTCTTCTCATGCTTTGGACTTCAATGTCATAGTTTGATAAGTCTTAGCTCTTTAGACATCTTATTGACCAGAATCAGTAGTGACAGTCAAGTGAAACAGAAAAGGAATGTTAATCTCAAGTGAGTAATACTACAATGACTAATCAGATAATCGGATTAATAGGGGCCAGGAAAGTGTTGCCTTGCATTAGTCGTGTCAGTTTGAAAAATGTTTGCCAATGTTATTGTCAAAATCATATGCCTCCTCTGACTTGTTGTCATCTGGCTTCAGCACCAGCATTAGTCAGATCTTCAGTGTTGTGCCACGAGAGGTTGTTTTGGGGCAATTTTTAAAATATGGTTTTGAGAAACACATATGACTTTAGAAAATGCACTGGAGCTGTGGTAAGCAAGAGTTGAAACTGGGCTGTAGCACAGATTAAGCACTAACTTCTTCCAAATGTGCAGTGACACAGTGGAAGGTGACATCATCAATGCATAAACCTTTTTGCGTTGGAGCTCTTTGCAGGGGAAAGTCCCTCTGTTTCTGTTGCTGGTAAGATGTGAAAAGAAAAAAACAACACGACACAAAAGACTGAACTTGACCACCTCAAGAAAGGCTGACCCAACACACAGGCATGTTCCCACCATCCACTGCTCTATATGCATATGTGTGTATGTGTGCGTGTGCGCAAATGCCGACCCTATGTTCCCATACTGCAACAGGTGCCGCTGATTGACAAATGCCCCTCTCTTCGAAGAATTTTGCGAGGGAAAAAACTGTGGCCACTCCCTTCCCAGTGGGAACATGTGTTTTTAGTCCATTTGGCAACAGTCCAGGTCAAAGAGAGTGCTCGTAGTTCTTTCTGCATAGACGAGCGTCACGCCAGGGTCAAACCTAGACTCTGAAAATTATTTATTCGAGACTTTCCCTGAATGGATACAAACATATTCAACAAATGTTTACATTGAAATATTCCCGAAAGACTCAATTTATATCAAGGCAATGATGGCCTATAATTCCAGGCATCCAGGATATAGTGTATTTTTTTTTTAAGAAGACATGCAGAACAAGAGGTAAAGCAAATTAATGGATGGATGGATGCTAGTTTGTGACCGTAACTACCTGTCTCATGCAAATGAGCCACTGCTCACCCCACCATCCTCCACTACAGGGTGTGCCAACGCAAGTACGGCTTTCTTTACCATGACGATGACTAGCAGAGTTCGTGGGTGGCTGCTTGTGCTCAAACTTGCCGTCAAGTCTAAAAAGTGAGTATGAAGCACCCGTGAGGTTTCATAAAGGCAGTAAAGCATCAATTGTATTTTTACTTGTGAAGACGGCACTCCATCACTAAGCCACCGAAGTACAGTGACCCCCCACTTATCATGGGGGATAAGTTCTAGACTCTTCCCCAATAACTGAAAATAAGCAAGACAGAGAGAGCATGTAATTTTATATATATATATATTGTAGTTGTACCTCTCCCACACCCATTAAACACAAACTTATTAAAACAAACATTCTAAAGTATTGCTGTCACTCTCTTGCTCGCTTAGTTCTCCAAATATTGTTTTTTGTTACTCCAAGTTGAAGTTCACAGTAAAACTGACACATCAAACAAAAGAGAATTAAACATTGTTTATCCCTCCATCCATTTTCTGAGCCGCTTATCCTCACTAGGGTCGCGGGCGTGCTGGAGCCTATCCCAGCTGTCATCGGGCAGGAGGCGGGGTACACCCTGAACTGGTTGCCAGCCAATTGCAGGGCACATACAAACAGACAACCATTCGCACTCACCGTCATGCCTACGGGCAATTTAGGCTCTCCAATTAATGCATGTTTTTGGGATGTGGGAGGAAAACGGAGTGCCCGGAGAAAACATGCAAACTCCACACAGGCGGGGACGGGGATTGAACCCGGGTCCTCAGAACTGTGAGGCTGACGCTCTAACCAGTCGGCCACCGTGCCGCCAAACAGTGTTTATTTAAACAAAAATAAAGACCAAAATGTTTTAAACCACACCACATAAATAACATCTAACAAAAGTCTTCTTGCTGACTGCTAATATAATAATAATAATAATATAATAAAAATAATGCAAAAAATATATATATATATATATAGATATGGTAATTAGCATTCATTGATGTGAGAGTCATTATAACAAGTGTGCACATCACAATTCTGGTCCGGTTCTCAAAGGAACACTTGAGGTTGTTGCTTGGTGCATATTTTTTTTTTCATGACCCACCCACCTCACTGGATACACTTAGACTTTCAGTGTCAGCTGATTCGGCGCAGTTCTCTAGGGCAGTGGTCCCCAATAATTTGATCGCCATGTATCGGTTTCACGTAGGCACATATTTTGACCTGAAATGCGTGCAAAGTGCAACTCCATTCTGCTTCACACTGCACAATGAAAAGGAAGCGATGAAAGCTTTTAGCAGAGGTCGGCCACTTGGAATGCCCTTAAAAGCAGACCAGTGTGTGCATGGCAACCAAAAGTAAATCTTACAGTTGGTGAAAAATATTTCAATATGACATTCCTTAACAATTACGTTATGAATATGGAAGTGAGCGAATGACGGCTGATAAGCACGAGTCTGGGAAAGACCAGAGACACAAGGTGCCTGAAGATAGAAATGGCTGTTAAATTAACCTTTAGACCTGTCATTCATCATCGAAGATTTGGAGGAGGGTTCCGTTTGTGTTAGTTCCAGCGTCATGTTTCTCCTTCCTCCTTTTTCCACTCTTCTTCACCTCCCTTTCTATCCTTTCCTCCCACGTCTTCATAGCTCTCACCAGTGGTGAAGAAATACCTGAAACCAGCTGTGGCCCGTACTTCCTGACAAAATGGTAATGTAATCCACGTTGTCCTCTGTGCTTCAGTATTCATATCAGTCCTGATAAAGCGTGTGCCATCTGCCTCCAAAATGATTACATTGAAAAAACATCTGTGAAAGAATAACATTACAAATTTACATTACACTCATGGGCATTAACGGGCACACCTCCACAGTCTTCCGCTGAGCTGTTAGCTTGGGCTTTAGGAGTTTTGCTGAAATTGTTGGAATATCCTCCTATAGAAAAAAAAAGCACAGCCTTCGTCTGCTCATAACAGGGCCTAAGATTAGCAAAAAGAAAGGACCTCTGACAGGTGAGAATTCAGAAGAGATGTGGAATTTGCAACATTTCTGCTCTACATGTACGTTGATCACCTATTTTTTATTTTAAATTATTGTACCTTCCAAAAAAATAAAACTTCAAACCGATAATATTTACTGTTATAGTACCGTAATTTCTCGTGTATAATGCGCACCCATGCATAATACGTATCCCCAAAGTTGACCTCAAAATTCTGGAAAACTCTTCTACCTAAATATAATGTATTTTTACAATGCATGAGTTTACTTCTACCCATATGATCAAAACATGAAGTCTTATCTGTATTTTTTTTTTTTTTCAAAGAATTATTCTGAAGTTAAGCACTTTATTTGAACACGTAATACAGGATTCAAATTAAATGGTCAAGCATTTCAGAAAAGCATTATCATTAAACAAAACATAACCATAAAGAAATTAATGATGGTTTTTATTCAGTCATCAGTCATATTTTAAAAAAAAAAAAATTCTGCCAGGATATCTAAATTTATGAGCACAATTGTGTTTAGTCAGCCACCAATTATGCAAGTTCTCCCACTTAAAAAGATGAGAGAGGCCTGTAATTTTCACAATAGGTTATACCTCACCTATGAGAGACAAAATGGGGAAAAAAAAATCCAGAAAATCACGTTGTCTGATTTTTAAAGAATTTATTAGCAAATTATGGTGGAAAATAAGTATTTGGTCAATAACAAAAGTTAATCTCAATACTTTGCTTTATACCCTTTGTTAGCAATGACAGAGGTAAAATGTTCAGTGTAAGTCTTCACAAGGTTTTCACACACTGTTGCTGGTATTTTGGCACATTCCTCCATGCAGATCTCCGCTAGAGCAATGATGTTTTGGGGCTGTGGTTGGGCAACACAGACTTTCAACTTCATCCAAAGATTTTCTCTGGGGTTGAGCTCTGGAAACTGGTTAGGCCACTCCAGGACCTTGAAATGCTTCTTACAAAGCCACTCCTTCGTTGCCTGGGTGTTTGGGATCATTGTTATGCAGAAAGACCCAGCCACATTTCATCTTCAATGCCCTTGCTGATGGAAGGAGGTTTTCACTCAAAATCTCACGATACATGGCCCCATTCATTATTTCCTTTACACGAATCAGTCATCCTGGTCCCTTTGCAAGAAAACAGCCCCAAAGCATGATCTTTCCACCCCCATGCTTCACAGTAGGTATGGTGTTCTTTGGATGCAACTCAGCATTCTTTCTCCTCCAAACACGACAAGTTGAATTTTTACCCAAAAGTTCTATTTTGGTTTAATCTGACCAAATGATATTTTCCAAATCCTCTTCTGGATCATCCAAATGCTCTCTCTCAAAATTCAGATGGGCCTGCACATATACTGGCTTAAGAAGGGGGACACGTCTGGCACTGCAGGATTTGAGTCCCTGGCGGCGTATTGTGTTACTGATGGTAGCCTTTGTTACTTTGGTCCCAGCTCTCTGCAGGTCATTCACTAGATCCCCCAGTGTGGTTCTGGGATTATTGCTCACCGCTCTTGTGATCGTTTTGACCCCACGGGGTGAGATCTTGCGTGGAGCCCCAGATCGCGGGAGATTATCAGTGGTCTCCCACAGTTGAATCCGTCACACCAAGCTGCTTACCTATTGCAGATTCAGTCTTCCCAGCCTGGTGCAGGTCTACAAGTTTGTTTCTGGTGTCATTTGACAGCTCTTTGGTCTTCACCATAGTGGAGTTTGGAGTGTGACTGTTTGAGGTTATGGAAAGGTGTCTTTTATACTGATAACTAGTTCAAACAGGTTCCATTAATACAGGTAATGAGTGGAGGGCAGAGGAGCCTCTTAAAGAAGAAGTTACAGGTCTGTGACAGCCAGATATCTTGCTTATTTGTAGGTGACCAAACACTTATTTTCCACCATAATTTGCTAATAAATTCTTTAAAAATCAGGCAATGTGAATTTCTGGATTTTTTTTTCTCATTTTGTCTCTCACAATTGGTGGCTGACTAAATACTTTTTGCCCCACTGTACGTACCCCTGTTATATTGGAATGAAAGTGTAGGCTACCCCTTTTTTATAACCACTAGGTGGCAGTGGCATATTAGAATAAAAGTGTACTGCTTTTTCATAACCACGAGATAGCGGCATACATTTATAAAATGTTTTTTTCCATTTGCCCCTATACCTATGTATAATGCGCACTATTGACTTCTGACAATTTTTGGGGGAAAGAAATGTGCATTGTACACAGAAATTACGGGAACACTCTATTACCAATAAGTCATGCTACTAACGTAACAGCCCTGGCTGACATCAGCTTGTTTACAGTGCTAATGCTACCTTATTATTGCTAGCGCTGCTATCTTGTTGAAGCTGGTCAGCGTTCTCTTTGACTATTTATCACAACTATGCACTTTTCATCATCACGTGCCATTATGAATGGCCATATTTAAGAAAGGCACTCATGCATGTCAGATAGGGGTACGGCTTTGGTCAGAGACTCGCTGCATTAGTGAAGTGAGGCTACAATCAAATCTTGCTAGTGCTGAGCGCTGCTTACCTCGACTCGGGAAGTTGTGATTTGGAAGGAAGAATACTTGGAAGACCTCATCAGATCCACCAACACGCCTTCCCATGAGGAAGCAGACTCTCGGGACTCTGAGGCAGGCTCTCCTATCTGTGGTGTTAAAGTCACCGCGGTGGTTTGAAAGCTCATTGATGGCAGTCACCTGGGTGTGGATGAGCTCCGCCTGGAGTTCCTAAAAACTCTGGATGTTGTGGGGCTGTCATGGCTGATATGCCTCTGCAACATACCGTGTACAGCAGGTTTTTGACGTTTGGGGTGGCCACGCTGAAGCCCCCCTAAAATAGGCCTAGTGACGCCACTGGGGGACAATGCCTCTGGATTGGCAGACTGGGGTGATGGTACCCCTTTTTAAGAAGAGGGATCGGAGAGTGAGTTCCAACGCTTTGGGTATCATATCACACTCCTAAGCCTCAATTGTGAGTTCTATTAAAGGGTGCTATAGAAGAAGGTCCTTTAGGAAGTTGAAGGAACAGTGTGGGTTTCTTCCTGGCTGTGGAACAGTGGACCAACTCTACACTCTAAGGAGGGTTCTGGAGTGTTCATGGGAGTTCGCCTAAGCAGTCTACATGTGCTTTGTGGACTTGGAGAAGGCGTTTGACCAATGTCTCTCAGGGAGTCCTGTGTAGGGGCTCTGGGATCATGGGGTACCGGACTCCTAGTGTGGCCTGTTCGGTGCCTGTACGACCGGTGTCAGTTTGGTCTGCACTGTTGGCAGTAAGTCAGATTTGTTTCCAGTCAGGGTTGGACTCTGTCAAGATTGTCCTATGTCACTGATTTTGTCCATAACCTTTATGGGCATAATTTCTAGTTGCAGCCGAGGCTTTGAGGGGGTTCAGTTTGGGGGCCGTTGGTATTGTGTCTGTGCTTTTTGCTCATGATGTGGATCTGTTGGCTCCATCAACTCTTGCTGGAGCAGTTCGCAACTGACTGTGAAGCAGTTGGGCTGAGAATTAGCACCTCCAAATCTGAGGCTATGGTCCTCCATCGGAAAAGGGTGGAGTGCTCTCTCCGGGTCAAAGAAGTGATCGTGTCCCAAGTGGAGGAGTTCAAGTATCTCGGGGTCTTGTTCACGAGTGAGGCAAGAATGGAGAGGTAGATCGACAGTCAGATTGGTGCAGCGTCTGCTGTGATGTGGACTCTGCATTGGTCTGTTATGGTGAAGAAGGGGCTGACCAGCATCCATCCATCCATCCATCCATGGACCATTATTTTGCTCTGTATCATTCTACAGAGCAAGGGCTATTCAATTTTTATTCACTGCTATTTTGGAAACATCCATCCATCCATCCATTTTCTCAGCCGCTTCTCCTCACTAGGGTCGCGGGCGTGCTGGAGCCTATCCCAGCTGTCATCGGGCAGGAGGCGGGGTACACCCTGAACTGGTTGCCAGCCAATCGCAGGGCACATAGAAACAAACAACCATTCGCACTCACAGTCATGCCTACGGGCAATTTAGAGTCTCCAATTAATGCATGTTTTTGGGATGTGGGAGGAAACCAGAGTGCCCGGAGAAAACCCACGCAGGCACGGGGAGAACATGCAAACTCCACACAGGCGGGGACGGGGATTGAACCCCGCACCTCAGAACTGTGAGGCTGACGCTCTAACCAGTCGGCCACCGTGCCGCCAATTTTGGAAACAAGATTTAATAAAGTGTATTAGTACCTCGGCTTTTGGGAGAGTTGGTAGCTATTGCTGCTCTAAGAATTCTGTGGAAAACAACTTTAGTGGAAACTGAACTAAACAAGTCTAAACTGCAAGTGAGACCCCAAAGTTTACTTCTTCTTAGTGTTAACGAGAAAATATACTGTCTCGTGATTAAAGTGTATGGACACAAACTTTGAGAGGGGCTGACAGAATAACACCACGGTAACCCAAAGAAGTTGACAATGACAATGGTTTGTGTGTTGTTTGACTTCCGCATCATATCTGGATGGGGCATTCAAGTGCATTACTTGCAGTACAGGCACAGTAGGCCTAGTCCTGTGCAGTAAGAGCTCGCTCATTGCTTTAAGGGTAGGTAAATTGAAGTACAGAAGCTCCTCGCCTCGCCCCTTTAATACAACAGTCTATCTCTGTAACAAACTTGATTAAAAAGAGAAGGACAGCTTTTTCTAATCCTCCAGCTCCAAAGCATTTTGAGGTACACTTGAGTCGGTATATTTAGTAGGGGTTGCATGACTTCAGATTATTTTAAATCAACACTAATGTGATGGTCACTGGTGGTGTAGTGGCCTGACTTTGGTGCAGGCAGCATGCGTTCAGTTCCCACTCAGTGATGGTGTGAATGCGAGTATGAGTGATTGTCCATTTCTATATGTGCACTGCTACTGACCAGTTCAGGGTGTCGTCCGCATTTCGCCCGAAGTCAGCTGGGATAGACGCCAGCACCTCGCTACCTTGAAGTGGATAATCAGTATTGAGAATGGATGGACTAATGTGATGAAAGTTGACAGTGACTACTCACTAATGACTTTATTGATATTTTACTATTACTTTAAAGGTCCCGCAGTTTACCAAACCAACTTTTTCTAGTATTTGGGATATTATATTGGCTCGATGGTGTCTAAGTAAACATGAAATATGAATGAAAATCGTGCACGCATTCCTGAGTTTCAGACCTTTTTCTGCCGAGAGGCCTGAAATCGAGTCGTTCGATTTTTTCGAGCTTATCTACATCTCTAGCAAAGATCTCCGCCTATCTCTCCGCTCCCTAGCCAGTGCTTTCAACATAACAAACACGTGTCTTAGCCAAATATGGACAAAGCAGATACAAAACTGGGTCAAACAGAAGTAGCTGTCAGAAGGTTCTTTTACGGACACTCGTAATACAAAACCAAGGTGTTGTTTTTTTGTTTTGTTTTTTAAATGAAATTGACACTTTTATACTATGTTCCTGTTAGTCACTCTATGGAGGTCTAAATAGCCAAAATATGGCACCTTTAAAAAAAATCAGGGAAAGCTTTGCAATAATATATATGCAAGCAAATTTACACAAAACAGCATGTACATCAACAACATATGCTTTGGGGCTGCTTTCTTTCAAAGGGACCAGGACGACTGATCAGTGTAAAGGAAAGAATGAATGGGGCCATGTATCGTGAAAGTGACAAGCAATGTTACTTCCTTGCGCTATAGCCACAAGTTTAGACTTTGGTTTGCAAGCAATATACCTTTGGCGGTACAGCAAACTAATTTGAAATGGGATTTAAAAATATAATATACTGTAAATGTGTTTTCAGAGGCTATTTTTCGAACCCAAAAATAATTTACTGCTGTTAAATTCTATCAAAGTGGGTCACGACTTTGCGACAATAGGAAAATGTGGGTCTGAGGGTAAAAACAGATGAGAACCAATGTATTAGTGAATGCTTTAAGTCTGACTCATACAATCAGAATGCACTCTTTGATTATGAACGAAAACTACACATTGTGCGTTTATTGTCATTTGCATTAACTGTTGTCGTTAACTGTAAGCCATATCCGCTATTTAATTTATCCTCAGACCTTAATGATTACATTTTACTTCATCACTTCAAATTATTGGCGGCACGGTGACCGACTGGTTAGCACATCTGTCTCACAGTTCTGAGGACTGGGGTTCAAATCCCGGCCCCCCTTGTGTGGAGTTTGCATGTTCTCCCCAGCCTGCATGGATTTTCTCCGGGTACTCCGGTTTCCTCCCATATCCCAAAAACATGTATGGTAGGTTAATTGAAGACTCTAAAATTGCCCGGAGATGTGAATGTGAGTGCAAATGTTTGTTTGTTTCTATGTGCCCTGCATTTGACTGGCGACCAGTTCAGGGTGTACCCCGCCTCTCGCCCGAAGATAGCTAGATAGCTGCCTGATCCCAGAAATCCTCGCCAAAGTATTGCAGCTTTTCCAAGCGGTACCACGGCTCACCTGCCTAACGTATGATACTCGATTCCTCGTCTCCTTTTAGGACCCCTCTGTCTCTGCTCATCCTCAGTGTCACCCCCGTGCTCCTGGTCTACGTAATTCCTGCCATCCCGCCGCCAAGCCAGCCGCCTGTCCTCGCCACTGCCTGCCGCATGCCCCTTCCTCCACTGCCCGCCAACGCACCTCAAGGACCACTTCCATTACCTTCTCTAATAAACTGTTCATCATAACCTATCTGCCTCCACTGGCTCTTTGGTCCATTCGTGACATGGCTGCTGCCAATCAGTAAGTAGCACATTACCAGGAAAACTTTAGATTGTGTTTCAATACAAAAGTATGTTTTTCTTACCTTTGATAAGAAATGGGAAACTTTTCATAGAGATATTCTTTTTCATTTAATAGTTGGACAAAGTGGATCATTAGAGTCTGACCACCAAACACCATCCTGTGAAAAGATTCTTCTCATTTTCTTCTGGTTCAGTGTATCGGGAAATAGGAGGGCTGACCTCATCAGGTCAGAGCACTTTATGGCCCTGAGCCCAAATGACTTGTCAGTTAACCCCCAATTCACCTCCTCTGTGAACCTTCTCTTGCAATTATCTGTGATAGAGGCTTTTAAAAAAAAAAAAAAGCCTGGAGGTATGTTTGTGTGAAGCGGCAACAGAAAACAAATTTTGTCGTCCCTTTATCTCACAATAGAATGTTAGACGAATCATTTTAAGCATAATTTATCGCAGTTCTGTTTACAAAGGGCGCATGCACACTAACTGACTCTGAAAGGCTTCTTATATCAGTCGCATGAGTGTTATTACGATCAATATTGTTTTGTGGTCTTTGCAATTGCCAAGATGTGTCATAATTAGAGGAGTTTTGTTTTATTGGGCAGTCATCAACGTTTTTAAGGAAGCGTATTGCATTCACTTGGATAAAAAAAAACAACTCCTGTTTTTCTGACTAATTTTTTTCCACCTGTTTTTCTGACACATTTTTTTCTGAGTTATCGGGACACATCAAACTCACGCGAGAACCTGCGAACTGCAATTGACTCTTTGCGGACTCACTAATGGCGGATTACTGTTCGCGCACCTTCAACCTGCCCATACACGTTTACCTTACTGGTTCAATTAAGGTGCCTGCGTAATGTCTACAAACTAATAACAATACCATCTATGTGACTCAAAGACAGGAGTATCTCCCAGTGTCTTAAACCCATATCAAAATAAAACTTGATCAAACTGAATAAGCCGGTCTTGTTGCTTACTACGGATTCCGTAAAGAGTCTCTTGCAGTTCGCAGGTTCTCGCCTGAGTTCGATGTGTCCCGATAACTCAGAAAAGAATTTGTCACAAAAACGGGTGGAAAACAATTTGTCCGAAAAACAGAAAAAAAGAATCAGAAAAACAGGTGGGAAAAAAATTTGTCAGAAAAACAAAGCCCTCAAAAAAATTACTCAGAAAAACAGGATTTTTTTTGTTTATCCAAGTGAATGTAATACGCTTCCGTACGTTTTATATATTTTCCTATTCCTATAGTTTTGGATGAAAATTACATCATAAACTATGCATTTAATTCCATGCCCAATATCCGAACCCAAGAACGTACTGTAAGTATAAACAAAACAAAATAGGGGGTTTCTCTGCATTTGCTTGACTCCGGTTGGTTTAGAAGGATGTGAATGGAAAAATCATAATGTTTGAAGTGCGCTGTTCAATGTGCAGTTTTTTTGTGTCAAAATTATCTTGCAATCCCACAATAATAAATTGCACCAACACACCACCCACCTACAAAAACTGGAGGTGCTCTATTTTCTTAAAATGGAAAAAGAACTAGGCTAACCCTGGCTTGTAATGTTACATCACTTAACCAAGATGAAAAAAAAAATTGGGGAAAAAATGTGCATTATATACGAGAAATTACGGTATGCACAGCTCACTTTACAGTGTGCTGGAAATGCCATTCTTTATTTATTAATTCGTTTTCCATACCACTTATCCTCCACTAGGGTTGCGGGAGTGCCGGAGCCTATCCCACCTATCATCGGGCGAGAGGTGGGGTACACCCTGAACTGGTCGCCAGCTAATCGCAGGCCACATACATTATCAACCAACAGCCATTAGCATTCACATTCACAGCTACGGGCAATGTAGAGTCTTCAATTAACCTACCACGCATGTTTTAGGGATGTGGGAGGAAACCGGAGTACCGTAAAACACGCAGCATGGGGAAAACATGCAAACTCCACACAGGCGACGCTGGATTTGAACCGTGGTCCTCAGAACCGTGAGCCAGATGTGCTAACCAGTCGTACACCGTGCCAGCGCCATTCTTTATTATTATTATTGCCACCTTATTGTTGACGTAGCCATATTGCACTGAGCAGACTGCGCAGATGTCCGTATAATTTATGGTCTGTTTCCAAATAGTAGAACTTATGGTCCATTTAAAGTTGCAATTGTTCTGTCCTACAAAACAGCATTGTAAGAATTATGTGATGTAATTTATTTATGAGGCGGCACGGTGAACAACTGGTTAGAGCGTCAGCCTCACAGTTCTGAGGACCCGGGTTCAATCCCCGGCCCCGCCTGTGTGGAGTTTGCATGTTCTTCCCGTGCCTGCGTGGGTTTTCTCCGGGTACTCCAGTTTCCTCCCACATCCCAAAAACACGCATTAATTGGAGACTCTCAATTGCCCACAGGTGTGACTGTGAGTGCGAATGGTTGTTTGTTTGTATGTGCCCTGCGATTGGCTGGCAACCAGTTCAGGGTGTACCCCGCCTCCTGCCCGATGACAGCTGGGATAGGCTCCAGCACGCCCGCGACCCTAGTGAGGAGAAGCGGCTCAGAAAATGAATGGATGAATTTATTTATGCACATTAATTATGCAATTATTCACTATTCTTTATAAACTATAAAATAACTATTTGCAGCTATAATGGAGGGGGACTAGCATCCTCACCGCAAATGCAGTCTGATATCTGTAATGGCAAAGAAATAGTGAATGCATCTTAAATACTCACACAGACCCACCGACGGATGCACACAGACACACACACACACACACACACACTAAATAAACACTGAACTTGACAGATTGTTGCATTTGTAAACACAAGTGTTAATCCGTCGCTCTGCTTGATTAATGCTGTGTTATTCTCATCTGTAACAAAGTCTTGACACCACCATTACAACATGAGAAAGTCCCATTAAAGTCACAATCTTTAGACCTGCTTGACAAATGGAGACTAATTTCCCAGGAAGATAAATACAATAAACACAGCAGAAGTCAATTATAGCGGGAAAATAAAGGAGGTGAATATTGGATCCAAATACAGCTGTGCACATTGTGTTGAATAGCTGCAGTCAGACCTGCTTTCGCCACTACTTGAATTTTCTACAGGCCTTATTCATAGAGTATCTTCAAATTTTGGGGGACAGGTGCTCAAGACGAAAAGAAAAGCACCCATTTCCAAAATGATTCACACAATTAAGAAAAAAAGCTGTTCAATGTATTTAAATTATGCATTTATTTCTGTTAGCACAATCAACACAGTCAATAATCCAACTATTAACAAAGGAGGTGAAGCGAGGCTACAGTGGATATAAAAAGTCAACACACCCCTGTTCAAATGACAATTCTCCCAAGGACCCAAATAAATGCACATCAGATTTCAAAACACTTTAGCTACAATTGATGACAGAGCGGCTTTTTATTTTTATTTATTTATTTAAATATTGATGAATGAAGCGCAAAAAACGGCTGCAGTAAAAAGGCCATTTTTTATTTTTCGAGCAGGGCAAAAGGCCATGGGCTTAATCACTACCTAGTGGCTACGTGTGTCGTGTCTGGTACTCGGGTCCAAATCAATCAGACAGGACAGATCTACATGAAATGAAATGTAACTGTTGTTGTTGTGTTAAGGAGAATGAATGGGACCATCAATCCCCTGTCTCGGTTCTCTTTAACATGGACAGCCTCCATGCAGCCAGTGAAAGAAAGATCACTGAATCAGCCCTTGGGTCTTGGTGCCATCTAGAGGTGGAACGATTCACAACGTACAATTGGGCCCTGAAACACTCAATGTTGACGTTTTTGTTGGATGGAGAGGTTGTTTAGTGTTTGTACTGTGGATTTTACAAAACCAAAGTCCGTAAAATATAGATCCACCTGCACTATCAACTGAGATCCAGTATAAGACATGACTAAAAGGTGGTAAACTGCTGTACATTATTTTAATATTTTTAAGGAGAAGAGGAAAACATTTTCATCAGTTTAACACATTTTAATCATGTGCCACCGATGTATATGATCAAATTAAGAACTTTGTTCCCAGTGTATGATGGAGTAGAGTTCTACAGTTTCTGAAGTTCAACTAAAATAATAAAGGGTGTATTCATAGCAGTGGCCTCTAATTATCTATAGATCATAACATACCTTTTTGTATTATGGTCATTCAGTAAAACCATTCTCTTGTAGCCACTAGAGGGCTCTGTGGTGCAGGACTGCTTTAATAGTAATACAAGGTATATTAAACCAAGTCTATCCATACAGTACTAGGTGTAGACAGTATTAGGTTTTGTATGCAGCAAAAAAAAACATCTTAATGTCTTTGTTGCACGTATCATGCTTCACTCATTTAAATCTGCAATGTAAAGTAAGTTTTCCAGCGGCGTGGAGTGGAGTGTTTGAAAAGAAGAACTCTTTGGTTGAATCTTCTTTATGTAGAGCCTGGTTGTCAATATGACATGATGCCTTGCATCTCCCATTTGCACTGATTTATTTCTCTAATTCCACCTACCAGACATCAGGAAACACTTTTTGAAGGCTTTCAGTCTTTTGTGCTCAGAGGGCATTCTGCACAAACATGCGCATTGTCTGAGCTGCAGGCCAGGAAAACACGAGTTTGACAATGTGAACGTGTCGTGGGCCCTCAGAAAACAACTAGACAGCAAGGCTTGTCAGAAAGTGCGTGTGCAGAGGGGAGGACGCGAAGTGAGGAGATTGCATAACCCCTTGAGGATAAAGAACATGTGGTTTCCATATAAATCACAGCGTGCCGGCTGACGCTTGGATAAAAACAAGACTTTGAAAGTATTTACTACTCATTGTGCTAATGATGCAATGATGTGCTGATCGAATATTTTCTGGCCGAAAACCAATCGTCGACTTGTGTGTAGACCAAAGAGGCAGGTCAAACAATTTAAGGGGCGCAAAATGTTGGGGGGGAAATTTTTGCCGCTTGGAGAGCACGTTTGGCCGCTCTGATGGCACTTTTTGCTGCATGCACATAGGGTCAAAAATGGAGGGAGTTGCGTGCCCCCCACCTCCACCCCATATGTAAGTCAAGGCAGGTGAGTGAATACTTTTGGCAATATAGTGCATCTTTGCTTGGCATCAGGTGGCACAAACTTGGATACTGCCATAAAAAGCTACGAAAACAAGGTTTCTCAGCCAATATGATATGGAAGTGGCTGGCTCTTTTGCCAATCAATTTCATCATCATGGACACAATTACATTACAATGACGTTTCGGGAATTATTGCCTTCACCATCCACATATTCTGTAGCCCCCCGCCCCCGACTTTTTCCGCTTTGTGTACAACCTCAGGATGTTGGACTTGGGGTAGAACCCTCCGTGCATTATAAGGAGCTTTCTAGTTTAGATGTCAGTGGCTTGCATCTCTTCCAAGGTATTTGTAGTTGTCCTGCACATCTGTAACGCTGTCCTCCGGTAGTTCTATCATCATCATCATCCTCCCTGGTTTAGATATTTCTCGGCCGCACTTATCTAGTCCGAATGACATTCCAGTGATCATTGCTGTATATCCTTATGAGATAATGATGCCACGCACAATCTTGGCTTGATGTCATCCATGTAGAGGAGGTTGCTAATCGTTTTTCCACTTCTGATACCTGAAACCACTCTTGGTTATGATCTGTCATGCCAATGCAGAACAACAGCGGGGACAGAGCAGCTACTTGGAATACGCCAGGCGTTCATGAAGAGCAATTAGCTTCTTTAGCCAGTAGATGTGAATTATGTTGGGACCTGGTGCTGTCCAGCACTTCATTGTAGACGGATATCTGCCACTGTTGTGACTACTGGTTGCCGTGCTCTGCTTGTAAGTCTGCCGTGCCATTGGGCATTGGTATTGTGTGATGGCTCCTGGCCTCTACTTCTCTCGTGTGCCTTTTCACGCGGGTAGCAAAGCTCTGTTTGAAGTTTCACACCTTTGCTTTGCTAGGAGGCTAACTTTGGACCTCGGTACCCCATGTGTCTAAAGTCAGAATTCTGTATATAAGTCAGTCTGTGTGTGTGTGTGTGTGTGTGTGTATAAACCAACTGCAATAAAAAAATATATATATATTATGTATTTTCTTATCACTTCATTATTTGTGTAAAAAAACACATATGTGGTTAATTCCAAAATAATCATTTACGCTTTTTAACCCACTTTTTTTTTTAAAAGGAAACAATCACCTGTCCTGTTGATGCATTCAATCAAAATAAAGAAAATTAATCAAATGTAATTAGTTAGACATCTTTGAGAAAGTAATTGAATTGGTTAAACTACTATTACATTTTCACCGGGGTAACTTGTAATTGTAACCAACTGTATTTCCAAAGTAATCTTATCCCTAAAGAGGCTGCAATGACCCCACTCAGACCACCTTCTGAAAGAACTCCTGCCCGAATCAAATTTTGTTAAAAGTCTTCACCATAGGCACATTTGTTCGGGGTTTGGCTAACCAGCAGGAGCTGAAAGCAGCTCCTTAATTTGACCATTACCACCCCACATCTAGTGTGCAGTTGCTATAGTGACACTGAGAGTCATAGTCAGGCCATGTTGATTTGACATCTGTAACTCTGGCTTAAACACAATTGGGCCCGAAACTTCAAAGAATGGTCAGCTGAGGCCCTCATGTGCATACGTTTTAAGTCAAATGTGTCATCCTCATTAGTTGTTTGTCACCATGAGATTGTTTTTCTTTCTGACCGCATAGAAAAGACAGCCTCACGCTCAGAGAGCCAAAAACAATAGATGACATGGACAAACTGTAACAATGAAACGACTGTTAAAAGAGCATCTCTGTCAAACTTTTCTATAACGGTGCGCCAGACAGTGTCGGTTATTAATGAATATACCGTAAGTGACATCAGTCAGGACCTTAAGTTCCAGCAGCCCTGAGAGAAAACAGTGATTCCCTACGCATCACAGTGCGGTGACAGAACTCCTGACCTGTCAGACACAACGCCATGAATAGTCTTCCTGGAATTGGAGCTTATCACGTGCACACTGAGAGACTTACTGGCACTGTTGCTCCTTTCAGTTCTCTCTTCTCTATATTAGGACCAGTTGCAAGATTTGCTAAAATACAGTATAACCATGGTAGCGGAAGCAAATCAAATCAGAATGCAAGACAAATAAAACTCCAGCGTTCTGCAAAGATCATCGTATCCAAAGTGTAAGATACAGTATGTTGCTTTGTCTGCTTGTTTTACTTTTCTGCAAGAAATTACTTTTCACTGTTTCACACTCACATTTCACACCAAAACGCGTGGTCTACAGCATGAGTTATTTGGCATCATAGCTTTATTCAACCCATAGTACCCAAAATTGGGGATAAAGTAAGCACCCACAAGAATTCTTTTTTGGTGGTGATAGACCTGACCTTGACTTTTAGGCGGAGCCCTTTCAACATCATCAACTCACTTTAAAGCCACTGTTTCTGTCAATTTAACCTCATACATGAAAATGATGCAACGAGGAAAATTTTCTGCAATCCTCACACGGTAAAATTGTATCTGTATATTTAAAGACACAGACATCTTTACTGGCCTGTCAGTGTTATTTGGGGTGCTTCATAAAAGAAAACCCATTGATCTCACATTTTCTGCGCATCTATATTGATTTGATGTATAATGCAGTGTCGTACAGTGAACCCCAATTTGGCATTTGCAAATTCGCATATTTCGATTTTTTTTGGGGGGGGGGGGCAACCTCTACTTTGCTTTAAAACTCTTGTTTGTTTTTGTGCTCAGGCAAAGCAATAAAAGTATTTATTTTCCACCATTTTTTGGCTTCTTGGTGCCAAGAAACTATGTTGAAGTGAGTTGAGGAGTGTCATTTACACTCAGTGGTGCTTTTCCGCCATCTTGTGGCATATGTATGCAATTACATATTTTTTTGGAGGGGTGTCAATTACTCACAGATGCACTTTTTAATAAGAATTAACTGCAACTTCTGTTTTTTTACCTGTGGAGCGTAAGCAAAAGTGGGAATTTTGTGAGGAAGAAAAACAAAATAAAAATACTTGCATAACAGGGGGAACTATGCCTAACAGGGGGAAATATGACATACTATATGAAGGGGAAAAAAATGTTTGGGTCCCCTAATCATGCACTGTAGGATATCAACACTTATTTCTGTTGGACATGAGCCATGAGTCTGTGGGGTACAGCAAATCAGTGTGGAGCTCAGAGCACAGTTGACTAATATGCTACTTATGTATCTTTATTGATTTAGTAAATGGAAAATATGCTCAGAAACCCCGTTTAAAGTCGTTCATAGCAAGCAAAACATACATTTACACATTTGTATCAGACAGACTAAGAACAGAGGTGTAGAGAGCACGTTGGCATGTGGGTGGCCTGTCACCCACACACCAAAAACATGCATGTTAACGAAAGACAACATTTTCTATAGATGTTAATTTGAGTGTGGTTGAAAATTGATAAGTGAAAAATAGGCGTGACTCCTGTGTGAGGTGTCAAACTCAAGGCCCAGAGTCCAGATCCGGCCCGCCACATCATTTAACGTGGCCCACGAAAGAAAATCATGTGCGTTGACTTAACATTTTCTGCTAAAATACCACAATTGATTGAGAATTGCAAGCATTTTTTTGGAACAGTCCCCCTTTTAAAATAAAATGAATAACTGAACAGTTTCCATTAGCTTCTGATTTCAAAAATAGTTGTCCATCAATTTGTTGTGTATTTGTTATACTATAAAGCGATTATACATTTATATGGTTTCACAGTCACAACGGCCCTCTGAGTGAAACCATAACTACGATGTGGCCCGCACCATAACTGAGTTTGACACCCCTGCTGTATGAGATTTAGAGACAGTGTAACTTTCCATTAAATGTTGCACTACTGTCATGGCAAAGTGGCATACATATATGAAAACATAAAGCATACTGCATAGACAATACAGTGCATTTTGGCATTCAAAACATTGCATCATCTGTAGCTATCACAAAATGTTTTGACAATCATTTATTGTATTTTTCCCCCAATCTTATAAAATAATTACATATGATTATAATCAAGGTACCCCGTGTTGTTCTTACTTTGTGCGGGTGTAGATGGAATCAAAAACATTTCTCTTGACTAAATATACAATCTTTTTTCATGTTAATTTTTAAACAAGACAATCTGACCCCATATAACACATTATTATTATTGAACAGAATTATCAGTAGGTACTAGCTGGATATCTGCACTTTGTTTTACTGTCACTTTGTTTGTCATTAGGATTCTGTACAAAGTTTTAAGGCCCAAAAAAAAAAAAACCCGCTTCATCAGCACTACTGGCAGATTTTTCATAATCTTTTGTCACTTATCAATAAGGAACATAGGACATACAACAATATTGAACATAACACAACAAACAACGATCAATCTTCAAACCAGTGTTATTTCAACCAAAGTGTTCTTTTGTGCTATCATTCTTTACCCTTTGGGTATATTGACCGAAGAATGTCGGCAACCTTTTAAGACACCTGGGAACTCTTTTCAATTGTGAAATAAATATCATAATGTCCCCATTCAATAAAACTTTTACTTGTTCTCTAATTCATACTCAGTAGTGTTTCATGGCATATTAATAACAAACCACACTTAGTGGTTTATTTATTATTCATCTACCAAGCACGATTAAAGCATTGGTTCTTGGTTCTCTGGACAGAACACTGTTACTATTTTTTTGTAACACTGATTTGGCCTTGACTCAGGGTAGGGTTTACTAAACCTATAGAGTAGGGACACAAAAATTGGGTTAAATTATATTTTTTGCCAACTGTCAATGTGAAATGCTATAAAACCAAAACTGAGGGCATCATGTGTGAGAGTTAGTTTGGGTTGTCTCTTCATGCCAAGAGTTTCTCTGGGTTCTTGGAGAGGCTCTGCAGCAAACTCCTTTGAAAGCTTTGCTCAGGTAATTCAGGGACCAGGAACTCCAATAAAAGGTCACAAATGCGGTAAACCAGGTGCCTAATAAAACAGAACACGGGAATTGAATTAGTGATGGGAACGGCATTTCTACTGACTGAATCACTTGAATCAGATTAAAGTGATTCATTCAGAAGATTAATTCCCCGATTCGTTCGGTGCTTTGTCTTTCAGGTCGGGATTCAGCCCTGAGGTTCACATTCACTCTGTAAGTTCCCTTTCTGAGGGACAGTGCACTCACAGACCGTAGTACAGAATCATCACGTAGTCTCTCCAGCGTGTCCTGGGTTGTCCCGGTCACCGGTCGTATACCAGTCTTACAGGGACCGAACAGCCCGTATCAAGGGGTTCGGTACCCGATACTCCCGAAGCACCCCCACAGGACTCCCCGAGGGACATGGTCGAACGCCTTTTCCAAGTCCACAAAACACATGTAAGACTGGTTGGGCGAACTCCGATGCACCCTCGAGGACCCTGCCAAGGGTGTTGAGCTGGTGCACTGTTCCACGGCCAGGACGAAAACCACACTGCTCCTCCTGAATCTAAGATTTGACTTTCTGACGGACCCTCCTCTCCAGCACCCTTGAATAGACCTTACCAGGGAGGGTGAGGAGTGTGATCCCCCTGTAGTTGGAACACACCCTTCTTAAAAAGGGGGACCACATCCCAGTCTGCCAATCCAGAGGCACTGTCCCCGTTGTCCACGCGATGTTGCAGAGGCGTGTCAACCAGGACAGCCCACAACATCCAGAGCCTTCAGGAACTCTGGACGAATCTCATCCACCCCTGGGGCCTTGCCACCAAGGAGCTTTTTAACCACCTCGGTGACCTCAACCCCGAAGCACCCCTCCCAGTGTCTACTCCTCCCATTAATTTATGTGTAGTCTGTTCAACTGATGCGCGTGTGTTTGCTTACATGTGGCTTGACTCGACATTAGCCGTTAGCTTGGAGAAACCGATGAATCAATGAAAGGGTATCCCAGCAAGGTGGAAACAGAATAACTGAGGGCACAATCGTTCACTGAGTGATACAAGTCATTTATTGGCTGCGAACGAATCACTCAGAGCAGAATCAGTGGGTGTGGTTGTTCACTGAGCGATACAAGTCCTTCAGTCCCTTTCCCACCTGCACAGTCGTGGCTAAATTCAATTGAACTGAGAAGGGAAATAAATGAGTTCATGAAGTGATTCTATTCAGTACATTCACTGAAAAGATTTTGTTTGAACGAAATGTTCGCGAATGACAGACCACTAATTTAATGGGCTTCAAGATTTGAGGTCTCAGTATACATACATGTGAACCGGATAAAAAAAGTTAGTAAATTGCTACACTTCAGTCCTGATGCAGGATTATTTGGTTATTTGGTGTTTTATAAACACATGTAGCCTGGGCGTACAGTTGTATGCATGACACAATAATAAAATTTTATACATTAATCGTGGCAGTTAGCAGGAGAATGATGAGAGCAGAAAGAAACAAACACTTGGGTTAACCCATCTGTAGACATAATAAAGTGATGCAGTTATGTAATGTGAGTATCACTTGGACTATATATAGACTAAAATTATAAAGTGGGACTTAAGAGTCAGAACATAATGTATTCTCCACCTGAAAGAACAGTCAGCACGAAAACACACCAACTGCGATTGGCAATGTGTTCATGTGAGGAAGGAAATGAGAGGAAGTAACAGGCCTTTTGTGAACAATGATGTTCAACAACTGCAGAAAAACATCAGCTATGAGGGAAAAGTAGCGTTCAATTGGAACACAGAGTTGTACAACAACTAAAGCTAGAGTACAGTAGAATTAAAGACGGAATGCAAAGGCTAGGCATGGTATTATGATGTTTGGTATGTCTTTATCGACAAACACTTATTTCAAATTATATGAGATTGAATTGGCCAGCAGTACTTTATGTGAGTGGGGTGGGATAAGGAAGTCATCTGCTTTTGTAAGTACTGTATCTAAATATATGTAGGGTAAAGGGTAAAAAACTGAGTGCGCAGTAGTGGTATTACTCACCTGTTAATGTAGGGGTTTTGGAAGGAATCAAGAACAGTCTGCCAACTGAGTTTGTATTTGTCAGAGCTGAGCAAATCTGTGATTAAATCTGTGGACACAAAGCAGGGTAAACCATAAAAATTAGTCCTACCTCTTGCTTTGGCTGCCTAAATTATTTTAGACAGACGATAGAATTTACAATGTAAAGACGCAACACCCTGACCTGAAGTCTGGAACGCATAGACATCACCAGACTCTGGCTTTCATCCCTGGTGATGCTCTGCCAGGCCTCTACTGCAATTATCTACAGTTCATTTGTCCCATTACATTTGGTCCCTTAAAAAGTGGGAGGCATATACAGTAATGTGAAAAAAGTGTTTGCCCCCTCCCTGATTTCTTTTTTTTTTTGCATGCTTGTTACAATTCCATGTTTCCCATCATCAAACAAATTTAAATATTAGTCAAAGACTGCACAAGTAAACACAAAACGCAGTTTTTACAACCCAAATTCCAATGAAGTTGGGACGTTGTATTAAACATAAATAAAAAGAGAATACAATCATTGTATTCTGTATGACGAATTGGTGTTGTAAATGAAGATTTTTACTATTTTGGGAGGGGAAAAAAATGAAACCCTCCATGGCACTGTGTGAAAAGGTTATTGCCACCTAACCCTAATAACTGTTTGAGCCACCCTTAGCAGCAACAACTCTAATCAAGCGTTTGCGATAACTTGCAATGAGTCCCTTACAGCGCTGTGGATGAACTTTGGCCCACTCATCTTTGCAGAATTGGTGTATTTCAGCCACATTGGAGGGTTTTCAAGCATGAATCGCCTTTTTAAGGTCATGCCAGAGCATCTCAATAGGATTCAGGTCAGGACTTTGATGAGGCCCCTCCAAAGTCTTCATTTTGTTTTTCTTCAGCCATTCAGAAATGAACTTGCTGGTGTGTTCTGGATTATTGTCCTGCTGCAGAACCTAAATTCGTTCCAGCTTGAGGTCACGAACAGATGGCCGGAAATTCTTCTTCAGGATTTTTTAGTAGACAGCAGAATTTGTGGTTCCATTTATCATAGTACTCCAGGACCTGAAGCAGGAAAACAGCCCAAGACCATCATACTACCACTACCATATTTTACTGTTGGTATGATGTTCTTTTTCTGAAATGGAGTGTTACTTTTACGCCAGATGTAATGGGACACATACCGTAATTTCTAATCTACAATGCACATCCCCCCCCCCCAAAAAAAATTGTCAAAAGTCAATAGTGCGCATTATACATAGGTATAGGAGAAAATTAAAAAGACTTTCCCATTTTATAAATGTATGCCGCCATCTAGAGGTTATCAATAAGTTGTACACTTTCATTCTAATATGCCACTGCCCCCTAGAGGTTATGAAAAAGTTGGACGCTTTTTTTCTAGTATGCCATCTGGAGGTTATCAAAAAGGTGTAGCCTACACTTTCTACACTTTCATTCCAATATGACAGGGGTACATATCTGGCAGAGGTGGGTAGAGTCGCCAAATATTGTACTCAAGTAAGAGTACTGTTACTTTAGAATAATATGACTCAAGTAAAAGTAAAAAGTAGTCATCCAAATATTTACTTGAGTGAGAGTAAGAAAGTACACAATGAAAAAACTACTCAAGTAAAGACTAACTTCAGATTTTTTTATTTATTTTATTTTATTATTTATTTTAAATCAGAGCATGAACATCAGATAAAATAAAAAAATAATAATATATGGGAGTCGACACACACCTGCCACCATTCAATCATTCATTCATCTACCGTTCCGCTTCTCCTCACGAGGGTCGCGGCCGTGCCGTAGCCTATCCCAGCAATTTCCGGGCGAGAGCCGGGGTACACCCTGAATGGGTTGCCAGCCAATCGCAGGGCACACAGAAACAAACAACCATTCACACTCACATTAACACCTCTGGGCAAATTCGAGTATTCAATTAACCTACCCTGCATGTCTTTGGGATGTGGGAGGAAACCGGACTGCCCGGAGAAAACCCACACAGGCACGGGGAAAACATGCAAACTCCACACAGGCGGGGCCGGGATTTGAACCCCGAGTCAGCCCCAAGTTTGGGCAGTCACAATTTAAGAGCTGCATGATGAAGCTGTTGTTTTTGAGAGTCTGTTAAAAAAAAAATAAAAAAAAAATAAAAAAATAAGTTTTCCCCCCCAAAATGAGTAATTTTGATTGGCTCGCGAAGGCTACGTGCGTGGTCATGTGACTGCCTTGTGCTGTCTGATTGGTGAATTGGAGTCAAATGACATTAGTGATCCCGTTTGATTGGCGCAACGGGAACCCTATGCGGAAGTTGAAGATGGAGTCAATAAATGGACACGCACACGCAAGAATGAATAAATAAAAATAGCCAACTGCATGTCGATCATTGTAACAGAGTAAAAGTATCGATCCTTCTTCACAAATACTCAAGTAAAAAGTACGGTGAATGTAAAGTATTCTGACAACTAGTTTATATAAAATGTTACTTGAGTAAATGTAATGGCGTAAAGGTAATGGCGTAAATGTAACGCGTTACTACCCACCTCTGCATATATGTACAATTGTGCTCATAATTTGACATACCCAGGCAGAATTTGTGAAAAAATAATTTTTTTTAATTTATTTTATTTATTTATTTATTTTTTTTTTTATAAATACGACTGATGACTGAACAACAACCATCATTAATTTCTTTATGTTTTGTTTAATGATAATGCTTTTCTGAAATGGTTGACCGTTTAATTTGAATCCCATTAAAATAAAACTGTTTCTCGGCTGGTCCGTCATGTTTTCTTTAAAGATTCTGAATTGTGCACATCTCACAAATTCTGTCTGGGTAGTCAAACATATGAGCACAACTGTGTTTTCTCATTTACTAAATAAAAGTAGGGCTGTGAATTTCAAAATAAGAGCAAGTACATAAAAATAAAGTATTATGTGTTCAAATAAAGTGCTTAACTTCGTAGTAATTCTTTGAAAAAACTAGCAACATACAGATAATACTTCATGTTTTGATCATATGGGTAGAAGCCATGCATTGTAAAAATGCATTATACATAGGTAGAATGGTTTTCCAGAATTTTGAAGTCAACTTTGGGGGTACATATTATGCATGAGTGCGCATTATACACGAGAAATTCTGGTTCATTACAAAAAGTTCAACTTTTGTCTTGTAGGACCAGAGTATTTTCCCAAAAGTCTTTGGGATCATCAAGATGTCGTCTGGCAAAATTGAGACGACCCTTAATGTTCTTTTTGCTCAGCAGTGGTCTTTATCTTGGAACTCTGCAATGCAGGCCATTCTTGCCCAGTCTCTTTCTTATGGTGGAGTTATGAACACTGACCTTAACTACTGCAAGTGACGCCTGCAGTTTTTTGGATGTTGTTGTGGGATCTTTTGTGACCTCTTGGATGAGTCGTCGCTGCGGTCTTGGTTTGATTTTGGTTGGCCGGCCACTCCTGGGAAGGTTCATCATTGTTCAATGTTTTCGCCAATTGTGGATAATGGCTCTCACTGTGGTTCGCTGGAGCCCCAAAGCTTTAAGAAATGGCATTATAACCTTGTCCACAATGATAGATCTCAATTACTTTTGTTCTCATTTGTTCCTGAATTTTTTTTTTATCTCGGCATGATGTCTAGCTTTTGAGGATCTTTTGGTCTACTTCACTTTGTCAGGGAGGTCCCATTTAAGTGATTTCTTGATTTAGAAGAGGTGTGTCAGTATCAGGACTGAGTGTGTCTACAGAAATTGAACTGAGATATGTTTTAACAAGGGGTGGGAGGGGGATCACATTTTCACACAGGGCCATGTAAGGTGTGAATTTGTGTTTCTCCCTTAATAAAAAACATGTAAAAATTGCATTTTGTGTTTACTTGTGTTGTCTTTGACTTATATGTAAATGTGTTTGATGTTGGGAAACATTCAAGTGTGACAAACATGCAAAAAAAAGAAAAAAGAAAAAAATAAATCAGGAAGGGGGCAAACACTTTTTCCACACCACTGTATACAAACTGTTGTAATTCCTACACTATTCACCTGATTTGGATGTAAATATTCTCAAATTAAAGCTGAAAGTCTCCAGTCAAAGCACACTGTGTTCGTTTGATTTCAAATCCATTGTGGTGGTGTTTAGAGCTAAAAAGATGAGAATTGTGTCTATGTCCCAATATTTATGGACCTGACTATGGCGAAAGGCTGCTGCATACCGAGTGATCCGTCCGAACCCGAATGAACTGTCCAGTAATGTGGTGGGTTTGGCAACTGTTTTCATGAGTGTTTTGTTGCAATTCCAAATTTGCACAATCTAGCAACGACCCAATCAAATGGTATATAAGCTTTCATTCACGCTAAGAATACATTAACAGGTTTTAAGCAAACGAGAGACAGAACATCCACCGCGCCGCATCCAAGCCATAAAAATACAGTTTATAAAGTATCAAATATAGTTTCATAACAATACTTAACTATATTTATAATGTGCCTGTGGATGAAATTATGAAGCTTTTGGCCAAAATGCGCGCACATACTGCACCAGTAAGTTCAAATTAATGGGAGCCAGTGAGCGTCTTTTAAAATAACCACACTCTCACCTTTATCCTTGACCACGTCCAAGTTCTGCAGTAACCTGTTTATTACTTAACTATTAATTTATATTTTTATGGTTTAATAAATGTGATAAAGTACAATATACTGTATGTGCAGAATCAAATGGGGTGACTCGCCGGCTGTCATTTTTTTGCAATGATCCGGTCCAACTGGGTTTGAGCGCATTGGGCAGTGGGTCTAAGCTGACAATAATTATACAAGATCAATAAATTATACAAGATAAACAAAACATTTTAAAATAACAGCGGTAAACTTTTTTTACACTTGTATGGCTGTTTAAAAGTTGTAAAATGTTACAATATTGTAGTGAAGTAAATAAAGGTTTTATGATGGTGACAGTTTCACCCAGTTTGACACATTTTGATTCTTTCAGATGAGAAAAAGGTGTTCTAAATCCAAAAAAATGTCTACCAGTCCCTAGATTTTGGTAGACCTTTGAGTTTCCACCATATTGTGTTTCTTAAGTTGTGTACCTGGAAGAAGATTCATCAGACAATACAAGGCTTGTTTTTTGCTGTTATCCTTCTGCTGCTGACTTCGTTCTGTTTGAGGGGAAGTAGGCAGAACTCCTCCTGGCCATACAGACTCTTGGATGATCTGAAGATAATGGACCCAGTATCTGGTACATGTCAGATTGGCCACACTCACATCCAGCCATCTGAAATTTGAAAATACATAAGAGGTTCAGGTTTGAACCATTAAAGAAAACTGGGTTTTTGGTTAATCAGGTTTTGAAATAATGTTGTTGTGAATTTTATTCACTTTTTTTAGGCTATGAAAAAAATCACTTAACTATCAGCAATATTATGCACACTGACATTGGTGCGAGTCTGTTGACCTCTCGTCATTACAAGTCAACAAAATGGTCATCGAGTTCAATCTGTTGTGACCTAGTCATCGTGCCTGACTTGACCAACACTGAAAGATTATGTTGTCAAACCAACCAATCCATTTTAAATGTAGCAAATGGCTCATTGCATTTGGATTTGAAGTTATGCCTCCTGCATAACTGTCGGATTTAAGGTCTTGTGATGTGTAAATTTAATAGGCTGGGTGTTGCTGGGGGACTTTGACCTTTCATTCTGTCCTTGCCTCGTTCACACCAAGATTTACCACCTGAATGGTGGAAACACAGACAATCACCACCCAGACTAGAAGAGAGGATTATTTAAAGCACGATGTAAAAGCTAAAAAAAAAAAAAAATTTTAAATAAAAAAATCAGGGGAGCTATGGCATTCAGGAACTGGATGGGTTCTTGGACAACCAAAAACAAAAAAACAAAAAAAGAGAGAGGACAAGATGGTAGTTTGTAAAGCACATTAACCAACTACTAATTTGGCAATAGATTTAAGGGAAACTCAAATAAAGAATACACAAAATCCGTGTATGCTATCAAAATTCCAAATTACAAAATAACGTACAATAGTAGTTGAAAACCTCAACCCAATTTTTTGACAATGAAGAAAACTAGCCACAACCAAAAAAAAATGGCTGCACATCAGTAAATCTGTGTTTTTTGGGAGTCTGAGGTGTTATAAAAACTTGTTGAAAAGATAAAGGTTTTGCTTTGCTTAGTACATTCTTTCGATATATACATTTATGACAGTTCCTTTCCAAAAAAATTTAATAACATGGAAAAGTTTATTTCCATAATTCCATTCAAAGTTACACTTTCATAGTTTATTGATTCAGGGCCCACAATTTAAATAATTTCAAGTATTTGTTTGTTTTACATAATTTGGGCGTCCAGCTCATAAAACCCACAAAATCAGGAATTCAAAAAATTTGAATACTGTGAAGAAATCAGCTCAAACTTTGCAGGCCATACATTTTTTAAACTGAGTGTCACACACTAATTATCTACTAAACTCAAAGCACCTGCAAAGGTTTCCCCACGTGTGATGAAAATGCTTCAGTTTGGTTCAATTGTCACAGTTGGGTTCAATATGGGGAAGACTGCAAACTTGCCAACTGGCCATAAGATCATCATTTATACCCTGCATAGGATGGGTACGCTACAAATTTCATAGCTAAGGAGGCTGGCTGTTCACAGAGTGCTGTGCCCAAGCATATCAATGGTAAGTCTAGTGGAAGGACAAAATGTGGCAGGAGAAGATGCACCAGCAAATGAGATGACTGTGGGGTTCAGCGGATTATCAAAAAGACAAGATTCAAGAATCTAGCAGAGATCCAGAAAGAGTGGAAGAGGCGGGAGTCACAGCTTCAAAAACCACCACATTCCGACGCATCCGGGAGATGGGCTACAACTGTCGGGTTCCTCGGGTCAAGTCACTTCTGACCCTGACCCAACATAGGAAGTGTCTCAACCGGGCCAAGGAGGAGGAGGACTGGACCGTTGGCCAGCGGTCCAAGGTACTCTTTTCCAATGAAAGTAAAGTGTGCCTTTAATTTGGGAATCAAGGTCCAAGGGTTTGGAGGAAGACTGGTGAAGAACAGAACCCAAGCTGCTTGATGTCCAGTGTGAAATATCCACAGTAAGTCATGATTTGGGGTGGAATGTCCAGTGCAGGTGTTGGTAAACTACTTTCTTAAATCCAAGGTTACCGCAACAGTCTACCAGAATGTTTTAGAGGATTTCATGATTCCTTCTGCTGAGGATCTGTATGGAGATGTAGATTTCATCTTCCGGCAGGACCTGGCCCCTGCCCATACCATCAGAAGCACCAAAACCTGGTTTGATGCCCATGCCATCACAGTGCTTGACTGGCCAGCCAACTCGCCGGATCTAAACCCCATTGAGAATCTATGGGGTATTATCAAGAGGAAAATGAGGGGCACCAGACCCAAAAAAAAATGTATGAGCTGGAAGCCCAAATTATGTAAAAATAAATGCATACTTGAAATTGTTTAAATTATGGGCTCTGAATCTATAATTTATGAAAGTTTTACTTTTTGAATGGAATTATGGAAATACAATTTTCCATGATATTCACATTTTCTTAGAAAGGGTCTGTCTATATACAGCGGCTGAAATAAGTCTTTCACACGTCACCATTTTTCTCACTCAGTATATTTCCGAAGGTGCTACTGACATGAAAATTTCACCAGATGTTGGGAGCAACCCAAGTATTCCATACATACAAAGAAAGTAGAACAAATAAGATCAGGGAAAAATTATTGAACGACAACTGGTATTTAATACGTTGTACAAAAGCCTTTGTTTACAATGACAGGTTCAAGACACCTCCTGTATGTATAAACTAGTCATACGCTTTGCTCTGGTGTGATTTTGGCCCATTCCTCCACACAAATTTTGAAGGTTCCGTGGGCTTCTTTGATGGACCTCGAGTTTCAGTTCTTTCCATAGATTTTCGATTGGATTCATGTCAGGTGATTGTCTGGGTCATTCTTGCAGTTTTATTTTTTTTCTTTGAAACCAAGTGAGTGTTTCCTTGGTAGTATGTTTTGGATCATTATCCAGATGAAATGTCCACCCTCGTTTCATTTTCATCATCCTCGTAGATGGCAGCAGATTTTCATCAAGAATCTCTTGGTACATTTGCCCATTCATCCTTCCTTCAATAATGTTAAGTTTACCAATACCATTTGCTGAAAAGCAGCCCCAACACTATCATGTTCCCACCTCCGAACCTCACTGTTGGTATGGTGTTTCATTTGTTTTATTCTATTATTTATTTTAAATTGCCTTTCAAGATGAAATGTCTGTTCTTGGTTTTGGATTTTATCGAATAAATTTCCCCCCAAAAATGCGATTTATATGTTTTTTTCCTTCTTTATTATGCATTTTTTGGCTGGTGCGATTTATACTCCGGAGCGATTTATAGTCCGGAAAATACGGTATGTCTTAAAAGCATTTGAGACTGTCTTACTCTTATTGAATGTGGGCATACCTTTTGCTAGTAATAGCGGAAATCACCTTGGCACCAAACCTGGCCTGGTAGTAACACAACAAGTCGTCCCATTGGTGGCAGACCATCACCACGGCTGTGGGGTCTGTGGTGTCGTACGAGGGTGGCGGTGGGGCCCAGGTGCCCCAGTTGTCAGCTCATTCACAAACTGTTGCGAGGAAAACCCTGTCCGCCTCCGCAGCAAATTATTTATTTTGAAAACCAATGATCAGTCTTTTGCTAGAGAAACTGTTATCCCTATGATAATGCCACACTACTCTACAACATTATTACTATTGCTATGAAATCTGGTCCCATTTCTATTTAATTTTTGTACATACAGTAGGTCTTTTACGAATTCAAACTTAAATACCATAGTCACTTCAAATCTAAAGCAAAAACTGTTAGTCCTGGTTCTAATTAGGAAATACTTCATCAGTAAACTCAGTTACATCAGAGATGCTTGCGAGAACAATACAACAGGAACATCCTGAAAACTGTCTGCATTCCCACAGATGAAATCATTCATCTGCAGCCTGCGGGCAAAAAGGAAGGAATCACCACTATTTATGTGGATTTGGTAAGACCATGACCAAAGAATTCAGGGTAAAAATACACTACTGAGTTTCTTTAATTGCTCACCCCCACATAAACCACAAAGACCAAAGCCTATGGTTAGAGTGAAGGCACTTCAGACTACAAAACGACAAGTGCCTGGTTGGAATGAAAAGGCACATGTTGTCCAGCAAAGGTTCTACAGGGCACTTAAGCAAGTCAAGCAACACTTTTTGACCATGAACATCATGAAGAAGGAAATTTGTCTTGAGCAGATAATGATTTTATATTCCTTTGTAGAACAGAAAGTAGACAGATTTTTCTCACATATCCCGGCTGATCAATAGTTGGTGGCACAATAACAAATACATTTGAATAGACGTTTGAATACATTCTTAAAACACCGTCACGTTACAAAAGAATCACTAAAACCCCTTGCCAATGGGAATAACATTCCATATCTGCAAGGCATCCAGTCACCTCAGAACAGACAGATGTGCTGCAATTTAGTAGGATTTGGTGTACTTCCAGATTTAAAGACGTGGAAAATCATTATGTAGAAAAATGAAAAACTAATTGACCGTGTTGAATCAGACTTTTATTGACTTGAATTATTAAAAATACCCCAATTCTGAAACTGGATTTAATTTGGTAGAGAGGGAACTATCAGTCACGCAAACACTTAAAATAAGTGATGCAGCTGTGACTATTCTACTACATTCCAACGCTTCATTTACTTTCTTGGCAAACATTAATGTAGTACCAGGTGCTTAGTCAAAACAGCTGTACTCGGACTGAGAGGAGGTAACATCATTTGAGATTGGTCAATATGACAAAGTGTTAATTTCGCAGCTGTAATAGTCAGTCCTTTTTAAAGAACACTCATGGCTACGGACAGCGCTAGAGACTTTCCACATGTCCAAATGTGCATCTTTTGACAAATGTTTAAAGGTGTTTGCATATACGTACATTCACTGTACATAAAATGAGGCACAAATATAAAATCTACTAAGATTGAACAATACTTGTGAAAATCTGCCTTTAATACCCTATTAATTATCAGTTTGGTTTGACAAATGATTTAACCCCTCCCTGCATTACTAGGGAACTACACTGCATCATAATTAGAGATCAGATATCAGACAGACAGACAGACAGATCGATCGATCGATGATCTATCGATAGATAGATTAAAAAATAATAATCCATCCATCCTTTTTCTGAACCGCTTATCCTCACTAGGGTCACGGGCTTGCTGGAGCCTATCCCAGTTGACTCTGGGGGAGAGGCGAGGTACCCTGAACGTTAGTCAATCGTAGGGCACATATAAACAAACAACAATTCGCACTCAGATTCACACCTACTGGCAATTTAGAGTTTTCAATTAACCTACCATGCACATTTTTGGGATGCGGGAGGAAACCAAACCACAGAAACCCACGCAGGTCACAGGGAGAAAAAGAAAACTCCACACAAGCAAGGCCGGATTTGAACCCAGGTCCCCAGAACTGTGAGGCATACATGCTGACTAGTTGTCCAACATGCAGCCAATAATAATAATACATTCATTTTGTAGAGCGCTTTTAAAGGGTACTTAAAGATGCTTTACAAATAAAATAAAAAATGCTAGGATAAAAAGAATTAGAATAAAAAAATAAAACAAAGACAGGAATAAAATGTAGCAGATTTACATATTAAAAGCAGTTCAGAATAGGTGGGTTTTGCGTTTTGACAGACAGACAGACGTATTCGGTTGTGCAGTTGTACCTAATAAAATGTCCACTAAATGTACCAGCCAATAGAGTTAATCACTATTAAGTCAACAGTGAGCAAAGTTGTTTTGACCTCACTGTTGTGATATGTCTGCTCCCATTGCAACGGGACAAGTGCCCGCCATCTTTGTAAAATTTTCTCATAACAAAACATGTAATGAGCACTTAAAACGCCTCTAAAATCCTTCATAATAAATAAATTGATGAAAACACAAATGATTACTAAAGTATATGACCTATTCTAGTTCCCACACTGCTCTTCTCACGAAAAATGTTGCATTTGCATTATTTAAGTTGATTTTTTTGGGCAAGTGATACCATTTGACACGTCAGTCATTTTGTCGCGTCACGGAGTCTAACAGTCTTGCTCAGGATCATTACTTCACTACCTCTAATCAGGACGCGATGCAGTCTGACAGTCATAAATGTTTGTTCTGTTTTTATATCTTGTTTAAATGTGGACACACACGTTTTTTTTTTGGGACTGTCATGGCGCCTTGATTCACACAAAGGTCAAAACATAAACATGACATCTGAGCCATGGTTCGGAATATCACAGAAAAGCACACACACAAGTTTATATTAACACTTGTTTTGGTTCAGAGCATATCACATTAATATTCTATATATACAGTACTACAAATGTCTAGTCGTTACTAGATCTCTGCCTTTACAACAATAACATTCATCAAATTAAGTTTATGCTGTCATCACCAATAAAGTCTTATGGCAATCACTGTAGGGATTGATTTCCCATTGGCCCAAGTAAACCCACACAGTTTCCAGCCAATTAAAGCGAACCAATGCCAAGTAATGCTATATCAGATGTTGCGGTCTGGTGGAGTCTTAGTCTCTATTGCGTTATTGCTACCGCAAAACCAACCAGAGTAATTTTCCAGCTCAACTGTCAAATAAATATTTGTAAACTGGGAAAAGGAAGAAGGAAATACCAAGGTGTCGTGTGTCTTGTCTATCAACCTGCAATATTGCACCAATATGGGATATTTTAAGTATAATATAAGAAGAGGTATATCAACTCCCAAGCATCCCAGTTAAAAACACAGACAAAAAGGAACGAGCACATGGCTTAAAAATCTAGAAGCATGAGGTCCATACTCCAATCAGCCCGCCACAATATAATCCCATCACGGTAACTGCTTGGAAAAAGTGTTATGCAAGAAGGTCTAGGGTATATATGAATAGTAGTAGCTGACCAACAACAACTATGATAAATGCCTTTAATTTCTGCTGCCATTTATGGTAAACAGAGACAAGTAAAACCAGGTTCTGTTTGAACTAAAATAAACCAACAAGTTTGCCAACAGACACGATGTCATTGCACAAGTATGTCTCTGGAGACAGAGGATGAACCATTACTTTGGAGGCACATCTCAGACCCCAGACTCAGGTGAGTGGTGAAAACAGACACAAGAGATGTGAAGAGGCCAAAGGGTTGCTGCATGACCTCATCCTGCTACTGTCTTTATTTACAACTGACAGTGTTTACCCCTCATTTACTTTGCAAGCATCCAACTTGTGTTTCAGTACGTCCTACTTGCTTTTCATGTAACTTGAATAACAGCGTCGATAATTAGGTGTCATAGTTGTTGTGACAACAGAGTGGTCTTTACTTACTGGCATATAAATTAGCCTGTACCTCATGACAATAATTATACTTGAGGTTTTATGGATGAAATATGGATTACATTCACTTAGCCTCGAATATTCCAGCTGTTAACTTTATTCTAAATAAGACATTAGGAGTTTAGAATATAATTAGTTACTCTAGTTACAGCATTAGTTAGTTACTCCCGCGACCCTTGTGAGGATAAGCGGCTTGGAAAATGGATGGACTCATTGAATTTTAATACTGAATACACTATGTTGCAGCATAATGGAATGACTACAGAAAGCTACTGTATTAATATCATTACCGACAAGTCAAACCAAATTTGATGAAATCTACTATGTATCTGTTTGTCGGTAAAGCATTCGTAGATTTATAAAATATGATTTAAAAAGGCAGCTTAACAATGTGACTATAATTGGGAAGCTCAGCTCAGCATGCTATTTTGATTATTGCTTTAACTCTGACCTTAATCGGTTACACACAAACCATCAAGACAGCCTGCTTCCACTTTAAGGAGTGTGTCTGGTTATGCCCAGGGAACAGCCTGTGCAGAGATGTCACACCTCCTCGACTCTAGCAAAGTTCATAGATGACATCCTTTTATCCAACTCAATTCTCGCTTCTTCTCATAAATTGCAAATCTGTCACGATTTGATATACACACATGGACAAAATTTTTGGTACCCCTCTGTTAATAAAAGACAAACCCACAGTGGTAACAGAAATAACTTGAATCTGACAAAAGTTATATCCATCCATCCATTTTCTGAGCCGCTTCTCACTGGGGTCGCGGGCGTGCTGGAGCCTATCCCAGCTATCATTGGGCAGGAGGCGGGGTACACCCTGAACTGGTTGCCAGCCAATCGCAGGGCACACAAAAACAAACAACCATTCACACTACAGTCACACCTACGGGCGATTTAAACAGTATTTCACAGTGCCGCCACAAATGTTATAATAAATATAAATGTAATGATAATTAACCAATGAAAATCTGACATTGCTTTTGAATTGTGGTTCAACAGAATTATTTTATAGAACAAATTCATGAAAAGGGCCTGGATAAAAATGATGGTACCCTTAACTTAATATTTTATTGCAAATCCTTTTGAGGCAATCACTGCAATCAAACGAGTTTTGTAACTTTCGATGAGACTTCTGCACCTCAGCAGTGTTCTTTTCTTGGTATGCTTCATTTATGTGCCCTGCCAAAAAGTGCTGTTTTGTCTCATCTGTCCAGAGGACATTCTCCCAGAAGCTTTGTAGCTTGTCAACATGCAGTTTGGCCAATTCCAGTCTCACTTTTTCATGATTTATTTTCAACAGTGGTGTCCTCCTTGGTCATCTCACCCTTTGACTCAAACAACGACAGATGGTACGATCTGACACTGATTTACCTTGACCTTGTAGTACACCGTTTTTGTTACCATTGGAATTCTCCGTCTCCTCAAGTTTGCCATAAATTTTCCTCCTGTGGCCTTGCCCAGGGAGGTTGGTTACAGTCAGAGGTGGATAGTAATGCGCTACATTTACTCCGTTACATTTACTCAAGTAACAGTTTGGATAAAATGTACTTAATCCATCATACTTTTGACTTATACTTGAGTATTTATGTTGAGAAGTAACTGTACTTTTACACCACTACAATGATCTAGATGCCGCTCGCTACTTTAATTTATCAATTGCGTGCGCGATCCATTTTCAGACTTCGCCTCAGACTTTTGTTCCAGTTCACCAATCAAATGCCACAAGGCAGCCTCATGACTGCACACAAAGCCTTCACGGGCCACTCAAAGTGACTCATATTGGGGGGTAAATTCTGCCACGTGACTTGTGTTTTACAGTCCACACTCCCAAAAACAACAGCTTTGTCATGCAGCGTAGTCTTAAATCGTGCTGCCCAAACTTGGATATTTCAGCCCACACTTGAGAAAACACCTTGCGGTAAATTGCAGATGTTTTTGTTGTTGTTTTGGCTGTGCAACATTAGCACTATTTTCACACATGTGCATACACAGCACTGTCAACATAAACATGTGCTCTCACGAGTGGGTCTTCTACACGGAGGCAACCAATCAGAGGAAAGGGGGCGGTCTTAGCCAAATATGGACAAAGCGGATACAAAACTGGGTCAAACAGAAGTAGCTGTCAGAGGGGCCTTTTCTGGACACCAGTATGACAAAAACCAAGGTGTTTTTTGGGGGGGGTTTTTTATAAATGAAATTTACACTTTTCTACGAAGTCAATGTTGGAGTCACTCTATGGAGGTCTAAATAGCCAAACTATGGGACCTTTAACATGAGTTTGAATGTGATTGGTTACACAGACACAGGCTAGTTAAAAGAGGGAGTGCACCCTTGTGCAACCAGATTTATTTTATTATTATTATTTTATTTCAACTTTATTTAACCAGGTAAAAGACCAGTTGCGACAGAACATCTCTTGTGTGATGGTGACCTGAAAAATATTATTTCAGTTTATCTTCACCTCCCATCTAAAAAAAGATTTAAAAAATAATAATAATAAAAAAATCAATTCAGTTGCGAAAATTCTGTCATATTAAGGGTGGAAAAAGCCCTGTAGACTTTTTGTATCCACTGCATCCTTGTTTCTGTTTTTGTAATCTCTGCCTGTTGAGCCTATTGTGCTCTTTAACAAGTGGAAACAAGACAATTTCTTGGAGCTAAATTTGACTTAATTGATTTTATTCATCCATCCACCCATTTTCCATAACGCTTATCCTCACTAGGGTCGCAGGCGTGCTGGAGCCTATCCCAGCTATCTTCGTGCTTGAGGCAGAGTACACCCTGAACTGGTCGCCAGCCAATCGCAGGGCACATATAAACAAACAACCATTCGCACTCACATTCACACCTACAGGCAATTTAGAGTCTTCAAAACATCGAACCTTGGCTGACCCTCTGATGAGCTCATTTCAAATTTTATCCAACCTGGTCAATCCGAGAGCGAACCTCAACATCTTCAATTCTGCCACCTCCAGCTCTGCTTCCTGTTGTCTCTTCAGTGCCACTGTCTCTAATCCGTACATCACCCCCCCCCCAAAAAAAAATGCATGGTAGGTTAATTGAAGACTCTAAATTGCCTGTAGCTGTGAATGTGAGTGCGAATGGTTGTTTGTTTCCATGTGCCCTGCGATTGGCTGGCGACCAATTCAGGCTGTACCCCGTCTCTTGCCCGAAGATAGCTGAGATAAGCTACAGTACGCCCGCGACCCTAGTGAGGATAAGCGGTACAGAAAATGGATGCATAGTAAACATTATTTTATTTATTTTTATTTTATATGACGTTCATGCTCTGATTTATGTTTTTCATTTAAGTTACAATTTACTCAGTACTTGAGTAGTTATTTCATTGAGTACTTATTCTGACTCAAGTAATTATTTGGAGGACTATTTACTTTTACTTCAGTCATATTATTCTTAAATTGCAGCAATCCTACTTGAGTACAACATTTGGCTACTCTACCCACCTCTAGTTACAGTCCTGTGGATCTCAAATTTTTGAAAAATATCTGCTACTGTAGTCACAGGAACATCAAGCTGCTTGGAGATGGTTATTTTACCTTAACCTTTAACATGTTTGTCTATAATTTTCTTTCTAATCTCCTGAGACAACTCTCTCATTCGCTCCCTCTGGTCCATATATAGTGTGGTACACAGTACACAATGTCACCAAACAGCACAGTGATTACTTGTCACCCTTTATATAGGCTGACTGACTGATTACAAGTTTGAAGAGACTTGTGGTGCTAATTAGAGAACACACCTTGTTTGAACAAAAAAAAAAAAAATTTTTTAAATCCTTTCTAGGAGTACCATCATTTGGGTCCAGGCATGTTTCATGAGCTTTTTAAAAAATAATTTTCTTGAACCACATTTCAAAAGTAAAGTCTGATTTTCACTGGTTAATTTTCACTAAATCTTTATTTATTATTACTTTTGTAAGATTCAAGTTATTTCTGTGACCACTGTGGTTTTTCTTTCATTAACAATGGGGTACCGGTACTTTTGTCCACGTGTAAAACAAAGATATGTCTCTATTTGAGGTGTTACCCAAACAGGCCCATTAGACATGACAATGACTTGAAAATGTGTTTTTCAAATTATGTTTAAAACTAAAGTACTGGAAAAATATATGACTCAGGCATCAATGAAAAAAACTGTAAAAATATTGTAAGTTTTTTGTTAGTTTCACTTTTGAGACCAATTTGTGCAAAGCATGTTTGTTGGTTTACAAAAATGTGTTATTGTTTTTCTTTTACTAATTTAATTTCTAGGTGGTACAGTGGACGACTGGGTAGCACATCTGCCTCACAGTGCTGAAGACCTGGCTTCAAATCCGGCCTCGCCTGTGTGGAGTTTGAATGCTCTCCCCGTCCTGCGTGGGTTTTCTCCGGGTACTCCTGTTTTCTCCCAAATCCCAAAAACACGCATGGGAGGTTAACTGAAGACTCTAAATTGTCCGTAGGTGTGAATGTGAGTGCGAATGGTTGTTTGTTTATATGTGCCCTGTGATTGGCTGACGATCAGTTGAGGGTGTACCACCTTTGCAAAGTCAGCTGGGATAGGGTCGAGAACGCTTTTTGGTTGGCTTTATCCTTTGTTGGTTTTCTGAAGTTATTGCTTGACTGAAAGCTAATTTAATAAATACATCTCTTTCTCTCTGTCTCTGTCTATGTACGTCAAGTGTTGTGTTAGCACATGATTTATTTATTTATTTATTTTAAATTCTTTTTTTTTTTTTTTTTTTAAAAAACCCTGACAGGAGGAAGTGCCAGTTGAAACATCGTGTCCATTCTGAATTCCAAATTCTAGGAATCACTGCGATTAAAATCCCATCTGGAAGACAGTTAGGCTCCTCACATATAACAACAAATCAGGGGTAATCAAACCCAAAGACAAATCCTGCTAATATATCAAAACAGATAAAATATTTTTGGATGTGGTAAATTACGTGAATCTGTTTTTTTTTTTTTTTTCCTCAAGTTTTCAAGTCTGCAGGTGGCTACAGAGTAAAGGATCTGTTCATGCAAAGTGATCTGGACAACATATGATAGCACAGAGCCAGTTGTGTCAGAACTCTATCATCGCACAGATATAAAAAAAAAAAAAAAGTCATTTCTCATGAGAGCACTACTCATAACCAACTTTTTACCAATCCTAATTACATAACCCTGTGCATGGTGCAAAAATTAATCAAACAATGACCATAATAAGCAAATTATGATGAACTCACTGGTAACATAGAATACTCCTTACAAAAATATGCCTTCTCCATCATGTTAATGTTGGAGCATAACCATAAGACAAACTCAAAACTGGTTGGGTTTGTGTTTTTTTTTTTTTTTAAATTTACAACAATAATATCGTCATTGACTAACTCATGCAGTAAGACATCACATTCATTTATGCCAGTTGAAACTCAAGCAAACACTCAATGGCAGAAAAAGATCCCTGAAATAGTGAAGCAAAAACAGTGACAAACACTGAAAGAAGCACAATGTAGGACTGAGGTCATTTCCCAAAGACACCTGCTGACAGGCTTAAAATCCTCCACTCATCCTCACCGACAACATCAACTTGTCATCAAGGGCTCCTAGTCCCATCTGAATTGTTTATGTGCACATTAATATGCCATTTTAGGAAGTAAAAAAAAAAAAAATCACTCAGTCATTGAGTGACAGGTGCAGTGGAGGACTAGGGGTGCTGCAGCACAACTTGGACTTAGGAGGGGAGAATTATGTCTTACAGTAAAGGAAGCTATATGCAGCCCTATGGGGGCACAAGACAGTGCAAACTGTTGGCCAGTCCCAAGCCTTGATAAATGTAGAGGGTTGTGTCAGGAAGGGCATCCGGTTTAAAACTTTGCCAAACAAATATGAGCGTTCATCCAAAGAATTCCATACCAGATCGATCGTGGCCCGGGTTAAGAATGTCCGCCACCGGCGCCGTTAACCTGCAGGTCACCGGTGGAAATTCAGCGACTGTGCGTCGAAGACGAAGGAGAGGTGGATAGCGGGTTCTTAGGGCAGAAAGAGAAGAGGAAAGCACAGACCCTAGAACTGAATGTGGGGACTTTGAATGTTGGGACTATGACAGGAAAATCTCACGAGTTGGTTGACATGATGATTAGAAGGAAGGTTGATATATTGTGTGTCCAGGAGAAAGGAAAGGCAGTAAGGCTAGAAGTTTAAGTAAGGCAGGTTTCAAATTATTGTTACCATAGTGTAAGAAATGGAGTAGGGGTTATTTTAAAGGAAGAGTTAACTAAGAATGTCTTGGAGGTGAAAAGAGTATCAGATCGAGTGATGAGGCTGAAGCTTGTAATTGAGGGCGTTATCTATAATGTGATTAGTGGCTATGCCCCACAGGTAGGATGTGACGTAGAGGTGAAAGAGAAATTATTGAAGGCGCTAGACAAAGTAGTTCAGAGCGTCCCAGACAGAGAGAGTCGTGATTGGTGGAGTTAGTAATGGACATATTGGTGATGGAAATAGGGGTGATCAAGAAGTGCTGGGTAAGTTTGGCATCCAGGAAAGGAACTTGGAGGGACAGATGGCGGTAGACTTTGCAAAAAGGATGGAAATGGCTGTAGTGAACACTTTCTTCCAGAAGAGGCAGGAACATAGGGTGACCTACAAGAGCGGAGGTTGAAGCACGCAGGTGGATTACATCTTGTGCAGACGATGTAATCTGAAGGAGGTTACCGACTGTAAGGTAGTGGTAGGGGAGAGTGTGGTTAGACAGCATAGGATGGTGGTGTGTAAAATGACTCTGATGATGGGGAGGATGATTAAGAAGACAAAAGGCAGAGCAGAAAACCATGTAGTGGAAGCTGAGAAAGGAAGAGTGCTGTGCGTCTTTTAGAGAAGAGGTGACAGGAGGAGCTTCCAGAAGACTGGACCACTACAGCCAAGGTGATCAGAGAGAAAGGCAAGAGAGTACTTGGTGTATCTTTTGGAGACTTGGTGGTGGAACCTCAAAGTAGAGGAAATCATACAAGGAAATAGGTTAGCTAAGAAGAAGTGGGACACTGGCAGGACCAAAGAGAGAAGAAAGGAATACATTGAGATGCGACGGAGGGCAAAGATAGAGGTGGCAAAGGCCAAACGAGGCATATGATGACATGTATGCTAGGTTGGACATTAAGGAAGGAGAAAAAGATCTATAGAGGTTGGCCAGACAGAGGGATGTATAGAGATGGGAAGGATGTGCAGCAGGTTAGTGTGATTAAGGATAGAGATGGAAATTTGTTGACTGGTGCCAGTAGTGTGCTCGAAAGAATACTTTGAGGAGCTGATGAATGAGGAAAATGAGAGAGAAGGAAGAGTAGAAGAGACAATTGTGGTGGACCAGGAAGTGGCAATGATTAGTAAGTGGGAAGTTAGAAAGGCACTAAATAGGATGAAAAATGGAAAGACAGTTGGTCCTGATGACATAACTGTGGAGGTACGGTTGCATCTGGGAGAGATGGCTATGTAGATTTTGACCAGGTTGTTCAATAGAATTCTAACGAGTGAGAAGATGCTTGAGGAATGGAGGAAAAGTGTGCTGGTGCTCATTTTTAAGAACAAGAGTGATGTGCAGAGCTGTGGGAACTATAGAGGAAAAAAGTTGATGAGCCACACAATGAAGTTATGGGAAAGAGTGGTGGAGGCTCGACTGAGGACAGATGTGAGTATTTGCGAGCAACAGTATGGTTTCATGCCGAGAAAGAGTACCACAGATGCATTATTTGCTGTTAGGATGTTGATGGAAAAGAACAGAGAAGGTCAGAAGGAGCTACATTGTGCCTTTGTAGACCTAGAGAAAGCTTATGACAGAGTACCCAGAGTGGAACGGATAAATGTTTTGGAGACAAAGTTAGAGAGAGCATGCTTCGATGCTTTGGACACGTCCAGAGGAGCGATAGTGAGTATATTGGTCAAAGGATGATGAGGGTGGAGCTGCCAGGCAAGAGAGCTACAGGAAGACCAACGAGAAGGTTGATGGATGTCGTGGGTGAAGACATGAGGGCAATTGTTGCTAGAGAGGAGGATGCAGGAGATCGGCTCACATGGAAAAGGATGACACGCTGTGGCGACCCCTAATGGGACAAGCTGAAAGGAAAATAAGTAGTAACAGAAGCTAACAAACATCCCATCATAAAGCCAAAGCGGGTACATGCATACTGACACACTGAATAAGCCCTTTATGCAATGACTAGAATAGATCACTGATTGGGTCTCAAATAAAAAAAAAAATATTTTCTGATATTATATACATAAATATTTTTTGAGGGGTGCAAGAACTAGTAGAATAGGTTGGGAACCACTGAACTAATTGGAGCATGAAGCTTTGTGGCAGGATTTGGTCTAAAATTTTGGCAGCCTACACTGTATTAAGTTACCACAATCCATGCCAAAGCGGGTGCTCTGAAAATCATATTGTGAAATTATGATCATAACAATCACGAACCCAGGTTTTTTCCACAGCTGCAACCAGCATTCCAAAGCAATTAAGCAACTTGTGCAGCAGGCATTGCATTGGAAGAGACAATTAGCTGTAACCGAAAAGAACATTGTTTATGCCCTCCCATGTCTGTCAACTTTAAATACACAAACATGACAGCAATACTATTGCTGTTACTTTTAACTTCCAATAGCAGTCTAAGAAAAAAATCCTATTCCTCCTTAACTGTAGGGAAGAAGATGCTTCTGTGTGCTGTCCAAAGATATGACAAATAAGGGGAGATACCTGTCTCACAGAGCTGTCACTGCAGTGCTGACAGACTGCTGCCTAATATAGACGAGGTCAAACAAAAGCACAAGGCCTGTCATACTTGGCCGCTATAACTATTTAAAATAGCAGACGGCGTATCAAAATGAGGCAACAATATTTTTGTACCGAGACCCCAGGGAGCATCAGGTCACACCATTTGACTAGAAGGCCAGAAGTGGACAGCACTGTCAGCATATTAGTTTACTCAGAAACAAATGTTTGGGTAGTTTATCACGGGACCACTTCTTCAGGGTCAATGGTGATATAATGTACAGTGTTTCTGCAGTGGTAACAGTTTAGTTTTTCAATTTTATAATCTTATTTTACAACAAATCAAGTGGAAGATCACAAAAATATCAAAGATGAAAGCAAGCTCCTCTAACATGGCTTATTTATAAATTAAAAAAAAAAAAAATTAAAAAAAGAAAATGTTTTGGTTTTTTTTTAAAAAGAGATGCCATGCTGCATTGCAGGGGCCAATCATTCCATTTTCATCAACCCTATATATGCCCCCCCCCCACCCCCGCTCACAAACATTCTCGCTCTCTGTGGAATATCCAATAGGAAAAACGTGTCTTCACGTCTCAACTTGGCAAAGTCTACAGTCTAAATTCCAATGTAGTTTCCAGCAATTCTTTCTTTGTGAAAATTGTTTTTTAAAAACATGTAAAAGAAATCGTGTCATCCAAAAGTCACTGTCTGTAAAGGTTAGCATTGTTGGCTGCAAAAAACTAACTTTATTGCGAATGTAGTCTAAAAAGTGATCAACTTCTTTTTGAAATCAAAGAACGGGACCCAAAGTGAAAGTCAAGTCTAAATACAAGCTGGAATGTTGTGTTCTGTTCTCGTATCACAGTTACTGTTAATCGTTTTTTTAAAAAAAAATCATCGAAACCAAAGACGTCCATGTCCTTCCTTAAGTAATAATTAAAAATCTAAACACACTGTTTAATACAGTGCTTAACCTTGATTTCTGCATGGAAGCTGCTATAAATGTAGCAGACAAAGTAAAAATAATTATTCAAAAGTGTGGATGTATTATTCCTGTGAGCTATAACCTTAAACTTTTTCAAATGTTTTCATCTACTTTTGACCTCAATTTGTTATTTTTGTATCCAATTTACTTGCCAAACCTGACTGAAGAAGTTTTTTGGACTTACTTGAATGGCGATGTGAAAGATAAGGTAATTTATCAATGACACTGAATTGTACATAATGGTATGCTAAAATACAGACATCACTATTTTATTTATCTTGACTCGGTCAACTCATAAAAATTACTCAATTCATTTACTTGTTGGAAAAGACATTTCATTCTACTCTATAGATAAAAAGTCAGATTCTTACCAAATCGGTTTCTTCTCCTTATAGTGGCACCTCAACACGCCAACATAAATCTCACCTGCTAATAAGGGTCCCAAACAGAAGCCTAATGGTCCTTTGAATGTTCTCAGTGCACAGCCAGCTCCACTGCTCTCTCATGAGCAGACACATGATGTTCAAAGCTACGTCAGCCAATGCCATCTCAGCTGCACCTGTGCCCACTGCATAGAAAACGTAAGAAAAAATAAAGATGTTGCTTCATATATTTAGCATACCACTGAAAGGTAATATGTATGATGTAGCAAATGCTTCTGATTTCTACACTTCATCTATGTACCAACACTGCCCTCATGTGCATAGATTAAAATACTGCATCCCTAAGTATCTACTAAACCAGGTATGTCCAAACATTTTCCTACAAGGGCTGCATACAGATATCTCAAAGAATGCAAGGGCTACTTTGATTTTTACTTTAATATATTAAACAGGCTAAAACCAAAGCAACAAGCAATTACATTGTGTTTATTATATATATTATAGTTATTTTAAAAAACTGCAACATCACAGCTTTCTTAAAGTAAATTTTGGGGGGGCCCTGTATCCCATGAGAATACATCTGCCCCTGCACTGAACACGCCCATATTAAACACTAAAACAAATGCATTTTGTAGTAAGCTGACAATTTTTAAAGCAGGTACTTGAGGATCATTCATGTGATGTGTTCACAAATCGGACTTTCATATAGTGTAGAGTGTGAGCCAAACCAAATTTTGCTTCTGAAATGTTTGTTTTTGTTTATGGAGAGAAATGTTGTTAACAATTTCATTGTAAATAGTTTTAGCATCTTCACATACATAAAAGCTGAATATAAAATTTACTTTTTGTTTGTTTGTTTGTTTTTAATAGTGTTGCGGGCTGTGTCAAACGTTATTTTTATTATACGCTGCGGCCGACTAAAAAAAACAGACGGCATGCTACAAGTGGCCCCCGGTCCATAGTTTGGACATCCCTGGTGTATCCGTCCATCCATTTCCCATACAAACTAACAATATCTACTAAGCCATTGTACATTTAATACATTTGCGAGATCTTTTTGAATCTGCTCTGGAATAATCTACATCAGCATTAAACCATACATTTTATTTATTTAATTTCTATTTCATTACATATGAAGGAAAAAAAAACAGACATGTTAAAAAGGGAGCACAAAACACAAAATTTGAATGAAAAAGAGCAGAGGGAATAAATCTCCAGCCATAATAACAACACCATTGTCATTCATCTTTGTCTAGTTTACGCCAAGTTTAACTTGTCTGAAATCTTGATGATAACATTAAATCCGCCATTACAAAGAGCCACACTCATGCCTTACCATGACCTTGACTTTGCTTTCCGATGGCAGGGTCGTGCTGGCAATGTCCGTATTTTGTAACAATTAGATCATCACTGCAATTTGGCATAGATGTGATGGACAGATTCTCTTGTTTATGAATAAAATGTTGCAGATCTTCCAAAGACATTCCATTAAACACCTGTGAGTGTACAGCAAAGAGACACAATCTAATGTACCAAAACAAGGAAGCACCTCTGTGGACCAGTGAAAATTAATTAATAACTTACTGTATGAGTTTGTTCCAAGCTAAACAAGACAGGTACTCTCATATCTGACCCATTTATAAATTGGATGCTTTTACTAGAGAATTTCAGACGTGACCTGCGAGAAGGGGGAAAGAAAATCCTTTTGCTTAATGACGATTACACAAATATTATGTTTGGTAAAAACAGAAACATTAAGTTACTTCAACATTTCTTATGTTGGAGGCATTTGCTTTTTTGTGGAAATGTTTTATTCTGAATCACATACTTGCTCTTTTTTTCATTAATAAGCTTCCCCCCATCCATCTCGCCCTCATTTTCCTCAGTTGGGCTCTGAGGCTCAGAACGAGGAAATGCTGTCTTCAGAGTGTCCACTATTGCATTCACCACAATCTGCATAAATATAGAATCATCCAAACGCGGCAAACATCATACAGTGTGTTCATCAAGCTGTTGCAGTTATGAAAATTCAACAGAGTGATAATTATTCAATCCCAAAAGAAGGTGCTTAGCATTTGTATCATCATGCTACCATATGTAGAAATAGAAATATTGTATTTTCTTGTGCTTCTATGAGCAGCCAGACTACAGAATAGAACACCATTTGATAATACTAAGGAGATCAATGTATTTTTCATAGTGAGCATATCAACTGGAGTTATGACCTATGCAAAGAAAACATGACCAGCAACAAACCTTGTCAATGCGTGAAACAATAAAAGGTTTCTTAACAAATGCAATCCGTGCGTCTGTATTCAGAGCCAGAAATTCCTGCATCTGTTCACTGTTGGCTATTTCAGGAATGGCACAAAGATGCTGGGAAAGAATGAAAAACATGTTTTAATTACAAAAAGCAATGACATTTTACATTTTATTTATTTATTTTTATTAGATAAAATCACAATCAATCACATACCTTCAGAAAGGTCTCCAGCATTCCTTTCCTGGCCTCTATCTTGTCGCTGTCCATGTTTCCAAAGGGCATGTCTGGGAATATTTTCTTAGGACCTTTTACACCTTCAAAACATGATCATTTGGAAGTCATCTTAGATGTGGGCTCAATTTATATATATACAGTGTGTTCGGAAAGTCACTGTGCACATATATTTTTATGAACAGACATATTTCTAACTAGAATACAGTTCCAAACCTACAGTACCTTTGATGAGTTTCTTTAGTTCTGTTCTCTCTTCCACGCGTGCTTGTAGGTTAAGAAATTCACTGTATCGTCTGTTGACCATATGATAGGCCACTGGGTGAATGGACGATGGACTTTCAAAACCTGAGTGCAATGTGTCCCCATCTTCTGAGCATGGATGGATGGGCCCCGGGTTCTCACAACCCATCGCTGTCTCATACTGAAAGCCATCAGAAATTATATAGCTTGGCATTATTTTGTTCTACACTGCATTTATTTTGTTTATACACATGAATCTTCACAAAAACAAGCAATGACAAGGATAGTTGTATATTTCATCCTGCTGAATTTCCTCCAATACAATAGCTTACGATCAAAACCGGATCTACTAAATCTGCAATTCCAATGAAGTTGGGACGTTGTGTTAAACGTAAATAAAAACAGAATACAATGATGAACATATAGTCGGGCTATCCCAGCTATCTTCGGGCGAGAGGCGGGGTACACCCCTGAACTGGTCGCCAGCCAATCACAGGCCACATATAAACAAACAGCCATTCACACTCACATTCATGTGCTAACACAACACTTGACGTACATAGACAGAGAGAAAGAGATGTATTTATTAAATTAGCTTTCAGTCAAGCAATAACTTCAGAAAACCAACAAAGGATAAAGCCAACCAAAAAGCGTTCTCGACCCTATCCCAGCTGACTTTGCAAAGGTGGTACACCCTCAACTGATCGTCAGCCAATCACAGGGCACATATAAACAAACAACCATTCGCACTCACATTCACACCTACGGGCAATTTAGAATCTTCAATCAACCTACCACACATGTTTTTGGGATGTGGGAGGAAACCAGAGTACCCGGAGAAAACCGACGCAGGCACGGGGAGAACATGCAAACTCCACACAGGCAGGGCCGGGATTTGAACCCCGGTCCTCAGAACTGTGAGGCAGATGTGCTACCCAGTCGTCCACCGTGTGACCACTTTTCAAACTAATTGAAACATAATTAATATATGATTGTATATGTTTCTTCACATCTATACAATTTATGGTGACAAGAATAAATGATTACCAAAAAGTGTACAGTTCTTACCTTGATGGTGTAAAGAGTATAAGGGTGAGAGCCGGTGCCACGGTGCTCCTTAGCTGTGATCGTGCCAGTGATACGAAGATTTTGGATAATGATTGGTCCATCAGGGCTACATAGAGGCTCAAAACTGAACGAAGGCAAGGGGGAAGAACCATGCAATGGGCTCATGACAGTCAGTTCATTGGTGTTCCCTGCTGAAGAGAAGCTACTGTCACTCTCCATGCTCTGAAGGCTCCTAATGGGAGTGTTCTGTGTTGTTCTTTCCAATGAGCCATTTGGATGCTCCAATGTCTCTGCATTTACCAAGACTCTAGGAAAGAATCCATCCAATTGATTGGAACAAAGACCCTCCAAGTCTTTACCACTACTGCGCTCAATTACACTTTGTTCGTCATACAAAGTGTCCTCTTGTCCTATCATGACCAAGGAGTCAATGGAACTCCGTTTGTAGTCAGCTAATGAAGAGTCCTGGTCAGAATAATTTTCTTGGTAAAATGGATTTAAGTTAATTCCACTCACAGAATTCCTTAAAGACAGACAAGCCTCTTCTTCGATGTTATTCTGTTGACAGCAGACCTTGTCTGAGTCTGCCACATCATACAAAGAGAGTTCAGGCATGACCATCTCCACATAATTTTCCCTTTCTGTTTGAGGTTTTGGATGACGGACATCTGCATTCTTTTGGTGTGCGTATGTGGTCTCTTGTGGTAGAGTGAGATCTAATTCGGCATGGAGAAGTCGTAATGACAAATCTGGAGTATCTTCTACAGTCATCTCATTTGGTTTGTTAGAACTGCCAAAAATGTCTATCATGAAAAGATTCAACCAGTCAGGGTCAGACAGTTTATCAAAAAGAGGGAGGAGGACATTGCAGGTGATGAGTTCTCCAACAACAAATCGTCCAGTGCCTGTTTCCAAATGAGGCGGGGGCACCAAAACATGCAGCAATAAGTCCACCAGTGCTCTTGTGTAATTGACTTCCACTGCCTCACTGGTCATAACATAGTGAGATGTGGTAACTCTGGAATATGCCTGCCACAACTTTTCCATCTCACTAATAACTTTTGTAGTTGGAGACACCTGCTTCTGAGCAACCAGCTCCTTGGCTCGAAGGTAGTCCTGCAGATGGCAGCCAAACATTTCCAAGATCCTCTGGGTTAGTTTCTGCACCAATACAAAAAGTCAATAAATGTGGGTGGCAAATTCAACTACCCATACATTTTCAAAGCCACTTATCAAACAAGGTGCCTCAAAAAAATCTCTCAGAAAATGTGTTCCCAATGTATTGGTATTGGGATAAAATTAGGGTTTGTAATCAATTGTAGCAAAAATACAATTAATTTGAAATCAATGTTAAGAGTGCAGCCAATCAGGAAATGAAAGTAAGTTGAACAGATGAAACACTCCAATCTCATAGCCAACATATTATTATTATATTAGTGCCACAGAAATCACTAGATTACATTGAATAGATCTAGGCAGTCAAAAAGACAGAAATGAAATAGAAATACTGTATATACTTTTACTACCTTTGCACAAAATGCACATTTTTGCATATAAGCCAAGTAAATTTGTCTATACTGGAAAGAAACATATACTTTTCTGTCTAATAGTGTTGCACGCATCTTCAGCTCCATGCCCATTGAAATCATGGCTTCTTTAATCTCCTTTTCAAAGCCAGTCTCAGAGGACACAGTCGAGTACCATGAGGAAACAAAGTCCCGAATAATCTTCCTCACTGAATTGTGGATTTCTTGGTCCAAGTAATAGTCATCCTCCACAGAGGAAGGAATCTGAAAATGAGCAATGAGATAAGTGAAATTGGAGGTAGAGTAGTATGTAATGGTTGAGCTCAAACTTATCCATTAACAGTGTCAAACTGTCTGTATACTGTACTCACAACACATCCCGGTTCAAATACCAGGTTTTTGTGATATCAAAATATAAGCACAGAATACAATGGATATATAGTCTACACACCCCTTTTCAAATGCCACGTTTTTCCAATCATGGTTGTGGCTGTGTTCAGTATTAATAAATCACATTTAAACTCGTGTTAAGTGGGAGTCAGAACACACCTTCCATCATTTATGGGTGCCTCTGATTAACGCAGATAAAGTTCAAATGTTCTAGGACGCTTTTTCTGGTATTTTTGTAGTCGCATCTCATAGTTCAAGCCATGGTCCGCAGAGAACTTTAACAGCATCCCATTTTTCCCATTATTCTAAAGGTATCAGTCAGGAGAACGGTACTTTAAGCTCCCCTTCCATCAGAATCCATTTTTTTTTCACTGTTTTATGCATAACATCGGTCAAAGTGAGTCTGTGATCTGATTTAAGTATGACATCTATGCGGTTTGTCAATTGAATGCAAAAGACAATAAACGCATAAGGATTGCAAAACAACCAGATCTGATTTCCGTGCATTTGTGACATCATAAATTAACTCATTATTCAAGTACCTGCCCACTTCACAGTTGGTACACGCCTACTCATTTCGGGAAAAACTGCTGATTGACAATGCAGCTGCATCTTGTGCAAAGATTAAACTTTGTGTCACCTGCCAAACTCAGATGAGTTGAGGAATAAATGGCTTCAATTCCTTTTGGGAGAAATTCCTAAGCATTGCGGAAGCAGAATTGCGCTGTGTTCGGCCCCAGGATAGCTTTGTAATTTACTGTAAGCTTTTACACACTGCTTAAAGTGTTTTTCTGGGTTTGGAGCAACCGAGCCAGCTTGATGGGCAGACGCCACAAAGCTATGCAAATACAGTTTATAAAAAGGCATACATGTGGTGTTTTACAACAATACGTAACTATATTTATAATGGTGACCCTACAATCGCCTCCAAAAGTATTTGAACGGCAAGGTCAATTCCTTTGTTTTTGTGGTATACTGAAGACATTTGGGTTTCAGGTCAAAAGATGAAGATGACACAAAAGTTCAGAATTCCAGCTTTTATTTCATGGTATTTAAATATACGTGTTAAACGACTCAGGACAGAGCACCTTTTGTTTGAAGCAACCCACCTTTGGGTGTATATAAAGTGTAAAGTGTGCGCGAGAGATGAACACCATGAGCCGGCCAGCGGTTATGTTGAAATTGAATGGCACCCGCTTCTACAAATATCTATCTATCAATCATATGTCATCACGTAAAAGCCAGTCTAAAAAAGTGTGAGTGTGATTTAAAAGATGCCATTGATTTTGCGTGTCTCAGCTCCACAGGCAGGCCGTTCCAAAGTCGAGGCGCCATGATGAAAAATGGTCGATCGCCATTAGTTTTAAGCCTTGACTTTGGAACAACCGGAAGGCCCTCAACTGAGGATCTGAGGCTCATATGTAATTAAAGGTTCAGTTATGTAGCTCGGAGCCAGGCCCATTCGTGCTTTAAAAGTTATCAGTAAAATCTTAAACTAAATTCTAAAACAGACTGGAAGCCAATGAAGTGATGCTAAAAGTGGGGAAATGTGGTGCCATCTAGTTGAATCAGTGAGAAGCCTAGCTGCTGTATTCTGAACCAGCTGGAGGCAAGAGAGGGATTTTTGGGTAATGCCGCAGGAGTGATTAGCAGTAATCTAACCGGTAGAAAATCAAGGTGTGACTCAGACGTTCAAGGTCAGGTCTGGTAAGTATTGATTTTATCCGTATTGATTTTATCCTGGCTATGGTACATAAGGTAAAAGATAACTGGATTACTTTATTGAGGTGATTTGTGAAAGTGAAATCTGAATCAAAAATGACTCAAGTTTCTGGCTGTGTAATTGATGTTGTCGGTGAAGGAACCATGGCTGAATTTGATCATGTCAGTGGTATTTTGTGAGTTGAATAGAATTATTTCGAATTTGGAGTTGTTAAGTTGGAAGAAGTTTTGCATCATCCAGAAACTGATGTCAGAGGGGCATTCATTAATAGCAGCGACTGTTCTCCGGTCCGCTAGTCTCTGTATGTTCTTTGCATAGCAGCGAAAGGACAATTTATGCCACTCAATAATCAACAGGAAGTGAAACTGCTGGAGCTTTGGTGCGGTCGACACAACCTGGAGTTGAACACACAAGACTGTCGAGATGATCGTGGACTTCAGGAAGAATCTTTCGCCTCACGCTGTCCAACTTCCCTGTGTCACCCGTTGAGACCTTCAGGTTACTGGGAATTACAGTCCCTCAGGACCTGAAGTGGGAGACTAACATCAACTCCATCCTCAAAAAGGCAGAGCAGGGGATGTATATCCTGCGGCTTTTCTAACGAAGCACGGCCTGCCACAGGAACTGTTGAGACAGTTTTACACAGCAGTCATCGACTCAGTCCTGTGTAAATCCATCAAAGTATGGTTTGGTGCTGCCACAAAAAAGGACAAACTCCGACTGCAACGAACAATCAGGACTGCCGGAAAAATCATCGGTACCCCCCTACCCACAGTCTTGGACCCTCCATATCCTGGTCACCACCTCTTAAAGCTCATTCCCTCAGGAAGGTGCTATCGAACAATGCACACTAAAACAAGCAGACATTCCAACAGCTTCTTCCCTCTTGCCTGTAAATTGGGAGAGGACTCTATCATTTGCACAACTGTAATTGTAGCAGCATTACCACATTACCGGTAACCTTTCATTGCCCAGTGACTCTCCGTGGTGTGTTTTTATGTCTCAAAAGTATTTTTTGTCAAAATGTCTGTCTATTTTTGTACTAGAGCAGCTCCAACTACCGGAGACAAATTCCTTGTGTGTTTTTGACATACTGTATTTTCACGACCATAAGGCGCACTTAAAAGTCTTACATTTTCTCCAAAATGGACGGGGCTTAGAATGAGAGTTCCAAAATCTGTAAATGTTTTTGTGTGACTTTAATGAGCGCCCCGCTTGACTGACTGGGAGCATTTTCTGACGGGACACTGCTTATATAGAGGAAGGCAGACGTGACGGAGTACAGCATGCGGACGAAAAGGGGGAAGGGTGCGCGTGATAGGGGATGCTAAAGACACGCCCCCTGTAGGTATATAGTTCCAGTACGTGCATCGGTTTGGCTAAGGACCCCCGAAAATGGCAACTACGAAGAGACACGCTTACAAAGCACAGTTTAAACGGCAAGCTATTTGTTACGCGGAGGAACATGGGAATCGAGTAGCCGCAGCCGCGAGAGAATTCAAGATCAATGAATCCATGGTTCGCAAGTGGAGGAAGCACGAAAATGAGCTTCGCCAAGTCAAGAAGACGAAGCTGAGTTTCCGCGGAAAAAAAAGAAAAACAAAACGCAGAAACAATGAGCAAAGAACAGCCGGGAGAAGCGTCTCTACAGTCACCATTCGACTGAGTGCAATAACTCTGAGCTTGCCATCATTCCGGGAGGCTTGACGAAGGAACTCCAACCGTTGGACATCCGTGTAAACAGGGCGTTCAAAGTGAAGTTGCGAGCGGCGTGGGAGCCATGGATGACAGATGGCGAACACAGCTTTACTCACACTAGGAGGCAGCTCTGGGCGAGTTACGCCACCATATGTGAATGGGTTGTGGATGCTTGGGCTAAAGTTTCTGCTTTGACTGTTGTCCGAGCTTTCGCGAAAGCCGGCATTATTGCTGAACAGCCCCCCGGCAACGAGACTGACACAGACAATGACGAGAGGGAACCCGGCGTGTTTGTTGGAGAACTTGCCCAGCTGTTCATTTCAGATACAGAAGACGAGGACTTTGATGGATTTGTGGATGAGGATTGATAAAAAAATAACGTGAGTACATTGTTAAATACTTCAATAACAGAAATCAGTTTTGCTCCCGCTGACTTTTTAAAAACATTATTTTAGCATGCATGCATGCTACCGTATGTTTTACCATGCCTGCGCCCAATAATACGGTGCGCCTTATGTATGTGTTAAATACAGAAATAGACCCCGTAACTGAGACTGCGCCTTTTATTTGGAGGAGGGCGGCTCAGTGCTATGACCAGCTCTAAAACCAGATTGAAATTTCTCAAAGAGGCTGTTAAGAGACAAATTTAAAAGCTGTGTAGAAACCACCTTCTCCAAATCTTTGGATAAAAATTTACATTTTGAAATCGGTCTAAGATTATTAAAATCCGAAGGATCAAGGATGGATTTGTTAAAAAGAGGTTTGGATCACCGCATGTTTAAAAGCAAAGGGGACTACAGCAAGCTGCCTCTGCCAGTGTGCAGATCCACCCAGGGGAGCACCACCCAGCAATCAAAGGGGTCAGGATCAATCAATGGACCAAACCCCCGATGACCAACAGCTCTGAGCCCCGGTCACCAGCGCTCTACGTGTCCGCCTCTACGCCACCGGGAACTGAAAGCCCTCCTTGGCCAGGCTAGCAGCAGCCGCAACATGGTGCCAGTGCAGGGAGCACATCACCCAGTTCAGCCGGCAAGGCAGCAAGACGCAGGTGTTTGGGTGCAAAAACCCCCAACTTCATGGAGCAAAACAGTAACAACAATAAAACATCTTGTTTGATTAGATTGTCGTTTATTGTTGGTGTATGTGTGCGTTCTGTCAAGATAGATGACAGTGCGTCCCAGTTTGTAACCTGCCTTGTGGATTCTGGTCCAATCGATCAGAAAATCATGAATAATGCTGTGAGTAATTAATCAAATAGTGGGTATGTATTCAACTGCAACGAGTACCAGGTGTTTATCTGAAAGTTGGCCTCATCATCATCAAGTGGAGAAAGTATGGCACAACAGAAACATCACCTGGAAGTCTCTCTAAAGTTGATGAAAAAACGAGAAAAGTGGTTAGGGAGGCTGCCATGAGGGCAGCAGCAACTTTAAAGCAGCAGCAGGCATTTCAGTACATGTGACAATCTCCAGTTTTCTTTATATTTTATGTTTGGTGGCAAAACATAAGCCTTTTATTTAAAGGAAAAAAAGACACTTGAAATCTCCCAGACACTAAAAATCTCCCAAACACATGGGAAAATGTGTTATGCTCCAATGAAACCAAGGTTTAACTTTTAGCCACAGTTCCACATAATACTGGTCAGTGTTAGCACAAAACCTTCAGACATCAGCTAGAGAGCTGAAGATGAACTTTCAGCCTTACAATGACCCAAAGCACACATCCAAATCAACAAAAGAATGGTTTAACAAGAAGAAAATTAAGGTTGTGGAACAACAGCCATAGTACAGACCTGAAACCAACTGAACATTTGTGAGGTGATCTAAACAGGGCTGCACACAGAAGGTGCCCTCGCACTCAGTCAAAAAGAGTGACTGACTATTTTTATTTTATTGATTTCCCCTAAAAGATTAGATTTTTCATTTGAGTTGTAAATGTCATTGGTCACATTAAAAGTGGGTAAGGTGTTGTGATGGTTTATCTTGGTCTAATTTTTTTCCATCTCAAAAACCTGGCATTTGAACACTTTTTATGCAGGTAAAATTCCACAATTGAATGGGATGCAAGATGTGAGTTAAAGTACAGTATATCAAAGCAATGCCTTAATAGTTAATAATGATAATGGGGAAGATAATGATGTTAATAATGATGGTAATGACATTGATACTGTGGAGGAAAACAAGATGTAATTGTAGTGGAGGTGTTTATTGTTGTATGGTACAACTGCACTGTATCATCCTGATAGGACTTTCTAATGTTTTATCTTGTTTAGCTACAGTATACATATTGGGAAGTGCATTATGATGCAGTCCAGTTCTCCACCACAAAAACCTACAAATACAAGTTTATATTGTACAAAGATCCTATCTAGGCAAATTCATCATAAATCTCATGAAACTAGGTACCGTATTTTCACGACCATAAAGCGCACCGTATTAAAAGGCGCAGTCTCAGTTACGGGGTCTATTTCTGTATTTAACACATATAAAGGTGCACCGTATTATTGGGCGCAGGCATGGTAAAACATACGCTAGCTTAAAATATAGCATGCATGCACGCTAAAACAATGTTTTTAAAAAGGCAGCGGGAGCAAAGTTGTAGAGTTCAGTTGTAGAGGTTGTATTTAACAATGTCCTCACGTTATTTTTTTATCAATCCTCATCCACAAATCCATCAAAGTCCTCATCTTCTGTATCCGAAATGAACAGCTGAGCTAGTTCTCCAACAAACACGCCGGGTTCCCTCTCGTCATTGTCGGAGTCAGTCTCGTTGCTGGGGGGCTGTTCAGCAATGATGCCGGCTTTCGCGAAAGCTCGGACAACAGTCAAAGCAGATACCTTAGCCCAAGCATCCACAATCCATTCACATATGGTGGCGTAACTCGCTTGGCATTGTCTCCCAGTCTTAGTTACACTTGTTTTTCACAGTGGCTGTGAGATGGACACGCAAGGAGTCACAGATCAACAGGGACGGTGACGCGTGGAAAAAGACATCCAGTCTCTTTACGTACACCTCACTCCGCCACTCTACGTACACCCTTTTGATTGGCCTTAACAATGACTTCGGCTGGAAACTTTTCTTTAGGCAGCGTCTTCCTCTTAAAAAGTTTTGACCTTGCAGTTTCTGTCCATTACCATGGCAACCAAGCACAACAGTAAAAGCCGACTTCTTGTGCCCCATTGTGCATATCGCTACCATGGTGGTGCCCTTCTCCTCTACAGTGTGGTTCACCGGGATGTCGAAAGTGAGCGAAAGTGAGCGGCGCCTCATCCATGTTGGTGATGTGGTTGGGCTGGATGTATTTGTCGGCAATCTTTTTACTGCAGTAGGAGCGGAAGATGGCCAGCTTTTCCATGTAATCCGCCGAAGTTGCTGCGCCACGGTAGTCCTTGCCCGGATGGATAGATGGCGCCGTTTTTCATAAAACGAAAGCACCAAGACGGACCTCCTTGAAAATGTTCGATTTTCATTTCTTCTGCAAGCGTTATTGCCCTCAGTCGAATGGTGACTGTAGAGACGCTTCTCCCAGCAGTTCTTTGCTCATTAATCCATTGCTCGAGTTGGTCTTCCACCTCGGACCACCTCGTCTTGTTTCCGCGGAAACTCAGCTTCGTCTTCTTGACTTGGCGAAGCTCGTTTTCCTGTTTCCTCCACTTGCGAACCATGGATTTGTTGATCTTTAATTTTCTCGCGGCTGCTCGATTCCAATGTTCCTCCACGTAACTAATAGCTTGCAGTTTAAAATGTGCTTCGCAAGTGTGTCTCCTCATAGGTGCCATTTTCGGGGGTTCTTAGCCAAAGCGATGTTGTTTTGCACAGCGCATATACCGGCGCTATATACCTACTGGGGGCGTGCCTTTAGCGTCCTCCTTCACGCTCACCGTTCCCCCTTTACGTCCGCATAGTGTCCTCAAGCAGCGTGTCGGCAGGAAATGCTCCCAGTCAGTCAAGCGGAGCGCTCATTAAAGTCACAACAACAACATTTACAGATTTTGGAACTCTGTGCACAAATAAGGCGCGCCGCATTATAACGCGACACGTCCATTTTGGAGAAAATTTAAGACTTTTAAGTGCACCTTATGGTCGTGAAAATACGGTATATTGTATATGACTGCATACACCTGAATTTTCCCAAGAAGATGAATGCATTATTTACTGAGATGTTACAAAGGAAATTTAGCAAAGATTGTGTCGGTTTTTTCAGGTTTGACTATTTTATGACATTTATTCATGGTTAAGCTGACAACACTGTCAATGATATATAAGTAAATCTACCAACATCCTTATAATGTATACTATGAATTGTGCTTTCATTTACTTCTACTGGAATCAATGACTGAGAAAATCCAGAAGAGGGCCAGTGGGATATATTGTGGCCATTTTTAAATGATCGCGAGGTGAACCAAATTGTGTGACTAGTAAATGTGAACCTGTACACCATAATGCTTACTTATTTTGAGTGTATGAGTGATGATTTACCTGTTCCAAAGTGACAAACCTTTCCAGGTGAATCACACTGTTGGATTCCAAGATGGCCTGTGAGCCCAGCCAGCCGCCAAGTACCACCAATAGGCTGGTGAACACGCACAGCAGCCAAATATTAACAAGCAGATGGAAAAGAACAAGCCAAGCCAACAGTACACCAAGGCCCAATAAACACCTCTGTCCCAGCACCTCTGCCATGACACTGAGCTGTGCTTGTCACACATGCATCAGACCTAGAAAACAATTTAGAGACTGAGTTAGGTACATTAAAAGCTAGAAAACTAGCTAGACTGTGAGCTATGTTCTCCTTAAGTGCCTAATATTAGAGCTTGGTTTAAAGCATGAAATCGCGGGTATGAGGGTCATACACAAAAATGTTACCAGATAAAAATCATAATCTTATATAAGAAGACTACAGTCTTATCTTTTTAAATAAAAAGTGGGACTTTTTTTTTTTTTTTTCCGGTAAGTCTTACTAAAGTAAACCTAACGTTCTCGTGGTGTATTATTATTTTATTTTTTTCTTTCTGTGTGGCCCTAATACTCCTTTTGACATACAGAATGAGCTTTTGGGGAAGACGGGCATTTAACTCCCACAAGTTCACAAACCTCCAGTTTCCGTAGTTCCACGGTATTTACTGTATTTGGCTATTTAGCTGCTCTAATTCATTCGGATTTTTTTTTTTAAACCGCCGTTGGCAAAGCGATTGCATGTTGAAGATAACTGCTTGATTGCTTAGTAGTAGTTGAGAACCAGTTGTGCTCATCTTTAACGTTTTAATATTGAGTCGTCGTCGCAGCTGTCCCCCCCCCCCCCCTCCCCCGTTTGTGCAAACGTTTCACGCTGTATGTTACATTTGAAAATCGTTATGTATCCCTGTTACAGGTTTCTAAATGTAAGGTTTACACAGCTGCTCATTTCACCTTGACGAAGAAACAAAATGACGACACTGTCGGGGTAGAAAGATATTACAGTATTAATTATATGGTTTCCTTGTTGAATGGCTCATAATGACAGAACATTATTTTACCTTAGAGCATGCTTACCATAGTTAAAATAGAGCAACAATAACATCCAAGCCATTTCAAGCTTTCCACCAACGAGAGGTCCCGTGAGCGGTTTACTTCCGGTAGCGTGACGTCATTGTAAAAGGGACCCGCCCCTCGTGACTTCACTCAATCGTCCAATATTCCCCAGTACAGTGGAGTGCGGTGTTTGTTTCTATTATAGTTGTAGTCTTGATAAATAGCACTATTTGAAATATTAAATATATTTTTATGAAGTTAAATGATAGGTTTATGATTGGCTATAAATGTCACAAGATCCCAGCAAAGTATTAATTTTGCCTTAATTAAGCTCGGCACGGGGCAACTCACTTCACCATACTGTCGTTCCTTGTAGAGCGGTGCGACATAACGCTATACAGTATATCATATATATACGTTATAAAACACCTAATTGTCTTTTACATCGTTAGATTTACTTTGTCGCTACGAAAGGAACCCTGTAATTTCTTTTCCTCCGCTTAGTAATACTTTCACTGGATAAATGGTAGGCATACTTGAATGTTACTTAAAATACTGTGTTATATTTATTTTAATTCTTTGCACATTCCTTGAAAGTGGTTGTACTACTAGATATTTTGAATGGTATCTAGTATTTGGCCACTGGATTTCTTTTAAAGCAATCATTTATTAATTTAATTGTGTGGTCTATATAAGATATTTATTTTATAGATAAAGTGGAGTTTCACCCCCGAGACAATGCCACCTTGGCCGCCATATCAGAAACTGCCCCTGATTATCGGGATATAAAATTACCTACAACCCCAATTCCAATAAAGTTGAGACGTTGTGTTAAACATCAATAAAAACAGAATACAATGATTGTTCAACCTATAGTTAAATGACTACACTACAAAGACAAGATATTTAATGTTCAAACTGATAAACTTTATTGTTTGTAGCAAATAATCATTAACTTAGAATTTTATGGCTGCAACACATTCCAAAAAAGCTGGGACAGGGTCATGTTTACCACTGTGTTACATCACCTTTTCTTTTAACAACATTCAATAAATGTTTGGGAACTGAGGACACTAATTGTTGAAGCTTTGCAGGTGGAATTCTTTCCCATTCTTGCTTGATGTACAGCTTCAGCTGTTAAACAGTCTGGGGTCTCCGTTGTCGTATTTTACGCTTCATAATGCGCCACACATTTTTAATGGGAGACAGGTCTGGACTGCAGGCAGGCCAGTCTAGTACCCGAAATCTTTTACTACGAAGCCACGCTGTTGTAACATGTGCAGAATGTGGTTTGGCATTGTCTTGCTGAAATAAGCAGGGCCGTCCATGAAAAAGACGTTGCTTGGATGGCAGCATATGTTTCTCCAAAACCTGCATGTACCTTTCAGCATTAATGGTTCCTTCACAGATGTATAAGTTACCCATGCCATTGGCACTAACACAGCCCCATACCGTCAGAGATGCTGGCTTTTGAACTTTGCGTCCATAACAGTCCGGATGGTTCTTTTCCTCTTTGGCCCGGAGGACACGACGTCCACAATTTCCAAAAACAATTTGAAATGTGGACTCGTCAGACCACATAACACTTTTCCACTTTGCATCAGTCCATCTTAGTGCAGCCCTATGGGGGGCACAAGCCAGTGCAAACTGTAGGCCGGTCCCAAGCCCGGATAAATGCAGAGGGTTGCGTCAGGAAGGGCATCTGGCTTAAAACTTTGCCAAACAAATATATGCGTTCATCCAAAGAATTCCATACCGGATCGTTAACAACGTCCGCCGCCGGTGCCATCAACCTGCAGGGCGCCGGTGGAAATTCAGCTACTGTGGGTTGAAGTCGAAGAAGAAGAAGAGGTAGAAAGCGGGTTCTTCGGCAGAAAGAGAAGAGGAAAGCACAGAGCCTAGAACTGAATCTGGGGACTATGACAGGAAAATCTCGGGAGTTGGTTGATATGATAATTAGGAGAAAGGTTGATATATTGTGTGTCCAGGAGACCAGGTGGAAAGGCTAGAAGTTTCGGGGCAGGGTTTAAATTATTTTACCATGGTGTAGATGGGAAGAGAAATTGAGTCGGGGTTATTTTAAAAGAAGAGTTGGGTAAGAATGTCTTGGAGGTGAAAAGCGTATCAGATCGAGTGATGAGGCTGAAACTTGATATTGTGTATGAAATGCGCTATATAAATAAATTTGCTTTGCTTTCCTTTCCTTTATATTTGTGTTTTTTCCTTGACTGTTGATTTCAAATTCAATTCGTTGCTAACAATGTAATTATGTAGCAAACTATTGCCGGAGGAATTGTGAATTTGAAGTAATATGGTGAGGTGACTATACATTTGTGGTTTTGATAGTCACAAGAGCCCTCTGAGAAAAACCATAACTATGATGTGGCCAGCGAAAAAATGAGTTTGACACCCCTGCACTACAGGAAGTTTGCACCATATAACACTTTAGGACCACTGGTCTAGGGTGTTGTTTTTTTTACATAATTGTTCTCCATGGGACGCTCAAAGTAAACCCTTCCATCCATCCCTTTTCTGTACCGCTTGTCCTCACTAGAGTCGCCGGCGTGCTGGAGCGTATCCCAACTATTTTCGGGCGAGAGACGGGGTACACCCTGAACTGGTCGCCAGCCAATCGCAGGGCACATATAAACAAACAACCATTCGCACTCACATTCACACCTACAGGCAATTTAGAGTCTTCAATTAACCTACCATGCATATTTTTGGCATGTGGGAGGTGTAAAGGACATGCTCTTGCCAGATGGCAGCATGACCCCCAATCTCGGAATAAATGGTAAATCGCCTCATATTATTACATATATTTAAAAGAATGACTAACCAATTTTGAAATCAGAAGTCAAGGATAATAGGTTGTTCAGTTACTGTATTAAAAAAAAAAAAAAAAGGGATACTTGGTAACAAAAATTGCTGGTAATATTTTAACATTTATTAGATATGACAATTTGAAATTTTGATCCAGATTTTAGAGTAATGGAAATTGATGCACATGATTATTATTTTTTTCGCGGGCCACATAAAATGATGTGGCAGGCCGGATCTGGCCGCCGGACCTTGAGTTTGATGCCTGTGCTGTGAACTAACGTTTAAATGTTTCTGGGCCTCTCAAATGTCCTACCCCCATAATAATACATACTATTATCTAATAATCAGGTTTTTACTGCGGCCATCCTATGGAGATTATCAAAGTCAATTTTAGAAAGTCAGTTTAAAACATGCACATTATACATTAACAAAGTATTAGCCCACTGTAATGTGTTCTTCATTTACTGACAAAACTGTAAAATAAAAACCTGCCTTTGACCTCAAACAATGCGGTGTTCGGCACTGGATCCACCTTACATTGCAAGCTCGTTTCATAACCTGTTGCCATCCACACCAGACACCAACATAAGCATGAAATATACTGCAAGTGCCTCTTTGGATTTTCTGCTGCACCAGCAAACCAGGTCCGTAAAATTCAGCACTTCTCTTTGTTGGGTAGAAAAGAGCAGACGAAGAAAAATCCAACTTTTTTCATGCTTTCAATTGTATTTGTTGTATCGTACAAGGTATGTTAATGCTCTTTAAATCACACAGCATGTATAAGTAGGATTTAAATATTTGTTCCTCACAATACTTATATTAATTCTAAACATAAGGGTCACTGCGAAAATAAATCAAAAATTAAATATTGAATTAAAGACAGCTTGTAGTGTATTGTTATTGGAATGTATGTGCGCTAAGTACTGCTGTTTGACCTGCCGGTATTGAGTACTTTTAAATAATACCAAATGAGCAATTTCGGGTATTAAAATGAGTGAAGATGGAGGAAATGGGCTGTGCTGACTAGTATAACCTCCCTAATCTTATTTGTTCAGTGTGGTTGACTCTTGAGCTGGTGTGGGAACATTTTTCTGGAAGACCTTCAGAGCCAAAAGGTCCGTCATTAATATACGCGAATTCATACATTCCAAACGTCCAGGATTTCCAGCGCGCTTTCGTTGACAGCACGATTGCGTTAAGAGTTTAGCTCAGCAGGGACACTTGCACCTTCCTCCGTCATGAATAGGCAGATGACTTGTGAGACGTTACCTTTGTTGAAGGTAAGTAAAAGGCAAATCTAAAGGCTCATTTGTCTTGATACCAAGTTTGTTTTGTGTGTCTGAATTTCAAGGACAACTTTTGAAATTAACATCATTTAACATGTCTTCATTACCTCTAAACTAATGATATCCTTGTCTCTATAGGCTTCATTTTCCTCTGACAGTATCCACACAACAGGAAAGTCCAGACTATGGAGTTCTTTTGTCAAGATGATCACTCACATGTCACTGTGCAAACTGTGTAAGTATTAAGCTGCTTAATAATGGAAAAATACGTCGCTTAAGATGGATTTTATCATGAATAAACAGTACAGAACAGTACAGTCATTTTATATATATATATATATATATATATATATATATATATTTTTTTTTTTTAAGTGCTTTTATTTTTGTGCCTGCATTTATCACTGCGTTATTTAAAATGTTCTTTGCCTCTTCCAGTTCCTTTAGTTCTAGTGGGGGTTGTGGTGTTTGTAGTGAGCGGGATCACTGGAGACCCCCTGTATGAATGCCTTCAAGACACCGACTACAGTGAGCTTCTAGATATTGTTGATAAAGGACTCCCTACCACAAAGAAACCTCAACACGTAGCAATTATTGGGGGTGGCGTCGCTGGACTCACCGCAGCCAGGTTTTTGGAAGATGCCGGCCATAAGGTGAAGTAACTCCGCTTCGTTTTGTCTAAAAGCTCTCGTGCGTCATGAAAACGTGAGAAGACTGATAATGTGATCTGATACACAACAAGGTGACCATCATAGAAGCCAGTCACCGTATTGGAGGACGCGTTGAGACCTTTAGGAACACAAGGGAAGGCTGGTATGCAGAGGTGGGCGCCATGCGGATCCCCAGCTTTCATAAGTGAGTGGAGTGACTCTTGACACTATTTTAGCTTTCTGCATGGGGGTTTCTGGTCCTATGCACTCAGTTGACATCGACATTACAGGTATTCAGCATTTGCTTGCAATTATGTTGCCATTAATATTATTATTACCTCTTTGTAGCTCATTATAAATTGGTGATTGAAACTTCCCAGACACTGGGACTTTATTGTTTTAAGTACAGCTGAAAACAAGGAACACATTTGAAGCTCTCTGTCACCTATGTCCCAAATTTTCTGAACTGTAGCTCAATGATGTGAGGCAACAGCACAGTTGGTAATGGTTAGAACGCCTGCCTCACAGTCGAGAGATTCTCAGGCCCTTTTTTGTTCAGTCGGCATGTTCTCCCCACAATATGGCTAATGACTCAAATTTCAAAGTGTGAGGCTCCTTATCAGGACAATCAGTACCGCCAATGGGTGAAAGGATGATTTGAGGCAGTTGGATCCTATCATTAAATATGTACAGTATTTGCACAGCATTATCAATTATCAACGAGCTGCTTTGCACTCAACAAACACACTAGGTTAAAGTAATTATTGTTGGACTTGAAATCAAGTGACACTATTTGCCTGTGTCTCCTGCATGCATTTAATAAAATGTAATTTCTGTTCACGTATATATTTACATTGCCTCCTATTTTTTTTTTTTTTTGCAATAACATGCTGTATTTTCCACAGGATCCTGCTCTCCTTTGCCTCCAAATTAGAAATTCCCTTGAACCATTTTATCCAAAATGACATGAACACCTACTTTTTGCTAAATGGAAACCTTCATAAAAACTTTGCAGTGGTGAACAACCATGATGTGCTTAACTACACGCTGGATGAGGGAGAGAGGGGGAAGTCAGCTGCGCAGCTCTTCAGTGAAACTCTGTGGAAGGTTTGTAGATATTCCGTGCTCAATTGGAATCATTCCATCTCTCAATTTTCTGTGGAGCGTATCCTCTGCAGGGTGTTAGTGTAGCTGGAGCCTCCCCAACCTGATTAAGAATGACTGTAGGTCACCAGTCCATCACAGGGCTGACACATTAAAACAGCCAACTATGAACACTCACACATCCTGCTATAATAGTGTACTTTCAATTATATCATTTTTACTCATTTTTTACATCGTCACATTGTGATGAGAATGAGTGTTTATGCACTAAATGTTGAAACCAATGTGCAGGTGAGAGATGATCTTCAGACAAGTGGTTGCGGTGCAATGTTGGACAAATATGATTCCTACACAGTCAAAGTAAGGAATATGTACTGTATTGGTTGACGAGGCTCGTCAAGGTTGACTCTGACCAAAGACAGAAAGAATTAAATGATTATTATTATTATTGTTTGTCAATAGGAATACTTGGTGAAAGAGGGCAATCTGAGTCGTGGTGCGTTGCAGATGATTGGAGCCATCCTGAATGAAAACAGCCTCTTTTACACATCCATGCTAGAGATGTTGTACGTTCAGTTCGACATCAATGACAACACTGAGTAAGAACATATTTTATATACAATGAGTAATATTTTATGCAATGTTTTATATTTTAAACATAAAATATACTGCTATATTTACTGTATATCATCATTATAATTCGATCGTTTTCAGTTCAAGTTCGTGGTAGTCAATCACTTTCTGCCACCTGCAACTATCTAGGCGCCGTACCCTGGCACCTATTGTTTACAAACATTGCAAAAGTTTGTAAGGGGTGCTTTTTAGTGGTTTAGTTTGTCTGTCACGCATGCACACACACACACACACAAACCCAAAGACAAAGTTGCAGATTCGGAATAATTAAATTTATCATTTGAGCAACATCTGCCACATTTCATGCAAGTGGACGTAAAAAGTCCTGTTCAAATGCCAGGTTTATGTGGTTTAAAAAAAAAAGAGAGAGAGTTCAGATAAATCATTTCAAAACATTTTGAGATGTACAGGTTACAGGTCACATTAATGGTGGAAAACGTTTTGATATGTTTGATCATAGTGTAATTTTTTTTTCAATCTCACAAAAACCTGGCATTTGAACAGGAGTGTGTAGACTTTTTATATCCACTGTAGGAAATGTTATATAGAAACCAATGATAGGATTCAGCAGGACGTTGCAAATCATTTGTGTTACTCTGAATGCTTTTCCAGGTACTTTGAAGTGACCGATGGCTTTGACCACCTAACAACGGCTCTCTACGGGGCATTAAATGCCACAACCCTTCTCAACTCCAAAGTCAAACTCATCGACCAATCAGGAGGCAGAAATGTGACAGTGACATACCAGCACCGGCGTACTCCAAGTTCCCTGACCAACCTGACGGTAGACCATGCCCTGGTTACAGCCACAGCCAAGTCTACCCTCTTCATTGACTTCCAGCCACCGCTTTCTGGGGACAAAATGGAAGCCCTGCGTTCAGTTCACTACGCAAGCTCCACCAAAGTGATTCTGAGCTTTAGAGAGCGCTTTTGGGAAAAAGAGGGTATCAGGGGAGGGAAGAGCATCACAGACCGACCGTCTCGCTTTATTTATTACCCCAGTCACAGTTTCCCCGGAACAGACGCAGGAGTCCTGCTCGCATCTTATACTTGCTCTGATGATTCCACCCTCTTTCAAGGTGTGAGCGAAGAAGAGCTGATGGCTGTGGTCCTGGACGACTTGGTAAAGATCCATGGAGACGATATCAGGTCTCTATATACTGGCGGACTGGTGAAGAAGTGGGGCTTGGACCCCTACAGCCTGGGAGCCTTTGCCCTGTTCACACCCTACCAGGGCCTTTATGCCACAGAACTATTCCAGAGTGAGGGACGTGTGCACTTTGCAGGGGAACACACCGCCTTACCTCATGGCTGGATAGAAACTTCCATGAAATCTGCTCTCAGAGCTGCCAAAAATATTAATAGCCTCACAATTTAAGCCTATTGTAAATAAATAAATAAGGTCATTGAAACACCAGACACAGTTTACATTTCAGTTAGATGTATTTTATAGGTACATAAAGTTGTAATATTTAATTTTTCATACACTAGCCTAAGTTTATGCCTATTTAAATACTGTACACCAGTAATCACTTTTGTTACAATGACTACAGTTTGCCTCAACAATTGTTACAATGACTACAGTTTGCCTCAACTTTCTATTCCAGAAATCTGGGAATTCAGTCACCTGGAATACTTCAGGCCGAGAATCATTTGTTAAAATGTATGTAAATTAAATGTCCCAGATGATGGGCTTTTAATACTCGTGTTTTGATTTGGTACATTGTACTTCTTTACAATGCATAGTATGCATCTCAATTCAAATTGAGTGTCATAAAAACTGTTTTATAACAACTCTGTAGTATTGTATAGGGCGTACAAATGATAAAACACCTTCAGGGTCAATAAGTATGTTTATTACATTGAATTGACTTCAAAGTGCAAAGGCATAAGACTGAAATGATGCCTAACTGGCTACATTTGATGTCATGATGCCCTTAGGTGTAAATGTGAGGCGTCTGTCTCTTGACCATGATGCATTCATTGTATTTATGTGACATTGAAGCAAACATTTTGGCGTAATGATACTGTACCTCAAATACTTCAAGTAAAATTTAAAATTACAAGGTAAAATTAGTATTTAACAAACTAGTTTGCATTTTTTGGGAGCAAATAAAGGTTTGAAGCATTTTGCTGTGGGGGTTTTGTGTTGAAGTCACAAGTTGTGTTCAGTGCAATCTTCAGAATGCAGTTTTATCATTTCAGGTGAAATACAGTAATTGAAAGTTAATCATCTTCACTAGTCTCTTCAAGGTACATTTGCACTAAAAAAACATCCATTTATAGAGCTGTATCAAAAATTATCCCTTTACAGATACAACAATGATAAATTCTGACTTATGCTGGGTAGTACTTTAAAAATAGAATTGCACTAGCTGTAGTTTGGACTACTGCAACAGCTAAACAGAATGACTTGAAATTTTTTCAATACTTGAAATACTTACTATATCTACCTTATCGCAGATTGATGTTCATCACAACCATAACTGTGATGATGCAATGTAGTTCTACGCCATCTTGTTAAATGATTGTAAAAGCAGACTTTTGAACGCAGCTCTGGTATTTCATTTGAGTGGTTATGTACCTAACGTGCATTTGATTTGTAGAGGGAAATACATTCCACAAGCACATTCATTAAAAAGTGTTTTTAATGAACCCAGACAAGATCCGGTCACTTCCAATATCAGCCAGTTTACTTTTGTCCAAATTCAATGACCACTGCATTCAAACATGAAATGCTCATTGCTGCTGGTTGCTAGCAACACGCCTGACAGCAGATCATAGGAGCGATACTGTCCTCACAAACATGTTAGTAATAAAAACATTTTATTCATATGCTAACAGAATCCAGCAAAGGGCTATGTCAAGTCCATCAGTCAATGAGTGCCTTTCTGCACCATCTGAGTGAAGCGGTTGGTGATGGCCAAGGTGGTGTCGATGAACCGCTCCACACAACTCACAAGGCAAGTCTCTGTCCTGTAGTCTAATTTCGTCCCTGGACTGTCCACACACTTGTCCCAGCACACATCTGTGAAGTTGTGCACCTGAAATAAGTACAATGATGGGCATGGATTAGGGCTGCACGATATTTTTTTTTTAGCATCCCCATCGCGATGTACGTGTGCACAATAGTCACAATGCAGTGTCGGCTGTGATGTTGGTGTGCTGTAATATACAGTAAATCAACTGTAATATTAAGTGACCAGCAGAGGGACCTGTTTGGACATGCTCTGCTCAAAAGATTAAAGAGACTCTATGCAGATATCAGTGTTTTGTTTAAAAATACATAAATATCTTTGAAGTGCTGAAAACATATGGAAATTAAAATACATAAATATCTTTGAAGTTCTGAAAACATATAGAAAGACTTATAATAATATAGTGCTGAATTGTTAGGATACAGCTGAAGCATCTTTTTCACTGTTTGAATTTTCCTGATTTTGTGGGCGGGACTAAAACACAGCCCCGTGACGTCAAGGGGCTAGGGTGTATACTTTCTCGCGCCAGTTCCCTCCCCCACTATATAAGGACAAAGTGACATCATTTCGTTTGGCTATGCTGCTCAGTTGTGCGTTATCTCGGCTTAGCTTCCATAACAAGGCCCATTTACCACTCCAGCGTGCAGTTAGCAAGCTAACGATGGCCATCCATCCATCCATCCATCCATCAATTTTCTACCGCTTATCAGAGGTCGGGTCGCGGGGGCAGTAGCTTTAGCAGGGACGCCCAGACTTTCCTCTCCACAGCTACTTCATTCAGCTCTTCCGGGGGGATCCTGTGGCATTCCCACCAGGGAGGCATCCGAATCAGATGTCCCAGCCACCTCATCTGCCCCAGCCACTTCAATGTGGAGGACCAGTGACTCTACTCTGAGATCCTCCTGGATAACTGAGCTTCTCACCCTATCTCTAAGGGAGAGCCCGGACACCCTGCGGAGGAAACTCATTTCGGCCGCTTGTATCCGGGATCTTGTTCTTTCGGTCACGATCCACAGCTCAAACGGCAGAGTCCAACTTTCACCGGAAACAAGTCTGACTTACTGCCGGCAATGCGGACCAAGCTCTGACACCGGTCGTACAGGGAGCGAACAGCCCATATCAGGGGGTTTGGTACCCCATACTCCCGATGCATCCCCCACAGGACTCCCTGAGGGACACGTTCGAACGCATTCTCCAACTACACAAAACACATGTAGATTGGTTAGGAGAACTCCCATGCACCCTCGAAGACCCTGCTGAGGGTGGAGAGCTGGTCCACTGTTCCACAGCCAGGACAAAAACCACACTGCTCCTCCTGCATCTGAGATTCGTCTTCCCGATGGACCCTCCCTCTCCAGCACCCCTGAATAGACGTTACCAGGGAGGCTGAGGAGTGTAATTGGAACACACCTTCCGGTGGACCCCTTCTTAAAAAAGGGGACCACCATCCCAGTCTGCCAATCCAGAGGCACTGTGCCCGATGTCCACACGATGTTGCAGAGGCGTGTCAACCAGGACAGCCCCATAACATCCAGAGCCTGTAGGAACTCCGGGCGAATCTCATCCACCCACGGGGCCTTGCCACCGAGGAGCTTTTTAACCACCTCTGTGACCTCAACCGCAGAGATAGGAGAACCCGCCTCAGAGAACCCAGACTCTGCTTCCTCATGGGAAGGCGTGTTGGTGGAATTGAGGTCTTCGAAGTATTCTCCCCACCGACTCACAACGTCACGAATTGAAGTCAGCAGCACCCCATCCCCGCTATACACAGTGTTGAGTGTGGACTGAATGGGTGGCGAGAATGGGGAAATTAAATGCCAGTATTTTTAGGGTAACGGCCCATTAGTAACACACACACACACACACACATATATATATATATATATATATATATAATATAAATACTGCCAGTTCTGTTGAAAATGTAATTGCAAGGGGATGATCATTATTGTTTCTGCATCAACACGACTCTATAAAGTACTGACCTTCCTAAAATAAACAATGAACAATGTCCGTTTAAAGTTTACATCAGCTACGTCAGTGGGACCGTACCAACAAGAATTGCTACTTGTTTCACGTTATAGTTGTCAGCCACCATTTCAATGCAGCCCGTGTGGTTTCATTCCCGTAAGAAGGCTGCACACTGGGTCCACAAACCTTGGGGTACAAACCTGGGCCTGGAACTGCGCCTTCTGCTGCTCGATGGCGATCAGTCGCTGGAGCTCTGTCGCTTCCGCTTTCTCCGACACACTGAGATGATCAAAACCGTCCATTACGCTTCTTAAAAGGAGACAGTACTGCTGCTTTTCAGCATAGACGGTTTTGAGCAACCGAGGTAACGTGACCTTCCGTATTACGGGCTGCGCGTGCGTGCGACCTCTGCTTCGTAACCGTTCGGGTCGACAACCGCGGAAACACAATTTATGGGACGCTCACGTTTGTAAAGTACGAGTGACGCAATCAAAAAGCGTGAAAGGATTCAGGAGGAAACCGTGCTGGAAAAGCAACGCGACGTTTAATTGTGTATATGGGGGGTGTTTTCAGAAACACATTCAAAAAAATAAACAATGCTTGCTTTTTTACGTACATACAATCAATAATTTGTAATTTGTAATCAATAATAACTACATTGGCTGTCATAATTTGTCGTGGAAAAGCGGGAGTTGACGTTACATTTATTCTCTCGTTTCACGTACATTATCTTTGTATCCTGAAGATTCAACAACAACTTCCGGGTAAGATGTGGTGACCTTGGTCGGTTGATCATCATGGCGGCTATCGTCCGGTTGAGTTCTGTTTGTCGCAGAGGAGTTCAGCGTAAGAATACTATTTTGTTTCGTAACCATTTTGTCTGTTTTGGATTTAGGCACATCTGGCATGTTCATGCCTTTTTACTGTCTTTTTGGCGCTGTTTTGATGGTCATGACTTTAAGCAAGCTTTTTTTTTCGTATTTGAATCACTCCAAAAGGCAGTTTTCTTCGCTGTTTAGCTAATAAACGATTATAAGTAATCCGTTTCTAGAGGAACATAGTGATTATGTAGGCGACTCCCCAGTAAAACTGACAGTGCCATTTTCCAACTCGATTGTCAGGTTTGCATAAATTAATCATTATCATAAGCCTCGTTTTTATATGTCAACATTCAGTTCTCAATCCGGCTGAGATTTCGAGAATCTGAGTAATTAAACGTTTGATAAAGTGTTTAATTTTGAGGGTCTGAACAACTAGCAGTAGTCCTGTACAGGGTATACAATTCCAATGAAGTTGGGACGTTGTGTTAAACATAAATAAAAACAGAATACAATGATTTGCAAATCATGTTCGACCTATATTTAATTGAATGCACTACAAAGACTATATTTAATGTTCAAACTGATAAACGTTGTTTTTAGCAAATAATCATTAACTTAGAATTTTATGGCTGCAACACGTTTCAAATAAACATTCAATAAACCTTTGGGAACTGAGGACACTAATTGTTGAAGCTTTGTAGGTGGAAATCTTTCCCTTTCTTGCTTGATGTACAGCTTCAGCTGTTCAACAGTCCGGGGTCCCCGTTTTCGTATTTTACGCTTCATAATGCGCCACCCATTTTTAATGGGAGACAGGTCTGGACTGCAGGCAGGCCAGTCTAGTACCGAACTCTTTTACTACGAAGCCACGCTGTTGTAACACGTGCAGAATGTGGTTTGGCATTGTCTTGCTGAAATAAGCAGGGGCGTCCATGAAAAAGACGTTGCTTGGATGGCAGCATATGTTTCTCCAAAACCTGTATGTACCTTTCAGCATGAATGGTGCCTTCACAGAGGTGTAAGTTACCCATGCCATTGGCACTAACACAGCCCCATACCGTCACAGATGCTGCCTTTTGAACTTTGCGTCCTTAACAGTCCGGATGGTTCTTTTCCTCTTTGGCCCGGAGGATACGATGTCCACAATTTCCTTTTGGACTCGTTGGACCACAGAACACTTTTCCACTTTTCATCAGTCGGGCCCAGAGAAGCCGGCGGCGTTTCTGGGTGTTGTTGATAAATGGCTTTTGCTTTGCATAGTAGAATTTCAAGTTGCACTTACGGATATGGTGCCGAACTGTATTTACTGACATTGGTTTTCTGAAGTGTTTCTGAGCCCATGTGGTGACATCCTTTACACATTGATGTCGGTTTTTTGATGCAGTGCTGCCTGAGGGACCGAAAGTCACGGGCATTCAATGTTGGTTTTCGGCCTTGCCGCTTACATGCGGTGATTTCTCCAGATTCTCTGAACCTTTTGATGATATTATGGACCGTAGATGATGAAATCCCTAAATTCCTTGCAATTGTACGTTGAGGAACATTGTCCTTAAACTGTTCGACTATTTTCTCACGTACTTGTTCACAAAGAGGTGAACCTCAGCCCATCTTTGCTTGTGAATGACAGAGCAATTCAGCGAAGCTCCTTTTATACCCAATCGTGGCACCCACCTGTTCCCAATTAGCCTGTTCACCTGTGGGATGTTCCAAACAGGTGTTTGATGAGCATTCCTCAACTTTCTCAGTCTTTTTTGACATCTGTCCCAGCATTTTTGGAACACGTTGCAGCCATAACATTCTAAGTTAATGATTATTTGCTAGAAACAATAAAGTTGATCAGTTTGAACATTAAATATCTTGTCTTTGTAGTGTATTCGATTAAATATAGGTTGAACATGATTTGCAAATCATTGTATTCTGTTTTTATGTTTAACACAACGTCCCAACTTCATTGGAATTAGGGTTATAGAAGGAAATTATTCACAATATTTAGGTATGTGCATACATTTTTCAAGTTGAATTGATTTACGTGCGATATTAAGTAAGTTATGACTTTAAAATCGGTGAAAATACATTAAATTATGGCCAACCTTTTAATCCAAAGTCAATGGGGGTCGAGATTTTACATGCAACATTTTTTGTTGAATCAGAGTTTCAAACTTTAATAACAATCTTTACTATTCAAAATGCATAATTATAAGTGTGGCTCATTGAGTGACCACTTTCGACAGCCATTCAATGGTGGATATGCACATACTTGCACTATTAGAGCAATAACTGATAATTCTGAAGTACGTTTATATACTGGTGTGATAATGCCATTTAATTTTTAGTTTTGGGAAATCGTAAAATAATAAAAATCTGGAACAGTGTAGATTTGTGTTCAAACTATCCTGTTTTTAATATTGTTTATTAAACATGATGTATTCTTTTGTTTCCCCCCCCAGCTCTGTTCTATCAAAGCACCTTGCTGGCAAGGCCATTGGTCATCCCAAACAAACACCAGGAGCAGACTTACCTGCTCACTGCAAGGATTCATGCATCCCAAGGTCTAAATGGTTTGTATACAAATGCTGTTGGTTCAGGGGTGGACATTTGTAATTGGCCCAGGAGTCGGCAGTTTGTATGAGCAGGAAAATATAGACCACTGTGATGAGTGGTAGCTGCTAAGATATGTCCCGCTTTTAGTTAGTTAATATTATCAGATTTTTATTTTCTACCCAACACATTATCACGCCACCGCAATCAGCGAACACTTGCACACATAAAGTGCTGCTTCGTTATTCATTACATGTACAGTGGATATAAAACATCGAGACTTCCCCGTTCAAATGTCAGGCGTTTGTGATATCATAAATTAGACCAAGATAAATCATTTCAACACTTTGTCTATCAATAATGGGATCTATAAACTGTATCACTCAATGGAGGGGGGAAAAAAATGTTGAGAGGGGAATTAAAAAAACAAAAACAAGATAATGTGGTTGCATTCAGTCCCCTCCAACAGTATTGGAACGGCAAGATCAATTCCATTGTTTATGTCGTATACCGAAGACATTTGGGTTTCAGCTCAAAAGATGAATATGAGACAAAAGTTCAGAATTCCCGCTTTTATTTCATGGTATTTACATCTACATGTGTTAAACAACTCAGAGCAGAGCACCTTCTGTTTGAAGGCTCCCACTTTTCAAGTGAGCAAAAGTATTGGAACAGATGTTTAAATTAACTTTATGTGAATAACAATTCGTATTTGGTGGCATAACCCTTACTTGCAATAACTGCATCAAGCCTGCGACCCATTGACTTCACCAGACTGTTGCATTCTTCATTTGAAATGCTTTTCCAGGCCTTTATTGCAGCCTCTTTCAGTTCTTGTTTGTTTCTGGGGGTTTCTCCCTTCAGTCTCCCCTTCAGGAGGTAATGCTCTATTGGGTTAAGGTCCGGTGATTGACTTGGTCAGTCGAAGACCTTCCAATTTTTCCCCCTGATGAAGTCTTTTGCTTTGTTGGCAGTTGGGTCATTTATTGTTTTGTTGCATGATGAAGCTTCTCCTGATTAGTTTGGATGCATTTTTCTTTGGTTTTATTTTTGTTGTTTTTTTTAACATCATGAAATGTGGCATTTGAACAGGGTGTGTGTATTTTTTATATCCACTGTAAATGTATGAAAAACATTGAGGCCATTAATATACATGAAATGTAAAACAGCAATTATGGCAGTAACTAAGTGAGCCGTATTCATGTGCTGCTCGTAGTTCGTAACTTCAAAATGTCGTATGTAGGGACCGTTGTAAACCGAGTACCCCTTTATCAAGTTTTCTACAGTTGTTAGGGATATATTTTGCCTCATTGCAACCCCCATGATTCTATGTGGCTGTGTCCAAGTTATCCAAGTTGTCTTATTTAAATTTAGTACAATTAAATACAATGCATGTTTCTTTTATTTTAAAGCGAGCTCTGGCTCCAAAGCCGCCTCTCTGCACTGGACAGCTGAGCGAGTGTTGAGCATCCTGCTGCTGGCCATGGGGCCTGCTGCCTATTTTCACCCCGGCCCTGCAATAGATTACTCTCTGGCTGCTGCACTCACCCTACATGGACACTGGTAAGCTGCACTGAGCTGGGCAATCAAAGGTTGATACAGCGTGGCAAAAAAGTATTTAGTCAACCACCCATTGTGCAACTTCTCCCACTTAAAAAGATGAGAGAGGCCCGTAATTTTCATCATAGGTATACCTCACCTATGAGAGACAAAATGAGGAATAAAAATCCAGAAAATCACTGTCTGATTTTTAAAGAATTTATTAACATATTATTGTGGAAAATAAGTATTTGGTCAACAACAAAAGTTCATCTCAATACTTTGTTATATACCCTTTGTTGGCAATGACAGAGGTCAAATGTTTTCTGGAAGTCTTTCAAGGTTTTCACACACGGTTGCTGGTATTTTGGCCCATTCCTCCATGCAGATCACCTCGAGAGCAGTGATGTTTTGGGGCTGTCGCTGGACAACACAGGCTTTTAACTCCCTCCAAAGATTTTCTATGGGGTTGAGATCTGGAGACTGGCTAGGCCACTCCAGGCCCTTGAAATGCTTCTTGCGAAGCCACTCCTTCCTTGGCCGGGTGGTGTGTTTGGGATCATTGTCATGCTGAAAGACCCAGCCACATTTAATCTTCAGTGCCCTTGCTGATGGAAGGAGGTTTTTACTCAAAATCTCATAATACATGGCCCCATTCATTCTTTCCTTTACACATCAGTCATCCTGGTCCCTTTGCAGAAAAACAGCCCCAAAGCAGGATGTTTCCACCCCCATGCTTCACAGTAGGTATGGTGTTCTTTGGATGCAACTCGGCATTTTCCCCCCCTCCAAACATGACAAGTTAGGTGAGGTATACCTATGAAGAAAATTACAGGCCTTTCTCATCTTTTTCAGTGGGAGAACTTGCACATTTGGTGGCTGGCGAAATACTTTATTTGCCCCCACTGTAATTGGGGATGGGAATCAAATATTAAACCACCACTGATATACCAACACTCACGCAAACACATTTTAATAACTAGCCTAAATGATGCCTAGGGATGGGCATTTGACTACATTTTAGGCATTTACTATAAGATTGCATGGTTAACCAGTACGAGAAAAGTATCTCAGTACCTCGTTGTCGAAATGATACCACGTTTTTAGCACCTGTGCTTAAAGTGCAGCCACGGCACATTGTTGGATATTGTCTTTAACAATATATTATAATATTGTCTTTAACCTTCTTGGACACAAGATTTAACAGTTTTGTTATCATAGAGGAAGAATGGAAAGCAATGCTTGTGGAGCAAACTGATGAAGCTTCACCACAGCCAGTGAAGCGGGTTCGAGCAGCAGCATCAGCAAGATCAGGGTGGGGCAAAAAAAAACAACAACAACAACTAAACTTGAAAAGCCTGCTGTCCATCAAGCATGAATAGAGGGAGGAGTGAGAATAGGGTTGGGCATCGAGAACCGATTGGAACACGGACTAACAATACGGTTCTCCCAGGATCGTTCAAATGAAAAAAATTCGGTTCCCCGTTTCGATGCCTACAGTCCGCCGACCCCGAAGAAGAAAGTGGTGACAACCAAGGAAGAAGCGGCTAAAACCAACCAAGAACGTGCACGAAGACGTGCTTGTGCCCAACGGCAGCAGCGAACAAAAGTGGTGTTATGTTAAAATAAATGACCAGTCACCTCAGTGCAACACTTTAGATTATATTGGATATATTGCAGAATGTCTTATGAAGAGAGTACTGAAGTTGAACCAGAGATAGGAGAATGTCTAAAAAGTGAAAGATAACACTGATTTTGACTTTGAGGAGACTGACTAGTCAGTCAACAGATGGAGAGGCACCTGAAGAACAGGCACAAATGACTGAACTGAGGAGACATTCCAGTCCAAGAAGGGAGGCTTCCTCTGTTCTTCATCCCCCAGCTAAGAGTGAGAGCGAGAGTGAAAAACAGACAACGCCAGGGTCAATACAGTCTGCAACATCTCATGTGGATGACAAAGTCCGGCTTCTGGCTCTTTCTTGCAGTCTATCCATCAGTCCATATTCTAGATAGCTTATCTTGTTCAAATTCAGGGATTAGCTGGAGCCTATCCCAGCAGACTTCGGGTCGGCAGTCGGTTGCAGGGCACATACAGACCGACAACCATTCACACTCACATTCACACATTCTGTTTAATTTAACTCAATGCTGACATATTTGCAAGAAGCCATGACTATTCAGTTGTATGACTGTGAATGGTAGCAGATTGATACACGTTTATTGTCCAGTCTACCATAATCGAGTCATCGTTGAGACTTAAAAATTTTAAATTGTTCAAATCATTAGAATGTCAGCCTCTTAACAATAAATATTCTGATTTCTGTAGTGAAATGCATGAAAGCAGACAGTTGTTTTCCAGGGTAAAAGCAGATGTTTGAACATTTTGACTCAACAGATAATCCGTCAACATTTTTGACAATTTGTTTTTGACATTTTACAGACCAAAGCAGTGAGCGAATCATAATCAAATTGTTTGTGCATTTTCTGTACTGTCTATTTGAAATGTCCCGTTTTTGAATAAAGGGATGGAAGTTGTTTTTTTTAATCTGATTGAGCAACAAATTGATCGATTCTTAAAAGAATCATTAGTTGCAGGCCTAATACACATCCCCTACAATTGAGGCAGGTGTTTATTGGTCATATTTTAGTCCTGGCTTATATTTGGCCTCATGCTGAACTCCAAAATTGAGAACATTGAATGCATTCTTGGACCTTGCTCAGGTCTAGTCAGCAAAGCTCGCCCAAGCAAACATAGAAAAGGAAAACCCAGACACTCGCCGCACAGTTGTCAGCAGAAATCAGTCAACTCTTGGTTAGTTCCGGCTGGTTCCAGACCCATAAAGGTGGATTGAGTTTAGCGTCGGAGCAAATGTGCTGGTCCATCAGTTACAGCGAAGACTAGACAACCTGGCAGGTGCAGGCCACAAATCCCAGTCATGAGTGGTGATAAATCCTCCCAAGCTAAGGCTTTCAGGCCAGGTGGGTATTTTAGGAGGTCAAATTTTGTCCTTTTTGACGAGAACCAGTGAGACAAATGTCCTGATATCATCTTGTGGCGGCAATGGTGCAATGAGGTGTAACATGAACACTTAGAAAGTTTCTTGCAAGTCGTCTGTGCCTGATAGGATTATACAACTTCAAGCTCCAAAGAATGTTGGCACTGAGTGAACCCAATGAAACTCATCAACTTCGATGGCAGAGGTGTCATCTTGATTGACAATAAGAGAGTTTAGGCTCTCCAACAATAGAGTCCCCCCCCCAAATTGTCTAAGCCTAACATTGTGACATATACCATAATATTAAAAGTAATCCAATGGGAGGTTTGGGGCCAGATGTAAAGATCTAGAATACGAGGTTGGAGATGATCACAATGTATCCCAATGGACATCATCTGATTTATTTGTTTTTCCCCTTTGTGTATGCATTCTCATACACAAATGGAAAATAGAACAAGTGTGTAATTGCGGTAGCTAGTAGAGATGTTATTTTGCATTTTCTTTAACCACATCCTGTTCAGGTATGCAGTCTGCACTGGTTTCCAGTCAATCACAGGACCACTGTGAAGAGTGCTTTGAGTGTGAATTTGCACATGCTGTATGAATGTCATGTGAACAACTACAGTAGCAATGGCTCAATCCTATATAATAAAGTAAATGAGATTCAATTACTTTTCATGTACAGTTCTACACTCCCCTTTTCATATTTTTGTGTCATAGGGGTATAGGGCAGGTGTTGACAGATTATGTTCACGGGGACACCAAGATCAAGATAGCCAATGCCGGTCTCTTCCTCCTGTCGACGGTCACATTCGCAGGGCTTTGCTACTTCAATTACAACGACGTGGGCATCTGCAAAGCCATCGCCTTGCTTTGGAGCAAATGAACATGAATGTAGGCTGACCAGCTCAGAAGAATGATCCAAACACGTTTAATGTAAATTCTTATAAATATACAGCTCCAACAATATTTCCAGCGATTTAGATGTGTGTAATTGAACCTGTTTTGTCAATGGAAAGACTCATAGCCAATTTTCTTCCATGCATGGTGGGAATAAGCTTGTTAATGCTCAGTGCTGGTACTTCTAATACAATTGTCCAGTGATGAAGTTGGCCAATGTCTTTTCTAGTCTGTACCATGCCATATCATGTCTTATTTACTCATTGTAGTTAATTAGTTCCATATTCTTCCACAAATGTCACATTGTACACAATTTTTTTTTTCTTTTTTTGGACATTTAATTTATTTTTTTCCACACTAGGTTTCTATTTGTTGGATGATTTTCAAATATTTTTTGTTTCAATTACTCTGTGTACATACCTTTTAATCTTCAACCCATCTGAAATAAGATGTGCTACATTGTATTTTAATGTTGCATTTGAGACACTTCATATTGGTCAAAACTTTGCCACCCTCTTACAACAAAATATGAAAGCCTGTACTTATACCTGTCTTTTACTGTAAGTCACTCAGCTTTATTGTAAAGCCCGCTTCAAACATATAAATGTAAGCTTTTTACACTCCTGCAAAGCAATACAATTTATTTTACATCCTTCGGTTGAATTCAGTGCAAGCCGTGTGTTTTGAGCCTTTTGTCATTGTCGATGCAGTTTTCTGGGATGTTTGTCACAATCTTGTAATATTAGAAGCTTCACAAAGAAAATCAAGGCATATCTTAAATTTATTCATCGGTGCTTCACCTGACTCTCAAAACATATGGGTGTAATTTTGTGGCATTGGCTTAGGGAATCCCCTTTTTGAGTTTCAGTGTGACTGCCAGTGCACAAAGCAAGCAAGGTACATAAATGCACGCTTGATGAGTTTGGTGTGGGAAACTTGACTTAACCGCCCCATGAAACACTTTTGGAATGAAGTAGAACAGAATGGGAGTCGATCTCTGACCTCACAAATATTTGGTGACTTGGCAAAGCTTTTCACAGGTAACACCCAGCAGCTTCTGTCATTATTGCAAAAGAGAGATATTCTCCTTATATATCTTTTCTATTTTTGTACAATGAATCCAGGAAGTTTTCACAAATCAATTTTCCCCGCATTTTATGTTACAGCTTTACTCCAAAATGGATTAAAAAAAATTAACCTCAAGTCTGCACACAACCCCCCACAAAGATAACTAATAAAAACCTTTGTGTAGTGTGGGTGGAATTGTAAAAAAAGAAAAGAAAATCACATTTATTTAGGCTGTAAAATAAAATGTGGAAAAAGGTAAACAATGTGAATACTTTCCAGATGCACTGTAGTACACCGATCTGTTTTTGTACTAGGGATTAGCTATAGACACATCACTAATACACATGCCTACACAGATGAATTGTCAACTTCAGTATCATTGAAATTTAAGATGAATAATGGAATAATCCAGCACGACCCGAGTGATGAGAAGCGGTATGGAAAATGAATGAAAAATGTATTCTGTTTATTTAGTAAATACAGAAGCAAGCAATTAGTCTTTTTCTAAGCAGTAAAAAGCATGGAATGGAATATGATATACAATAAGAAATGTATTTCCACATTTTGTAAAGTCACATTTTCAATAACCAAAAAGCTAATGTACCTAAAAGTGACAATTTAACATTATAAAACTGCATTAAGAAAGCTTTACCATGCAGCGTTCATCCACTTCGTCAACTTTACGATGCAAGACCAAGGTGAGTTGAGAAGAATTATTTTTCTCAGGTTTAAAACCCAAGAATTCACATGGGTGAAGAGAGGACTCCAACATGAATGTGTTTTGTGTTTCATGGAGTTGAGTCATGTAGAACAAAGCTTTGTGGTGAGCTGTTTCAATATTCTCTGGAAGATCCTGTGGTAAAACAAACAACAATAGGCTTTAACTGAACCCATGGAAAATTGTATAAAGTAGACTGGCTCTATTCATGAGTAGAGCAAGGACCTGAAATACTGTTAACACTCACCATTGCCTGTGGGTAAATTTCTCGCTTGTCACTACAGCAAACCACCATCTTACTGCCATTTTTATTAGCATACAGCATGACAGCCAAGCCCTTCCTGACCTTCAGGCCAGATTCATTGTAAAACTGAACGTTGAATTGGGAAGCTAAAGACAAAATAAAAAGACAACACAGTAGTTTTTAAATTTGATAATACAGAATATGTTTGTCTTGATATACCATGGTGGTCTAAACCTTGACGTTTCTCTTGAGTCAAGTTTCTTTTGTTGTTACAGCTGACACGCATTTGGTTTTCTACTCAGCCTGCAGTGTATGCTTAACAGCAAGATAGGGAACCAGAATCCACTGCTCTGAATAGTTTTAGAAGTCTAAAGAGGGCTTTTTTTTCCAACTGAGTGATAAAAGCCAAATGGGCTTTTGAGTTTTTCCTTGGCCAATTGACACGTTTAATTCAGGGGACGTTGTTGTCTTTGTCAAATGTGGGCCTGTGAAGCCCATTGAGACTCAGTAGGGCTATAAAATAACCATGACAACAGTTTTTAATGAATATCTTGCAGATAATTTACAGTGGCTAAAGTGTAACTGGGCTTTACACGATCAGGATTTTTTTGGGGCCGATCAATGATCAGCGAATTTAAAAAACTGATAACCGATCAAAAGATGGAGCAATGTGTCAATTTAAATGACTTGTTCATTTACTGTATATACTTGTGTACTGTATACTGAGTATCTTTAAAAGTATTCTCTAGTCCAGTAATTGGTGTGCCGTCAGATTTTCCAATTGTAAAATATGTGCCTTCGCTCCATGAAGGTCGGAAATCATTGCTCTGGTCAGCTCATGTATTCTAATCAGTCAGGTCAAAACAACATTACAACTGTAATTACTTCACACACACGGAAACTTTAGACCATGATGCGACATAACGCGGGCATGTTTACATATAGCAGCCGACTGGTTAGCACATCTGCCTCACAGTTCTGCGGACCGGGGTTCAAATCCCGGCCCCGCCAGTGTGGCGTAATCTCCTGAGCACCAGTGACCACCACCACACGTTTTTCCCCATTTTGTTCTTATAATACATGCTTCGCAATGTCGTCGCCATGGTAACAAGTGTCTACTGTCACGTTTGAGTTGACAAGATAAAGCCCCGTGATCGTAAAAGACGGTCCCACACCGCAGACAGGTTTTTTTTTTTTTAAATAAGTTTATTGGCTTTCAGATATTTAGAGTAGTATGTCAAAAGACGGCAGCACGGTGGCCGACTGGTTAGAGCGTCAGCCTCACAGTTCTGAGGACCCGGGTTCAATCCCCGGCCCTGCCTGTGTGGAGTTTGCATGTTCTCCCCGTGCCTGCGTGGGTTTTCTCCGGGCACTCCAGTTTCCTCCCACATCCCAAAAACACGCATTAATTGGAGACTCTAAATTGCCCGTAGGCATGACTGTGAGTGCGAATGGTTGTTTGTTTCTATGTGCCCTGCGATTGGCTGGCAACCAGTTCAGGGTATACCCGGCCTCCTGCCCGATGACAGCTGGGATAGGCTCCAGCACGCCCGCGACCCTAGTGAGGAGAAGCTGCTCAGAAAATGGATGGATGGATGTCAAAAGACACGTGACAAGGCTAAAAATAAACTAGCTTTTGGATTCAAATATAGTGTACACTATGGGGACGCGGAGTAAATGTCTTTTGCGGAGCCGATCAATGATCTGCGAATTATTATATTAAAGCCGATCAGATCGGTGTAAGGTCTAAGTGTAACCAGTGCACAACAGTAATCATTAACAAGTAGGATTGTTTATGTGTAGAAGCAGCAACCATAATTTAGGCAGGAGCTGAAAACCTCAAGCAGTTGTGCATCAAGATGTAAACGCCACAAAGGTCGTAGAACTTCAAATTTAAAAAAACAAAAAAAGCCTCAAACGTCACGCAAAAATGAACGGCTATCATGTCCAATGTAGCAGCCAGCTACTCCACAATAAACATGTGGGTTTACCTTTTTCTTAATGACATATTCCACATATTCTAAAAGAAGGACTCTTCTCAACAAGATATTGTTCAAAGAGAAGACGATACACCAAAAGTTGCTGCTATTGTACCAACCTGCAAAATACCTTGGCACTTGGTATCAAAAGGTAGACTGTTTTATTTGTGATCATTTTACACTTTATGATATGCCCTTATCATAATAGTTAAGGTAATGCATAAGAAAATGTTTTAGGGATTACCTTCTCTTTACACTTGACAGTAAATAATGTTAAAATCTACCTGTACCGTTAATTTCCATTGATTCATTTGGAATACCTCTAATGTGTTTTAGAAGTAGAACAAATCAATTAAAAAGACTCGTCAGGTATAAGGTTCCACTATAAAAGCAATTTCAAAAGAAAAACTTGAAAATCCAAATATCCAAAAGCCACCATGAAACAACAGAATGTGACTTCTTACCAGGCAAGCTTTTCTTCTGGATAGTTAAGTGTTGGACTTCAAATTGGCTGTTGTCCCCTAAAAGTAGATATTTGTTGTCCTTATTTTGGATCAAATAGGAAATGCACTGTGACTTTCTGAAAGAGTCCTCTCTCACAGCCCCATCTAGGAGAGGAAAAAAATATATACTGTACAGTGTAAATGGTAATAGAAGCAATACTCGCATACTATGTATATTCTCTTGCATAAACTATGAAAATATTCCAAACAATATTAATCCATACATCTAGTCCCAGCAATGTCTTTACCTACTCCATCCACGTCAACTAGGGATACAAGAAAGAAGAGGACAAGATTTCAGACTTTTTATAATTAAAAAAAAAAACATCACAAACTAAACTAATTGACCGACAGACAATGAACCTGATTATTTTTCAATATGTACAGTCATAATCAGGTTTCAAGCAAAGATTCTGAATATTATTAACGTGTAGGCTTCTTAAAATACTACCTTGATGACATTTGTTAACCAAATACAATATACTCTGTGCTCTTCATCTGACTGTACAATTGAAAAAATACATTTGAGTGTTTATTAATGACAGTAATAATTAGCTGCAGCTGTTCATACTGTACAGTTATCTTAAAGGTCCCGTATTTTGGCTATTTACACCTCCATAGAGTGGCTCTCTAACATGGACTTAGTATAAAAGTGTTAATTTCATTTAAAAAAACACCTTGGTTTTGTCATACGCGTGTCCATAAAAGGCCCCTCTGACAGCTACTTCTGTTTAACCCAGTCTTGTATCCGCTTTGTCCATATTTGGCAAAGACTGCCCCCTTTCCCCTGACTGGTTGCCTCTGTAGAAGACCCACTTGTGAGAGCACTCATGTTTGTTATGTTGACAGCGCTGGCTGGGAGCGGAGAAGTAGGCAGAGATCTTCGCTAGTGACGTAGATAAGCTCTAGAAATTGGAATGATCTGATTTCAGGCCTCTCGACAGAAAAACATCTGGAACTCAGGAATGCGTGGACGATTTTAATTCATATTTCAAATGTTTACTGAGGCACCACAAAATCCAATATAACTCCCAAATACTAGAAAACGTTGGTTTGGTAAAATATGGGACCTTTAATATAGTCTTGATTGTACACGAATAGTTATGAGAGAAATATATGTAAGGGACTGACCTTGGAAATAGAATCTCCCGTCACATACATCAAGAAACCAAAGAGGGGATGTGCCATTGGTAGACATCACATTGACCTTGATCAAAAAAATAAAGATGGTTGTTTTCTCTAGCGCTTACATTAACATTTCCACATATATATGCAAAAAATACTTATTTGCATATACCACGTATAAACATTAATACATACATTAATACATACACACCCAATATATCCCTCAAACCCGTACCTTATGTGCAGCATGCTTTACATACATAAATACATGTGCATACATTTAAAAAAAAAAAAAAAAAAAACAATTTTTGATTTATGTTTGGACATGGCTTTTATATTTTGAAGTTGTGTTGCCCTCTCAAATGGTAATTCCCTTCCCTATTCTGAAACAGAGCTTTCTAGTAGTTTGTTATTTTTTTGCCTTTTACATTAGCTGTCCTGTTTGACAGGATACAATATCTGGGAATTTTAGCAACTTTGATTTTTAAAAAGAATGAATTCTTTTTTTTTTTCAGATACTTGCAGTCACAAATGACTATTTTAACAATGCTATAACTTTTAACTCACTTTTAGCTCAAACAATAATTAATGAATATTAAGTCAATTGGATTAGTTCCACACACATTGCCTTTTATTTAATAGGTTTGATATTGATACTGGTTATAACGAACCCTGAGTCATTTGTTCATTTTAGTTTATGCTGCAGGCTACTAAGAAAATGGATGTTCATAATTTGGACAGCCTTTATTTAAACCATGCAAACTGTTTTGACCCAGCACCATAAGAATCGGAATCAAGAATCGTTTGGAACTGGAATCGGGACCGAAATCGCTCAAATTCAAACGATGCCCAAACCTACTGGTAACTGAAACTGTTCAGAATTCTGTCCACCTTGTCTAAGGCCCCAGTTCCAGCTGAAGAACAACAGCCCCAAAGCATGATGCTGCCACCACCATGCTTCATTGTAGTTCTAGTTTTCTTTTGGAGATGAGCAGTGCTGTGTTTGCGACAAGCATACCTTATGGAATTATGGCCAAAAGGTTCCACCTTGGTTTCACTGGACAAAATCTCCCAAAAATGTGTTATGCACAGGTGAGCAACCATATTATTATTATTTATTTTTACTTGTCTTGCCCTCTCAAAAATATTTTATATGGGTGTGCATATGTATGTATGTACAGTGTGTACAGTGTATGATAACATGGGTTGACACATATATATATATATATATATATATATATATATATATATATATATATATATATATATATATATATATGGATATATTGTATGTTGCATGGATGAACGCATGTATGTATGTATGTATGTATGGACTTCAATGTTGCCAAAATCAAGACCAGGCCAGTTCCACCAGTAGCTTACCTTTTAGTTTGTTTCTTTCACACTTTAATATTTTAAAATGGTACACAATTTCAGCCTTGGCTTCAGTGTACACCTTTTGGTCTTTGTTTGATTCGTATGTAAAATTTTGTATTGACTATTGATTTGCGGAATAATATATGACAAAAATAAACTAAAGTAAAACTAAACTAAACACATCACTTGAAAAGTAATACTAATGAATTACTAATTAACAACCATTCGCACTCACATTCACACCTACGGGCAAGTTAGAGTCTTAAATTAACCTACCGTACATGTTTTTAGGAATGTGGGAGACAACACATCACTTGAAAAGTAATACTAATTAATCTCATTCTATTTCTTGCAAAGTTTTATACTCACAAATGTAAATTTGCTTAGGTAAAGCCTATTCTTTGTGTTATTATGAAAGGACCGGAACTGTATTTAAGGTCAATATCAAGAAAGCTACCAAAACCTTGAAATTGTACTCCCATTTCAATGTTATTTCATTTAATATTTACTCGTACTTACATCATCACTTATTACAAGTTTCGATATCTCGTTAGATAAAGATTCATTCAATCATTGATTTTTCCGGACCGCTTATCCTCACGAGAGTCCCAGGTGGGCTTGTTTAAAAAATAAATAAATAAATCATACTGACAGCAGATGAGAGATGTACATTAGAGCTGAGAACATAATATAATATAATAATAATATAAAATAATAATAACTAAGAACATATACAGGTACAACGTACAATTGCTTACAGTAAGGTATGTGTCTGTAGAATGTATCAAACCTTTGTTACATATTCACCCTTTAACTTTGAGAACTAGCAAGCTGTGGCTAATTAATGTTCGTATTGTGATAAATATCCAGTCACTATTGCTTCATTTGATTATACAGCTGCAACAAGTCGAAAATCGGCGAAAGTGGTAAAACATAGCATACCGACATGACTAACGCAGCTCGTCTCAGCGCCTCTTTGATAACAGGTTGCTAAAGAAACAAAACACACACAAAAAGAAGTAATGTTTCATTTGACAGGGAGAAGCTGTTTATTCAAACTTGACGTGCCTTTTATCGTGAGCTGTCTTGCGTTGAACCTACCTCGTCTCGAATAAACCTTGAGGAAATGCTTCCCGGGCAAACTACACGGAAGTGGAAAGTGCAACTCCGGATTGAACTGCAGGAATTTTCTTTCATGCAACAAAATTATTATTATTATTTAATTATTATAAATATTTGTCTGCGAGGGACTAAAGCCACACAGAAAATGTCACTAGATTGATTGAAGATTTTGCATGAAATGCATTGTGTGGGTTTGGTCTTTTTGCATTCGTGTAGATGAAAGTTGAATGCTTTTTTTTTTTTTTTTTTTTTTCTTCTAATAGTGGTGCTTTGTGCTTACTGCCACAAGAGGGCCCACAATACTGAGGATTTACTGTGAAGCGGGCGGCACGGTGGACGACTGGTTCGAGCGTCTGCCTCCACTGTGTGGAGTCTGCATGTTCTCGCCGTGCCTGCGTGGATTTTCTCCGGGCACTCCGGTTTCCTCCCACATCCCAAAAACATGCATGCTAGGTTAATTGACAACCTGCAAAACCCTACAAATAGATACCGTTGGTATCTATTCTGTGTGACAATTCCACGTGCATGATATTGAAAACACTGTTGCTGTTTTCAACAACCATTGAAAGCAACAACATGGTTATATCATTCATGATTCTTGAATTAAATGTATAAGTAGCCTGCAGAGATAGAGAGATGCAGAGTATTCGTCTGGTAAAAGTAGCAGGTCATATCAAGTCAAAGGACCCACGTCCAAGTGAAGTCACAAGTCACTACTGTTCAAGTCCAAGTGGAGTTACAAGTCTTGTAACATTTTGTCAAGTCGAGTCTAAAGTAATCAAATTCATGACGCGAGTCCCAGTCATGTGATTCCAGTCCACACCTCTGCCAGTAACATTTGTCAACCATGTGGTTAGAGCGTCTGCTTCACAGTTCTGAGGACCGGGGTTCAATCCCCATAGTAGGTTAATTGACGACGCTAAATTGCCCGTAGGTGTGAATGTGAGTGCGGATGGCGGTTTGTTTGTATGTGCCGTGCGATTGGCTGGCAACCAGTTTAGGGTGTACCCCGCCTCTTGCCCGAAGATAGCTGGGATAGGCTCCAGCACTCCCGCGACCCTTGTGAGGATAAGCGGCTCAGAAAATGGATGGATGGATGATAAAGGAGTTTATATTAACCCTTTAAGGTCTGCAAGATTTTAGTACCCCGAATTACCACCGGGCTACATTACGATGTGAAATTTTGGTACAGATTTTGGGAAGAATCATGGAAGCTGGCGAAAATGATTTGCTTTCGCCGGCTACATAAAATGATGTGGCGGGCCGGATGTGGCCCCCGGGCTGCGAGTTTGACATGGCTGCTATTTGGTTTTATTATATCCACTTGAAAAGAAAGATACCACTCTCTCCCCCTGCATTGATTTCCGAGGCCTCAGCGACATCACTATAAAAAACCAACCTCCACTGCTCCTTATTGACCCCTCCTTTGAACCCCTCTGCGATGCTCAGACATTCACGAATTTGGATTTACGCAGCGCATACCATCTCATCCACATCAGAGAAGGGGACGAATGGAAAATGGTTTTCAATACTCCCCTGAGACACTTCCAGTACCTGGTCATGCCGTTTGGATTAACCAACACCCCTGCTGTTTTTCAAACTTTCATCAATGACGTCCTCGGCGACAAGCTGAATCGGTTCGTTTTCGTCTATCTTGAGGACATACTCATCTTCTCCCGCTCGGCCAAAGAACATCGCCAGCATGTCCTCCAATGCCTTCTTGACAACCGTCTTTTCGTGAAACCTGAAAAATGCGAAATCCACCTCTTCTGTTCACTTTTTGGGCTACATCATCGCCAAAGGACAGTTACAACCAGACCCAGCAAACATCCAAGCAGTCAACTGGCCCATTCCCTCCACCCGCAAGAAGCTTGAACATTTCCTGGGGTTGCCAACTTCAATCGTTTCATCCGTGACTACAGCAAGGTTGCCGTACCTCTCACCTTTCTATTGGACCCCTGTCGCATCGCAAGCATTGAAACGCCTCAAAGAACTATTCACCAGTGCTCCCATCCTCCAACACCCTGACACCTCCCTTCAGTTCGTGTTGGAGGTTGACACCTCTGACACGGGAGCAGGAGCTGACCCAGTTTCCCAAAGACTTCATCCCTGTGCCTTTTTCTCCCGTCGCCTGTCTATACCCGAGCGTAACTATGACGTCGGGAACCGTGAGCAGCTAGCCATCGTTTGGGCCCTGGAGGAGTGGAGGCACTGGTTGGAGGGGATCGTTACACCCTTTATTGTATGGACTGACCACAAAAACCTAGCCAATCTCCGTTCCGCCAAGCGGCTTAATCCGCGGCAAGATCGATGGGCATTATTTCTCAGCCGGTTTAATTTCTGTCTCTCCTTCCGCAAGCCCGATGCCCTCCACCGTATGTTTGCACCCCCTTCCAGTCTAAATGAACAAGAACCCATCCTCCCTTCCTCATGCTTCGTGGGAGCAGCCACTTGGAAAATCGAACAGGTGGTTCAAGAGGCTCAGAAGACTCACCCGGATCCCAAGACCGGACCTCCAAACCGACTGTTCGTACCCGATTCCGCACGCTCTTATCTTCTTCAGTGGGCGCACAACTCCAAGCTCACCTGTCATCCCAGCATCACCCGCACCATCCATTTTATCCAGCAACACTTCTGGTTCCGCCACCCGACCCTGCTCCGGCGGCGCTTGACCAGCGGCCGTCTCCCGACCTCGCTCCGGCGGCACTCGTCCAGCGGCCGTCTCCCGACCCCGCTCCGACGGCGCTCGTCCAGCAGCCACCACCCGTCCCCGCTCCGGCGGCCCTCGTCCAGCGGCCTCCACCCGAAAACTATTGCCTGGCCCCTGCATTACCATTGGGTTCGGCACCGTGGCCGTCCGCCTGAATGGCCCTGTAAAGACCCTGGTGCTTGGCGTCCTGGACGACCTCCTGAACTGCTCAGCCAAGCACCTCACCTCGGGTGGCCTGGAGGGCCACCAGACTGACCTGAGGGGTGGACTCTGAACCTTCCTCCAGGCCCGCTTCCACCCACCCTGGGTTGGTGCCTGGCCCCTGCATTACCGTTGGGTTCGGCACCGTGGCCGTCCGCCTGAATGGCTCTGTAAAGACCCTGGTGTTTGGCGTCCTGGACGACCTCCTGAACAGCTCAGCCAAGCACCTCACCTCGGGTGCCCTGGACGGCCACCAGACTGACCTGAGGGGTGGACTCTGATTATCGAGAGTAATTTAATCACCAGGACTTACTGAAATTGCGATCATCTAGGGATTTTGACTACAACAGTTGCTGCCAAGCTAACTAAGTTTAACTTACTAACTAACTTATTACCTTTAAACAACAAAGAAAGGCAGCGTGCGCTCGAGCCATCTCATTTTACAGGCCACTCTGAGGTTTACAAGTCGTATCCCCACAACCTCAACACTGAGTACTATATAGTTCATACAAATAAGAAGATGCTACTCATAGAATTACGTGCACATGTTTGGCTGATGCCATTGTGCGGGCCAATGTCATGCTGACTTCCTGCGGGCCGGACGAAATTGCTGTGTAGGCTGAAAGTGGCCTGCTGGCCGGGAGCTTGAGTTTAATTTTATGTTTACATTAGTTTACTTAGGGAAAGTTTAGGTGTAGGCTTGTACTCATTTAGATTTTGTAAAGAATAATATTATTTCACTTGTTTCTAATTTCTGTGAGGAACCCCAGGAAGAATAGTCTCCACTGTGGTGAAAACTAATGGGGATCCATTTTAAACAATAAACCGTAACTACTGTCTAGTGATGGGAATTCCGGCTCTTTTTAGAGAACCGGCTCTTTTGGCTCGGCTCACTTAAAAGAGCCGGCTGTTTTGGCTCCCTAACGGCTCCTCGGATTTTGTCGTTGCTTAAATTATTACCAGCAGAAATGTAAAATAATTTGCAAAATAAATTACTAATGTAAAAAAAAAACATGCATTGTGTTTTTTATTTATTTATGTATGCTTATTATGTAAATAATCCTTGAATTATTTCCTCCCTATAAGACTACAAAAATAAATCTTTTATAAATAAATGATTTACAATTGAACATTTAAGAATTTTCAACTTTGAATTTTGTTGTGGTTGTGTAACGCAGGTTGCTGTAGCCACTGCAGCATCAGTAGTAACCGCTCCAATAGAAACACTGGTATCTTCATTTTTGAAAGTTTCAATTGCGAGGGAAAACGAGGTCCAATATTTTTACTAGGGGTCTTTGTCTGGTCCCTCACCTAGGACCTGTTTGCAATGGGTGACCCTACCAGGGGTGTGAAGTCCCAGACAGCTTAGCTCCTAGGACCATTGGAACACACAAACCCCTCCACCACGATCAGGTGACGGCTCCAGGTGAGGGATGGAGATTGTATGGTATTTAAAAAGTTCACAAAAAAAATAATTTCCTATATCTTGAAACTTGTATGTCAGTCATTAAATTCCACGTCACGTGACATATATGACCAGAGACCATTAATTGTCAATGAAGTAAATACTGTTGGTATCAGAATCAAAATCATCTTTATTTGCCAACTATGTCCAAAAAACACACAAGGAATTTGTCTCCGGAAGTTGGAGCTGCTCTAGTACGACAACAGACAGTCAATTGACAGAGAACACTTTTGAGACATAAAGACATTGACAAAAAAAAAAACAGACTTTTTTTTGTGGTTTTTTTTGACAATTATGCTCAAAGTCCTCTAGCACTTAGAGCAGTTCGAATGACTAATATTGCAATAGTCCGGTGCAAAGACCATTGTGCAAAGGGCGCCGAGATTCAAGGAGTGTATGCGGTTTAAAGTGACGAGTGGTGCGATAATCTGGGACAACGTTGATTGTGCAAATGTTGCAGATACTCCTCAATCAGTGTGCAAATGGAGCAGATGCTACTCTGGCATGAGTGGCCAGTATTGGTCAACAACAGATATGCGAATAGTGCAGCGTGGCGAGACTACTACAGTGAGTGCATGAGTAATATATAATTGGCCCCACAGAAATGTGACAACGAACTCAAGTTAAAAAATTGCCAGCATGTTGTAATGGAATTGTAGGTTAGCTGTTTAAGAAGTTGATTGCAAGAGGGAAGACGCTGTTGGAATGTCTGCTAGTTCTAGTTTGCATTGATCGGTATCAGTTGTGTGTATTTGATGACTTCGTATGACACAGCAGTTCTTTCCTTGCCTCAGGTTGGAAGCACAAATCAATCTGTTTCACATTCCCTTAGAATTACTCTCTTAAACAAGTAGAACTAAAGTAATCAAATTGTATGCACATGATGACTTGCAAATTTCCAAATGGCTCAATTGTGTTTCAGGAGTGTTCAGACTAAATTGGATGATATGAAACCTGCAGGGTATATATTGCTTTTGTGGGTATTTCAACGGTCATATAAAATGTATTTAATGCTCAAGTTGATCTAAATGTCTTCAAAATGTATTAGAAAAACAAACTGTCTATATATGAAAAGTATATGAAAACACAATGAGCAGGCAAGTTAATACCCACAATTTGCTGCTACTGAGCAGTTGAAATGCAAGTACAACTTGAAAACATCCATCCATTTTTTGTACCGCTTATCCTCACTGGGGTCGCGGGCATGCTGGAGCCTATCCCAGCTATCTTCGGGCGGGAGGTGGGGTACACCCTGAACTGGTCGCCAGCCAATCGCAGGGCACATATAAACAAACAACCATTCACATTCACACCTACGGGCAATTTAGTCTTCAATCAACCGAACACGCATGTTTTGGGGATGTGGGAAGAAACCAGAGTACCCAGAGAAAACCCACACAGGCACAGGGAGAACATGCAAACTTCACACAGGCGGGGCTGGGATTTGAACCCCGGTCCTCAGAACTGTGCTAACCAGTCGTTTACCGTGGCGCCTAACTTGAAAACAAAAGATTGTAATTGTATCTCAAAATTACATATGAATGCTGAAAAACTATCACGATTCAAAATCGTATGTGAATTGGATTGGACCCAAGAGCAGACTGAGGGAGTAGATTTAGAAAGGTTTATTGCGGATTGGCTCAGGTTAAGGATATCCAAGGCGAGATGGTGGACCGGGACCAGGAGCGAGCAGGAAACGGGAACGTGAGCAGGTGGGGCAGCTTGGCGATGTGGCTGGAGCAGGCAGCAAGGCGGAGGAAGGCACGGAGGGAACACTGGAGACGGAAGATAACACAATCAGGTGAGTACAGATGCAGGTCGTCGGATAGTTACTTGTATACAACGAAACCTTGAAGTTCGAGAATCGGCCAGTGATTAATTGTCGATACTCAGTCGATGGCTTGCTGGACTTGACAGGCTAAATGAGACTAAATAGTAAGATAAAAATCGACTTTAAATGCGATCAATCTTGTCATGCCATTAACAGTCATGTTCAGACTATTATCAATTGTTTTACATGTTGAGGTTCAAACTGGGAAAATTAATCATTTAAAATTTGCTTCAATGGGTAAATTCTTCTCAGTATAATCTACCATGAACTTGATACTACATGGTACTTGAGATATAACCTGTATCATTCAATTAAAAAGCTCAAAGCTCAGAAAAAAATATGAAAAATATATAGGCTACATGAAATGGTTACACGGTTGTGACACCATAATAATAATAATAACTTGGTCAAAACCCCTCTTCGATTTAATTGTACATTTCTATTGTTTTCTGATTTCATCAAGAGTATCATTTTACACGTGGCTGAAATTGTGTCATTTTACCTGAAGGACTACTGGAGACTGGAGTACAGCTATTTTCTTTTTTTTTTCTCTTCTCCTTCTTTTATTGGGATGTTTGAGCTTGACAACTAATTTTGATCATTGTCCTTTGAAGTCTCGGAAAAAAATCTGTTTTGATTATCGGAATCTGTAATGCATTGTATTTAATGTATTTGTCTTTATTGGCAATTGATGTATTCATCACTGCTGCTGTGCTCTTCTGAAAGATGGAATATTGGCAAATGTGATTCTCGGTTAGGAGAGTTCTGATTCATGATTTGAGCCGTGGTATAAGAAGAGTGACCTATTGGCCACACCCTGTGTACACACCTTAAAAAAATATTCTGATATTGCAATTCTTTCTATCTAAAACAATATGTTCATTTGATAAGAATAGACCACATCAGCAATTCACCTTTGTGACCAAAGTCAAAGCATGACTTCATACCATATTACGAGGTAACTAGGTAAGGGGAAGAGACCTGATCTACTATTTTGGAATACTTTCCGGCTCAAAAAACACAAGAACATTTTAATGTACTGTACTCTAACTCAAAATTGCTTTTAATTTCCAGTCTCTGCATTTTGGAGTAAGTATATGACAAAACAAAGAACACTTTTTTGTATTCTGAAGCCGCCCACAGTGAGCAAAAGTATTGGAACATGTGCCTGATGGGTGTTTCTAAATGCTTAGGTGTTGCCTTTTAAATTGATTGCTTAAACATTAGTGCTTTTTTTTGGCTTTGGGTTTCACCTGTGAAAACTGCATTTGTTGTTCAGCAAACACGAAGACCAGAAAGCTGTCTGTGGGAGAAAACCAAATCATTTTGAAGCTGAGAGAAGAGGGAAAATCGATTAGAGCTTTTGCACTAACATTGGGCATAGCCAATACTACAATTTGGAATGTCCAGAAAAAGAATGAAACGACTGGTGGACTGAGCAAAAGACATCAAACAGGTCAACCAAGGGTATGAACAGCAGTTAATGACAGAAACATTGTAAGAGCTTTAAGAAACACCCAAAGAGAACAGTCGGTGGCATCACTACAAACCTCCACAGGGCAGGGGTGACGGTATCACAATCCACTGTTCGAAGAAGACTTTGAGAGAAGAAATATGCAGGCCATACCACAGGATGCAAACCACTCATCAGAAAAAAGAATTGGAAGGCCAGATTGGATTTTGCAAAGAAGTACAGAGATGAGCCACAAATGTTTTGGAACAAAGTTTTCTGGACTGATGAGACCAAGATTAACCTCTACCAAAGTGATGGAAAGGCCAAAGTATGGAGAAAGAAAGGATCTGCAAAACACACACATATGTGAACCATGGTGGAGGTAATGTCATGGTTTGGGCTTGCATGCCTACTTCTGGAAGGGGCTCACTAGTCTTTATGGATGATGTAACTCATGATGGTAGCAGAAGAATGAATTCTGAAGTCTGCAAAACCATTTTGTCTGGCAATTTACAGATAAATGCATCCAAACTAATTGGGAGAAGCTTCATCATGCAACAAGAAAATTACCTAAAACACACTGCCAACACAACATAGGACTTCATCAGGGGGATAAAGTGGAAGTCAATCAGTGGACCAAGTCAATCACCGGACCGAAACCCAATCGAGCATGCTTTTTACCTCCTGAAGAGGAAACTGAAGGGAGAAACCCCCAGAAACAAACAAGAACTCAAAGAGGCTGCAGTAAAGGCCTGCAAAAGTGTTTCAAATGAAGAATGCAACAGTCTGGTGAAGTCATTGGGTCGCAGGCTTGATGCACTTAATGAAAGTAAGGGTTATGTCACCAAATGTGAAATCTTATTCACTTTTAAGTTAATTTAATCATGCATCCAGCCATCCATTTTCTACCGCTTAGCAGGGACGTCCAGACTTCCCTCTCCCCACCCACTTCCTCCAGCTCTTCCGGGGGGATCCCGAGGCGTTCCCAGTCCAGCCGAAAGACATAGTCTTTCCAGCGTGTCCTGGGTCGTCCCCGGGCTCTCCTCCCGGTGGGACATGCCCGGAACACCTCACCACGGAGGCGTCCAGGAGGCATCCGAATCAGTTGCCCCAGCCACCTCATCTGGCTCCTCTCAATGTGGAGGAGCAGAGACTCTACTCTGAGATCCTCCCGGATGACCGAGCTTCTCACTATATCTCTAAGGGAGACACCCTGCGGAGGAAACTCATTTCGCCTGCTTGTATCCCAGATCTTGTTCTTTCGGTCACAACTCACAGCTCATGACCATGGGTGAGAGTCAGCTTAGCTCCTTCTTTACCACAACGGACCGATACAAAGTCTGCATCACTGCAGACGCTGCACCGATCCGCCTGTCGATCTCCCGTTCCATTCTTCCCTCACTTGTGAACAAGACCCCAAGATACTTGAACGGATATATGGATGGATATTCTTGTTTCTATTTATATAATATGAACAGATTTTGTTTTCCTTCCAGGAGAGACCTCTGTGTGCAATCAATGGACTCATGGACTCTATCCACAGGGATTCTACCACTTGTCGGTGTAACGAATTAGTTTATTAATACATTGAATGATTTATTGTAATCTGCTTTCAACTTATTTTTTTTCTTTTTGAGCCTTTTTTTTTTTTCACTGTAACTGCTGACTTATCCCTATTGGCGTACGTCACAACCATAGGGACTGCACTGTATAAAAATGAACACCAGTCATGCAGAAAGTGCACCACGGGTTGAGCATGCAGGGTCTTGACACTGTGACTAGATACAAAACCACAGCCATGAATACCATTCAACACCAGCAGAACAAGACAGGTAAACCATCTGCTTAACGAAGTAATACATGGGCAAATTGACAATGTTTATTTATTTATGTTTTTAATGCTTTCCCACAGCACTTAAAAAACAACATTTAAAGAAGAACATCAACCATTTCACAGATGTGCATGGTCTGCCTTGCATTGAGAAGATTGTGTGCACAGTGGATGATACTCCTCATCCAATCCAAACAAACATCAAGGGCAAATTCCCACAATGGATCAACGGCAGTTTCTTGAGGAATGGCCCCGGGAAGTTTGAAATTGGAAACCATAAGTAAGTATCATGCCTTGTGAAAAATAAATCCTCAGAAGATCATGAAGACACCATGTCCCAAGGCTTAACTGTCGTCTTCCTCAGGTTTAACCACTGGTTTGATGGCATGGCTCTACTTCACCAGTTCAAAATTTCCAAAGGACAGGTGACTTACAAAAGCCGCTTCCTCTCCAGTGACAGTTACCAGGCCAACAATGAAAATAACCGCATTGTTGTTTCCGAATTTGGAACCATCACTGTGCCAGACCCTTGTAAAAACGTTTTTCAACGCTTCCTCTCAAGATTTGAATTACCAAGTGAGTACTTTGTCTAACAGCAGAACAGAAGCTGATTCAATTAGTTTGACAGACATACTGTAGTAAAGACTTGAGTCACACAAACTACCGATTATGAATTTAACTCATCTTTTTCTGTGTTGTAATTTGGAAACATCTTATATCTCCTCCAGAGCCCACAGATAATGCCAATGTGAGCATTGTGACCTACAAAGGTGATTACTATGTAAGCACTGAAACTAACATGATGCACAAGATAGACCCTGAGACACTGGAGACGACCAAAAAGGTAATAATGAGTGTTGTTTTACGAACTGAAAACTTAAATAAACATTTCTGACAAGGCTCAACTGTGCATTGCAGCTTATTTCATTTGTGTATAATAGCTCGTAGAACCCATGAAAAATGCACGGAAAAATCTTTCATTGAGTCTGAAAGGCTATTTCCACTGTAAATAAGTATGAGGTGGACCTCATTGAAAATAAAAATAATATCGCAGGTATTAAGTCATAAAAATCTGAGAATAAAGCAGTATTTTTGAGAATAAAAAAAATATTATGGGAATAAATTTGTACTTTCATAAAAACGAAAAGTTCTTATGTTATAATAACACAACAAAAAGTTGTGTTATTATAACAATACATTTGCAACAGTGTGAGAAGGAACATCACATTTTAGTGGAGTAAAGTTGTAATATTATGAGAAGGATTTAACATTTTGTTTCCCACCAGAATCAAGTTTTAATTTTTCAAGAGATTTTGGGCATTTTGATAGGACAATGTAATTTTATTAGAATAGTCTTGTAATTTTTGAAGAACAAATCATAATATTACACCCCTCCATGAGCCGTCACCTTGTCGTGGTAGAGGGGTTTGTGTGTCCTAATGATCCTAGGAGCTAAGTTGACTGCGGTTTAATGCCCCTGGTAGGGTCACCCATGCAAAACAGGTCCTAGGTGAGGGACCAGACCAAGCACGGCTCAAATGACCCCCTATGATGTAAAACATAAATTGTTTCCAGTTTCCCTTGCCGGGACGTGGGTCACCGGGGCCCCCCTCTGGAGTCAGGCCTGGAAGTGGGGCTCGAAGGCAAGCGCCTGATGGCTGGGCCTGCACCCATGGAGCCCGCACAGCCCGATGAGGCAACGTGGATTCCCTTTCCCATGGGCTCACCACCTTGGCGGGCCGATACCCAGCTACAGAAACTGGCTCTGGGGATGTGGAATGTCACCTCTCTGGCAGGGAAGGAGCTGGACCTGGTGTACAAGATTGAGAAGTTCTTACTAGATATAGTCGGACTCACCTCCACACGCAGTTTCAACTCCAGTACCAGTCCTCTTGAGAGAGGTTGGACTCTTTTCCACTCTGGAGTTACCAGCTGCGCAGAGCAGGTGTGGGCTTACTTATTGCCCCTCGACTTGGTGCCTGAATATTGGCGGTTACCATGGTGGACGACGGGGTAGCCTCCCTCCACCTACAGGTAGGGGAACGGATCCTGAATGTTGTTTGGGCCTATGCACCAAGCAGCAGTGGCGGCGACTCCCTCGATCTGCTGGGGGACTTCAACGCTCATGTGGGCAAAGACAGTGAGACCTGAAGGGGCGTGATTTTTAGGAATTTCCCCCCCTGACCACAACCCGAGTGGTGTTCTTGTTATTGGACTTCTGTCCTCGCCATGGATTGTCCATAATGAACACTATGTTCACAAATCAGGGTATCCACATGTGCACTTGGTACCAGAACACTCTAGGCCACAGATCGATGATCGTCTTTGTGTTTGTCTCATCGGACTTTCAGCCGCACGTATTGGACACTCAGGTGAAGAGAGGGGCGCAGCTGTCAACAGAGCACCACCTGGTGGTGAGTTGGCGCCAATAATGGGGGAAGATGCCGGTCTGACCTGGTAGACCCAAACGTACTGTGAGGGTCTGTTGGGAACGTCTGGCAGAGTCCCCTATCAGAAGGAGCTTCAACTCCCACCTCCAACAGAACTTCACCCACGTCCCGGGAGAGGCGGGGGACATTGAATCCGAGCGGACCATGTTCCGTGCCATTGTTGAGGCAGTCGACCTGAGCTGTAGCCATAAGGTTGTCGTGCCTGTCATGGTGGCAATCCTTGAACCTGTTGGTGGACACCAGCGGTAAGAGATGCTGTCAAACTGAAGAAGTAGTCCTATCTGGCCATTTTGGCCTGTATGACACCTAAGGCAGCTGATGGGTACCGGCTGGCCAAGCGGAACGCAGCTTTGGTGATCACTGAGCCAAAAACCCGGGCGTGGGAGGAGTTAGGCGAGGTGATGGAAAACGACTTCCGGACAGCTTCGAGGAAATTCCGCTGCACCGCCGAGCCTCTCAGGAGGGGAAAGCAGGTGGTTAAAAAGCTCCTCAGTGGCAGGGCCCCAGGGGTGGATGAGATCCACCCTGAGTTTTTAAAGGCTCTGGATGTTGTGTGGCTGTCCTGGTTGACATGCCTCTGCAACATCTCGGGGAAAGTGCCTCTGCATTGGCAGACCGGGGTGGTGGTGCCACTTTTTAAGAAGGGGGACCGGAGGGCGTGTTCCAACTATACGAGGATCACACTCCTCAGCCACCCTAGTAAGGTCTAATCAGGGCTTCTGGAGATGAGTGTTTGTCAGGAAGTCGAATCTCAAATTCAGGAGGAGCAGAGTGGTTTTCGTCCTGGTCGTGGATCAGTGGACCAGTTCTACATCCTCAGCAGGACCCTCAAGGGTGCATGGGGGTTCGCCCAACCAGTCTACAGTACATGTGTTTTGTGGACTTAGAGAAGACGTTTGACCGTGTCCCTCTGGGAATCCTGTGGAGGGTTCTCCGGGAGTCTGGGGTGCCGGACTCCCTGTTACGGGCTGTTCGGTCCCCGTAGGACCGTTGTCAGAGTTTGGTCTGCATTGCCGGCAGTAACTCGGATTCGTTTCCAGTGATAGTTTGACTTTGACTCCACCAAGGCTGTCCTTTGTCACCAATTCTGTTCATTACCTTTATAGACAGAATTTCTCGGTGCAACCTGGGTCTTGAGGGGGTTCGGTTTGATGGTGTCAGTATCAGATCTTTCCTTTTTGCAGATGATGTGGTTCTGATGGCTTCATCAAACCATGATCTCCAAGTCTCGCTGAAATGGTTCACAACCAAGTGTGAAGCAGCTGGGATGAAAATCAGCACCTCCAAATCTGAGGCCATGGTCCTCAATCAGAAAAGGATGGAGTGCCCTCACCGGGTCAGGGACGAAATCCTGTCCCAAGGGCAGATTTCAAGTATCCCGGGGTCTTGTTCACGAGTGAGGGAAGAATGGAGAGGGAGATGGACATGCGGATCGGTGCAGCATCTGCAGTGATGTAGACTCTGAAACTGCCACTTCTCGTTGGGTTTGTCCAATCATCTCACGAGAAGGGTTTAAAATCCAAAATGGAACTCTGTTAGAATTAACTGACCTACAGACCCTTTCCAAAAAAATTTAATATCATGGAAAAGTTTATTTTTTTCCATAATTCCATTCAACAAGTTAAACTTTCATAGATTATAGATTCAGGCTCCACAATTTAAACTATTTCAAGTATGTATTTGTTTATTTTTACATAATTTGGGTTTTCAGCTCATAAACTAAGATCAGTCACAGTACTAGGGCTTTTCGATCTCAGAGTATCTATGGTCCAAAGCTTACTCGTAACATCTATTTAACCATTAATTATGTAAATTAAACAACGCATGCTTAAGAAAGGTTTTTAAAAGTTATTCCCCCCCACTGCCCCCCACCCCCCATTGGCTCTGTATCAATTAGGTGAACTGGAGCAATTTTATTGCTGTTAACGGTGCCACCGCACACCCTCACACTGATCTTGATGGAACAACATACAACATGGGGAATTCATACTCCCCTAAAGGTACAGTATTTCAGTTTTTAAGATAAAGACTGGTTTGCTTCTGGACTAGCCTTCTGTACTTGTCTGGTATAATAAACCAGAAACTATTTGTGTATGTACTTTCAGGATCATATTACAACATTATCCAAGTGGCTCAAACCAAAAACAACAGCGAAGAAACCCTTGAGGGAGCCAAGGTGCTTTGCTCTATTCCCTCAACTGAGAGTGCCAAACCATCCTACTATCACAGTTTTGGTAAGCAACAGATCTACCAAGTCCTGTACTGTAACACTTCAAAACAATATCTAGCCCTGCCGAAAAACAAACATTCATTTTCCGTAGCGCTTATCCTCACTAGGGTCGCGGGCGTGCTGGAGCCTATCCCAGCTATCTTTGGGCGAAAGGCGGGGTACACACTGAACTGGTCTCCAGCCAATCACACATCCACATCCCATACATACCATGTATGTTTTTGGGATGTGGGAGGAAACCGGAGTATCCGGTGAAAACCCATGCAGGCATGGGGAGGACATCTAAACTCCACACAGGCGAGGCCGGATTCGAACCCGGGTCCCCAGAACTGTGAGGCAGATGTGATAAGCAGCCGGCCAGCGCCAGACGTTTTTTGTTTTTTTATATATAGATTTATAGATTCTACCATCAACAATGCTTTTTTCAACCTAAGTTTTTAAGAGTTGAGAGATTCATTCATGAAATTGTGCTTTTTCATGCACCCAAACCCCAAAGACTACTACAGATCATTTGTTTCTCCATAGTTTATTGTGTTATATTCCGTAAATGTAGTTGCCGCAACAACTATCGTAATATTGTCTGTTAAGGTGATGTGATCTGTTATTTTGTTGTTTCTCAAGAGAAAATCTGAGTTGCCAGCAAATTATCAATGCCATGGTAATTAAAGCAAATACAATCTTTGTGTAATCTACTGTAGCAATGTCTGAGAACTACGTGGTGTTCATTGAGCAACCTATCAAGATGGACCTGTTGAAGATCATAACAGGCAAGTTAACAGGAAAGAGCATTAGTAACAGCTTCTTCTGGGACCCCAAACTCAAAACAATCTTCCATCTGATTCCCAAAAAAACGGGGAAGGTGAGGTTGAATTAATTGAAATTCAGTCTTTTCAATTTGCATACTCTGCCTCAACCACACTTAAATTCCTTGCTAAATCCAGGTGAGTTCCCTAAAGTACCTTGCTCAGCCACTGTCAACCTTCCACCAAATCAACGCCTTTGAGGAAGACGGTTGCTTAATCGTTGATTTGTGCGCATCAGATGATGGTCAGGCAATTTCAAACTACAATGTCCAGAACCTTCGCAAGTCTGGACAAGATCTTGATGAGGTAGGCAGGTTAAAGAAAAGCAGCATGATACTTAGCTAAATAATATCTATCCAACAGCTGGTTTAAATCGGATAGTGACATAACTATTTCTTCACAGGTGTATAATACACTGTGTAGAGTCTTTCCACGTCGCTTTGTTCTCCCTCTTAATGTTGATGATAAGACACCCTTCAACCAGAACTTGAACAGCTTGCCCAACAGCTTGGCCACTTCATTAAGGATTGGCAAGAACAAGGTAGACTGCTTTCCCAATCATTTCACAAGATTTAAATTTATTTTAACTTGAACTTGGTCAAATTATTACTGCTTGTGTTCAGTGGTGGTTGTAGGCAGGGCCAGTGCCAATGTAATGGCCGCATTATGTGCTAGTTTGAAATACTCAGTCCCTGGTCAGGCTTTAGAATATCACGAAAGAATGTACTGAATGCAGTACAAAATACAATCAAGAAATACCATGAATAAATAAATACAGTGAAGCAATTTAGACAAAATACTGTGTGTACGTGCATGTGTTTAAAACTGTGTCCTATGACAAAACCGCTGACCCCAGCCTGCCCCCGCCTCCAGTCAAATTTGTCTACAACCACCACTGGTTGTGTATGCTGCCTAACGGTGCACATTACTATTGCATGTTTTCACTTTCCACTTTTAGGATCTCTAGGGAAAAAAACTACTTACCACATTATTTTAGATGATTTCCTCAGTTTCATTAATCAAACCTTTCATATTTGTGCAGATATTCTGCACCCACGAGGATCTCCATGGGGAAGACCTTCATAAGTACGGTGGTCTTGAGTTTCCACAGATCAACTATGGCAAGTACAACACCCGGCCCTACCGCTACTTCTATGGCTGCGGTTTCAGACACCTTGTAGGGGACACATTGATCAAGATGGACCTTCAGGGTAAACACATGAAGGTGTGTGAAATTTAGCTCTCACTCAGTTTTTCAGTTACAGTATTATGGCAAAAATGAAAACTGAAATTTAAGCTTTAGATAAATAATCAACAGTAACAATAACCAGCAAAATTCCTGCTTCTTGTTTTTAAGGTTTCATACCTTTCCTCTACTTTTTCCTTAAAGGTCTGGGAACAACCTGGTCTATATCCCTCAGAACCTGTCTTTATACCCTCCCCTGATGCCACAGAGGAGGATGATGGCGTAATTTTGTCTGTGATCATCACTCCAAATAAGGTTGGTCCAATTTAGTAAAACTTTGTGGAAGAAAACATCCATCAGTTCCCAAAGAAATCATTTAGTACAAAGCTCACTTACTTTAACTGCTCAAAATGTACAAATGTTGTTAAATGGTGGCTTCATACAAGAGCTCTTTTCAAAAACAATATAAATCCATTTTGATTTTTCTGAAACAAAATGTATTAACCCAGACCTGCACATTTTACACACATTCATTTTTATCCTCTTTAACTAATTTAGACTGAACATGTTCAACATCTACTATTAATAGAATGTGTACACAATGAATGGCATGGCACACAGACTAATCGAGCAATTATATAATTTCGCTTTCATGTCATTTTGGAAATCTTCAACTGCACAATTACAGTGTATCTGTTCATAATCAGTATACTGCAAGAAATATGACAGTGTACACATACAGTATTACACAAAAATGTAATACAGTATTCAAAGTTAATGTAATGAGAAATTAATTTAAAAAATTTTGAGATGCACATGCTGACACAACATTTGCTTCCTGGAAGTCTGCAAATCTAAGACTACTAGTTATTATCCCCGTTTGATTATTCTTTTCAGGACAGGAGTACTTTCCTCTTGGCTTTGGATGCCAAGACATTCCAAGAGGTGGGCCGGGCTGAGGTGCCAGTTAATATCCCATACGGCTTCCATGGAACATTCAATGCCACAGCATAGCCATTTGATGGATAATAATACTTTATACTGCACTCCAAACGCTACACTCACTTATTGCGACAAATAACTCATGAATATGCGAATTGCTTGTGTATCCCTCACTCATACTCTCGTCCAATAGACTTATAATTTACAGTCAATCCCACCCCACTTCCATTGTACAGCCGGGTTCACGACCCTTGCCCTGCATGCTTCTTCTCCTGTCCATGTCCTGTTCTAGCTTGTCCTGTCCTTCCCTCACAGGGTGTAACACTACAGCCCCATGCAACACTCATATTTAATGTTTCATTGTTGTAGATAATGTAATGACTTACTTTTCTCATCCTGTTTACAATTAGTGCTTTGTCTTTGTTTCTCTCTCCCCTCTAGAAACTTTGTTCTGTTCGACTCTGATTCTCAATAAACTTCAATTATAACACTAAGCAACCACAGCGGAAGCTTAAAAACTCCACTGTGACACAGTCAAACTGTTGCGGCATAAAAGAGATACAGAACTTCCATTCTGCTTGACCTAACAGCCGTACAGCACCAAATAAAAAAACAAAAAACAAAAAAAAACACTTATTGTACTTTTAACATTTAACAAAGAAAATTCAAAGACAAAAACTAACACAATTAAAAGTAAATGTTTGAAATTAACTGAGTTCTCTTCAAACATAGGTAAGTCATAACAGAATTAATATTACAATCATAGCAGTCACAGTATTGTTATGATTGCAAATGGCAGTGTAAAAAGAACACACACACACACACATTTCATTTAATCATTTGCAATTACCATGTAAAACCAAACAAGTGTGTTCTGAGAAGAAACATCCAAGATACTAAATATATTAAATATTAAAGATATATTATTATCAGCAATTATAGTCATATATAGAAATGACATACTGTATTGTGATACCAAGTATACTGCCATGTGAACTTCAGGAGTGAATTAAGATTCTGCATGCACTTCAAAGAGAACACAAAATTACTTTTTATTTCTCACTATAATGAAACATCTCAAGGATATAGTTCATGCAGCAAAATTAATCTTACAATTTATCAGAAATATGAACCAATGTTTTCTTCAGGTGATTCTTCTTATGTTTTAGGACAGATTCAAGATTTTGAGCTTCTTGGAAAAGGCTCTCCAGCTCCTTCCTTTGAGCTGTATCCACTGCTGCTCTCTCACTGAAATAAGCCATAAAAAAAATTACTATAATGTAGTATTACGACATAAACCGGTTGTGTCAAACTCAGTTTTGTTGCAGGCCACATTGTAGGTTTCCTTCAGAGGGCCGTTATCAGTGTGGAACCCTATAAAATACAATAGCCTATTCATCCATCCATTTTCTGAGCCGCTTCTCCTCACTAGGGTCGAGGGCGTGCTGGAGCCAATCCCAGCTGTCATCGGGCAGGAGGCGGGGTACACCCTGAACTGGTTGCCAGCCAATCGCAGGGCACATACAAACAAACAACCAGTCGCACTCACAGTCATGCCTACGGGCAATTTAGAGTCTCCAATTCATGCATGTTTTTGGGATGTGGGAGGAAACCGGAGTGCCCGGAGAAAACCCACGCAGGCACGGGGAGAACATGCAAACTCCACACAGGCGGGGCCGGGGATTGAACCCGGGTCCTCAGAACTGTGAGGCTGACGCTCTAACCTGTCGGCCACCATGCCGCCTAGCCTATTCATATCAATACATATACAGTAGAACCTCGGTTTTCTTATGCCCTAGTTTTGAAAAAAAAAAATAATATTCGCTGAAAATTTGACCCAGTTTTCGTACATCCGTTAGGTTTTCGTGCAGTTGAAAATGGTCCAAATGCCAAACGCAGCCACCTGCCAGTGTCACGCCTAACTTTCTTATTGTAAAACACTTGCCAATTCTCAGCATTATTAAACATGAAAACAATTTGAAATTCTGGTACAGAAGAACACGAAGTAGAAACACATGATTTGTTAACGCCGGCCACCAGGCTTTGAGTTTGATACCTGTGACACAACTGATAAGACAGCAAAAATGCCAATGTTTTATACGTTGATTCAATAAAATTGTGCGGTTATCGCTGAAAAGGACTATTGTTAAAAAAGGTTATTGTTGGCCTTGTAATTCTTAACGATGTGTAATCTTAAAAGTATGTGACGCCATTTTGACATGAACTCGGAAAAAGGCCCAGGTGTTATGATGACATTGTTTTTAGTCTATGATCAAGCTCCACTTGTGTTCTGTAACTAGTTGTTGCTATTTAAACAAAAGGAACAGGCTAAGCAGCTGAACATGGATGGAGAGATGGCCTAATCATCTATAGCAGTGAATGTTAATGTTCTGTGAGAGCTCATCAGGTGTGTCCCTGGAAACGGTCCAGTTTCACTTAATTGTTCTGAAAATTATTATTTATAAATAAAAATAATGTATCTTCGTTTAACTATGAATGCCAATGGCTTACAGTGACAGGCAGAAAAATTAACTGCTCTACCACCAGATGGCAGAATGTACATAATTATGGCTATGTGTGTAGCCACCTGTTGCCAAAGTAAAATACAGTATGTGCCTTGCCTCTATTAAGGTTGGGAAACACTGATAGCATGATGTCTCTCAGACAAAGAGCAAAAGTATTGGAACCCCCACTACAGTGGTGTGTGTGTGTGTGTTTGATCTACCTTCACATCCAACAAAATCCAACCTGAAACCCTTTGCCCACATGAAAATGCCTTAAATGGCCATTTAACAATTTGGTTGTGCTTTGGTTGAGATTGCATGTACATTTAGATGTACTCTGAAGTCGTTATAAATCCAGGCACAGTTTGGAAATTGTACAACTAAAACAGCAGAATTGAAACTTGAAATACAGTTGTTTGAATGTGACCTACGATAACATATCTGCAAACTTTGAAAAAAGCATGCTGATCTCTCGACCTGCACCTGTAACGAGAAGGCCACAAAGTGACATTAATGACAATAAAAGAATGGAGGAAATGTGTATGTGAGGTGACTAGCATTATGTTTTTGGTTGCAGTGGTTTATCATTATATTAGTCTGATGACACCAATGTTTTCCATCTTTTATTCTGCATTTTTTTTTTATTGTTGTATGTTATCATCCTGGGTCAAGTTACCAAATAACGTAAATATCACATGCTGAAATTGTTTATCAACAACTTACTGTATACCAAAATCCTATTAAGGTCAAACTATTATTGTAAGGTCCTCTATTGTATTACAGTAAAGTTGGAACTGCATTATGTGCATCCTGTCTAGAAAAATATCTGATAATTATGGTATCCTCTCATGGTTTGTACAACTTGCGTACCTGCAGCTGTCGTTTCAAATGAATCCACTGAAGTTGATGTTTTGGAATGACGTTTCTTCTTTATTTGTGGTGACTTGGCTGGATTTTCAAAAGTATGTTCCATCTGTTTCAAATGGAAGAAAGACTATTTTATTAATCAAGTTTCAATCCATCAATTTTCTCCATCCAATTTAGCAGCTCCCACCTACTTGCTGGGATTTCGTATATTCAGGGTCTGCACTGTGTTTTATTCCCTTTGGTGGCATGTTACTGTGAGTTAAAAAGAAAACATGGAGTTGTTTCGTAATAGACAGGCTTCGCGCAAACTTAATTGTCAGACAGCAAGCTAAACCTCATTCCATCACCGTGATTAGTTGGGAAACTATAAAGCACTTGTATAACTCCACTTACTTTGCGTAATATAAGGTAATGTAAGATATCCAGTGTATCGTTATTTAGTCATTTACAGAGCATACTGTCGATGGCGTCAGTCCAGCTACACATTTAACACACGTGAAGATGCTGTTTTTAGAGATAAATTCTAGCTTACTTGCTTCTAGCTAGCACCTCTAAAACTAATTTTCTTCCTTACAAAACCTGTTCTGAACTGTTTTTTTTTTGGGGGGGTCGAAATTGTGTTAGTATTTCCCGAGATAAAGTAACATCCTGGTGAAATTTGCTATGTTGTAAGTCATTATCGCTTCCTAAAAATCAAATGGTTGAGATTTATTTTACTTAATTTGAAAGATGCATCCGCTCGTCTGTTGCATGTTGCCTTCACAGTACCTCGGAAATGTAAAATTCTCACACGAGTATTAAAAACAACAACACCAACGCACATTCACACTAGTATTACTAGATACATGTTCTGGTTCCTGGGAATCAGAAGATTTACATATTGATTCACACAACACCAATTGCAGTAATGTACCATCGCGTGCGTGCGTGAGTGTGTGTGTGTGTGTGTGTGTGTGTGTGTGTGTGTGTGCATGCGTGTGTTAAGAGCAAATAAAAACTATAACTGAGTGTTATTTAAAGACATTGAATAGTTATTTGTGGAGTAATCCATACATTGTAGTTATGTCCACTATTTGGACAATGACTTGAGTTTTTCAAGGTTTTACCTTTTCAAAGCACCACAGTGGATTGGAAATAAAACAATTAAGGTTAAAGTTCACAAAAATAGCTTTATACTTCATTGTGTCATTCACATTGTGGACAATGCCATTCAATGTTATCTACAGTGGCGGAGATAATTATTTAATCCCTCTGATTTTGTAAGTTTACCGACTGACAAAGACATGAATGGTCGATAATTTTAATGGTAAGTGTATGTTAACAGGGGGGCTTGGTCGCCGAGTGGTTAGAGCGTCAGCCTCACAGTTCTGAGGACCCGGGTTCAATCCCCGGTCCCGCCTGTATGGAGTTTGTATGTTCTCCCTGTGCCTGCGTGGGTTTTCTCCGGGCACTCCGGTTTCCTTCCACATCCCAAAAACATGCATTAATTGGAGACTCTAAATTGCCCGTAGGTGTGAGTGCAAATGGTTGTTTGTTTGTATGTGCCCTGCGATTGGCTGGCAACCAGTTCAGGGTGTACCCCGCCTCCTGCCCGATGACAGCTGGGATAGGCTCCAGCACGCCCGCGACCCTAGTGAGGAGAAGCGGATCAGAAAATGGATGGATGGATGGTGTATGTTAACAGGGGGAGACAGAATATCAAAAAGAAAATCATATAAGACAAAGGATTAATATTATTTTTGCAATTCATTGAGGGCAAAGGGTCTTTGACTCCATCAAAACCTTACTTGGTACTTGGTGGAGGACCCCTTGTTCGCCAGTACAGAGGTCAGACGTTTATTTGTAGTTGATCACTGGGTTTGCACACATCTCGGAGGAAATTAGGATCACTCCTCTTTGCAGATCCTCTCCAAATCCTTAAGGGTGCCATATTGTGGCTATTTAGACCTCCATAGAGTGACTCTCCAACATGGATTTAGTATAAAAGTGTCAGTTTCGTTTAAAAAAAAACACCTTGGTTTTGTCATACGAGTCTCCAGAAAAGTCCCCTTTGACAGCTACTTCTGTTTGACCCAGTTTTGTATCGGCTTTGTCCATATTTGACCGCCCCCTTTCCTCTGATTGGCTGTACGGGACGCAGGTGTGAGAGCACACGTGTTTGTTATGTTGACAGTGCTCGGAAGCTGAAAGGGAAGCCGGAGAGCTTCGCTAGTGACATAGATAAACTTGAGAAAATCGAATAACCGGCAGAAAAATTACTGGAATTCAGGAATGCGTGGACGATTTTAATTCATATTTCACATGTTTACTTCGGCACCATAGAGCCAATATAACATCTTAAATACTAGAAAAAAATGGTTTGGTAAAATATGGCACCTTTAAAGTGAGAGCCCAAATGATTGTTGGTAGATCAAATACTTATTTCACTGAATGAAATGCCAACACATTTTTCTTTTTTTTTTAAATCTGATTGTCTAGATTTTCTTTTAGATATTCAATTTTTTTTTACTGTTAACATAAACCTACCATTAAAATTACAGACCTTTGTCAGTGGGTGAACTTAAAAAAATCAGTGAGGGGTCAAATAATTATTTCCTCCATTTTATATATTCTTCTCTCTGTCCATCTATCTGTATTTCTTCACTCATTTCACTCTGGGCTGTTAGCTATTGATAACATTTGCAGATGGTTCAATTATCTGTGTTTCCAGCTGTTACATACCATAAAGGACATATGAAAGCACATGAAATGGTTTTTTGAGCAGTTAAGTAAAATTTGATAATTTACCATGGCACACTTGAAGATCGCTGCTGCCACGGCACACTGATTGGGAATCACTGGACTAGAGAATACTTTTGAAGAGACTCAGTATACAGTACACAAGTATATACAGTAAATGAACAAGTCATTTAAATAGACACTTTGCTCCATCTTGTGATCGGTGATTGGGCCCAAAGATCCTGATCGTGTAAAGCCTAGTGAAAAGACCACCACAGTTTGAAACTGTTTGCACAATTTTTATTCAACCACAAACTCTTAACAGGATTGCAATATATTTATATCTATAGCCTATCTACATATTGAAATAGTCTATCCTATTATCATATATAATTATTTAGACGTACTCTGTTGTGCCAGTAAATAAGTCTGTTTTGTATATAAAAAAAGAGAAGAATAAATACAACAAAATGTTTATTCACAAATCACTATTAGAAACCTCAATGTAGATAAAATATTTACACGGAATGTATAAAAATCAAACCAGCAATAAAATATCCATCCATCCATTTTCTGTAGATACATGGCATTAACTGTTTACTTAAGAAATAAGAAAGCTGTACATTCAATGCAAGACAATAAAACATTTCGGTCGCCGCTGACTTCACGACAGTGCTTCTTCATGTCAACGTCACACAGCACTTAAAAATGCAAGCTTGTGTAACTGTTCTCATCAGAGGAAGGCTGAGAGATGGATTGTTCTCACACTGAAGATTATTATTATTATCCATCCATCCATTTTCTGTACCGCCTATCCTCCTCACTAGGGTCTCAGGCATGCTGGAGCCTATCCCAGCTATCTGAACACCCTGAACTGGTTGCCAGCCAATCACAGGGCACATATAAACAAACAACCATTCGCACTCACATTCATACCTACGGGCAATTCAGAGTCCTCAATCAACCTACCAAGCATGTTTTTGGGATGTGGGAGGAAACTGTAGTGCCTGGAGAAAACCCACAAAGGCACGGGGAGAACATGCAAACTCCATACAGTCGAGGCCGTGCCGCCATTATCATTATTATATTTTTAATAAAGCTTCAGGGTGATACACAAAAAGCAAAACCCAAGGATGACAGAGGATTGACCATTGATAATATAGCATACTTCCAATACATTGAACATAAAGAGCAATGTTGATAGACACGATATGTTCACAGGTGATGTATAGTATACTGTCCTGTTTTATATAGAGTGCTACAATGTTTATTAGTGATGTGCAGTCTTATGCTTGTACAGAAAGGCGCTAGGACGAATGCCTCTTTCGTCTGCCAATTTGCAGCATTGAGGTCAATGAAGAAGTAGACATAAACACACATTTATCAAAAGACACTTATTAACACAAAATATAAGCTCCAGCATGCCCACCATCCTAGTGAGGATAAGCGGTACAGAAAATGGATGGATGGATGGATAATTATTCACATTTGGGAGAATGACCATATTATGATATGGTTTTCGTTTATTGCAAATATTATGATGAAACAATGTTGCACAGTCTTTTAGTAGATTGCGCTTAGTATGTGTGAGAAGCGGTCAAATATGCCATGCTTGGCTAAAAATACTCTTATTTTCCATCGTCCATTTATCCGAATGCAACGTTAGGCTGCAACAATTTAACAAGCAAAAATTAAAGAAAAGTGTGGTCCCTATTTTATAAGCTCAGCCTCTATTTATATAGCAATACATCTTTTTTTCATGTTGCAATTTTGCTTTGAACAAGGCCTTTGAACGAGTACGCGTGTGTTTCAAAATTCCCACAGCTCTAAATGCAACACCGGGCTCATCGCAGCCTGTAGAAGGAGCTCTTGGCGCTTACCTAACCTGAAAGCCAAACATACACAAACATGGCGTTACCGCAAGCAGTCAGGATGCTGTGTCCTCTTCGGCGTTCGCTTTCTGTCGTTATCTTATGGCTTGTAGGGATACATTCGTCGACGCTTCATCTTTACAATGAGGAGGGTTACATAGCACCGCAGCACAGGGGATATTTTACAGTAGACGCAAATAAGGATTTACCAGATGGAGATGGAGGGGGCAACGCGGCTCCACCTCTCGGGCTGGCCGCTTTTGGTGCTGCTGAAGGCGGGTCGGACCACGGCGCCCCTCCGCCAAAGAGAAGCCGGCGGAGCACAAGCGAATCTACCATGCCTAAGGTGTACGGCCAGGTACTGAGATGCACCCCAGTAGTGCTTTTAGAGTAACACCTTTAACAATGAAACACACCTTTAAATGATTCGTTGTTGGCAAGCTTTAAAGAAATCCCCCAGGCTCACGGTTGTTTTCTTAGTCACACCATTGACTGTATGCACCCGCAGACAGAAGTAACTCGAAATGTTATCAGAGTAGACAAGGATGCAAAATGACACACTTCAAACTCATTAACTGCCAGTCCTCCGTTTTAACATGGATATTTGAATTCAAAAGCCGTAAATGGCAGTGATTTTTTTTTTTAAGATCACAACCAAAAACGCTGCGTTCACCTGTTTTATTTTATTTTATTATTATTATTTTTTTTATCGTCACCATGCTCAAATGGCTGTCAACTGTTAACCTGCTTTACCTCGGCACTTGTCTAGCTAGCTCCAAAAGCAGATTCGCAACAACTGGGGAATTTTCTGACAATAGCAATTAATTAATAATCACTTGCCATCTAAAGCGGCTGACAATTCTTTTGAAAATACGTTCATGCTTATAGGGCAATATGACTTTCACAAAATACCGTTCCAAACAGATAATTGAAGACTTCCGACAAACAAGGAAATTATTTGCTATCTTTTGACACGATTTTTTTTTTTGTTATAGTAGTGGACAGAAATGTATTGAGATGTCTTGACTGAAGATGTTCTAAAGAGTTTGTAGTGACTGTTGCTTTACCTGACAGATTGAAAAAAACAAAACAAAAAAAAGGTAAGACATATGCCTTAAGCCATAGTGTCGAGAAGTGAAATAATATAGCAGTATACTGTAATTCCAATGGTAATTCCTTCCATCTGTTTATTCATCCATCCATCCAATCCCACCCATATTTCCTTCCTTCCTTTGAGTTAAAAAAAAACACACTTGGTCATATACATAAAATCTGTATGATCTGACAGTAGAAATATTATGAAAATGTTTAAAACTCATCCCTCTCTGGCCCCATGTTATGCCTCTAATTATATTCATGAAAAGGAACACCGGAACAGTCCATCAGAAACTATATAGTAGAGACAGAAGGCGTGACCGAATAGTGTGTCAAACATTTGCTTGGGTACACACGGCCCCCAGCATGCCCGCGACCCTATTGAGGATAAGCGGTACAGAAAATGGATGGATAGACAGACACACACACATGGGTACAATTATTTTTTTAATTGGAAGGGTGGCCAGGTGACAATTACATTTAATGGGTTGTAGTTGGAGCAGGTATACATACACGCGTCAGATAGTAACGCTGGTGATCCAGGTCATGGTGAATTTTATTATTTTTAATTTTTACAAATGTTCTGACTCTTACTCAATGAATTCACTACATATTAATGACATTGAAGATGCAGTAAATGCACATGCCAACACATTTATTTATGTCTGGTTTGTATATTCACAGGATTTCTACACAAAGATGGTTTTTGGTGAACCCCGAGTGGGGGACTAATGGGCAGTTATGTTCTAGAGCATTTATTTTAAGTAGTGCAAATTCTGCAAATTGATTTAGATGAGCTTACAATGGCAGAGCTAGTATTTCTTTTAGCAGTACGTGTTATGGTAATATGAGGAAGCTTTGGTTCTTTGTGTTGTGACTTGCCATTTATTAAGACACTTCCTTATATGTCTGCCCGCATTGTTATTTAACAACCACTCCCAAGCCTCCTGGTATTTTGTCTTTGTTTACCACAGGCACACCTGTGATGGTCACGGTGTTATAAGCATCTAAAAGGAGTCAACTGTACCAGGTTGACATGGTTTTCTGCTAAGGAAGTTGTTAAAAGTGACAGAACAGCTCTGGGAACTTGTTGGCTGAAAACACATGAAAAGTATAGATGCACAATATAATGGGTAGAGGTTTTAGGGCCAGTAATCAATCCTAAAACAGTTATTTTCTGTCCCTGTGGATGAATACACCATGATGACTTTCTGACATATTCTGTCATTGTTTGCCTGTAATGTTTAAAAGCATACAATATTAAATGAGTTGACCAACACCAAGTCTATCTGCACAAATGTTGAGGTATCATCACAGGGCCACATATTCAAACAATACGTACAGGATGAATAAGAGTGACCTGTAAACACACAGCAGAGAGAAAGGTCTCCTTGTCATCCATCACCAGTTCAACACATGCTGTTGTCGCATACTGACCACAACCTTCTTGTGTGTGATCAGTGCACACACTACAAACAGGACAAATAGGCTCTGGGGAGTGTGGTTAGGATCAGGTTTCGTCACTGTGAAAGACGCTGGTAACGAAGGTTCTTATTAAATGGTCAGCTGGTCTGGTGTTGCTATTTATCTCTCTGCTGGCTTGTAAAAATTAAGACTAGATTTGTGTGGAAGTTGGCGGGCATTGCACCGGTAATTAAAGCAGTGTCATTCACTTTGTTTATCCTACATTATATACAATATATAAACACTTTATATGGAGTATATTGTAGTATTATGTATGTACAGTGGACCCCCTTTATTCACTGGGTTTATGGACAAAGCCAGGCTGCAAATAAGGAGTTTCTGTAAATAACGCTCCCCTAAAAGTGATTATACTTGCCTACATTATTTGTTTAAACCAGGGATGTCCCGATCGCATTTTTTTGCGAGTCCAAATCCAAGTCACTGATTTTTTTAAATTTTTAAATGTTTATTTTTTTTTGGAGTCGATAACGAGTCCTGCTCTCATACCTCAGCAATGCGTTATGAAGAAATAAAAGAGAGCACATCCAAACAGTTTCAACGGTCTTAATTTTTTTATTTGAAAAAAAGTATCCTAACGTGATACCTTTTTATATGGCTATAGGTCTAGTGCAGCAGTGGTTCGTACAACTTTACTCCCTACACAAACCATGAACACTGAAGTTGTTGTAACAGCCATTTGGATAATGTAGCTCTCTTACTGTGTGTCACATAGCGCTGTGCGATATGGACAAAATTTCATATCCCGATATAGTTAATTTTATATTCCGTTAATGATATATACCCAATATAATATTTTTCCGTAAAATTAAAGGAAGTAAATGGCAATTTTCTCTCATTTTTTCGATTTCCATTATCCATTTATTTATAAAACATATTTTATATAGGAAATAACATGAATAAAAGGTAATTCAAACACAAATATAAAAGGAAAAATACCATTCAAAATATCTGGTAATACAAATAGTTTTCAAGGAATGTACACTGTTGTTTTGTACATTATAATGTAGTGTTGTTTACATCCATGCTCAGTGTTGTTTACATCCATTCTCCTCTAGCAGTGCTGTACATGAGTATTTACGGGTAATGTAAACATGCTACCGCAAAGCAGTAGCGTTGCTGCCGTGACATTAGGAAAGACAAGGCAAATGTATTTATATAGTGCATTTCATACACAAGGTACAGTCACCGCATGCATGTTCATTCATTGTTTATACAATGTTAGTGTTAGTTTTCAAGGTGTAGGGTGTCCAAAGTCACTTTTGTCACAAAAAAACACACGAACGAATACTATCTTGGAACGCATGCACACTACACATACTCCATTTATTGAACTTGGCTCACATGTGTCCAGCGAAACAGTAGGGGGGGGGTTTACATGTAGAAAATTGGTTTAGAAGCCCAAACAAAATGAAAATGCTCCATATAAACACATCAATCAGAATAAACAGTTATTGTTGTATTGGGTACCGCTAAATGAGCACGCCTGCTAACAGATGAATGCATTCGATATAGGTCCTATTTTCTTTTGTCAATCATCTCACCCCATATTGCTAGGTAATTTTTTGGTGGTTCATGTATGAACAAATAGGTGCTGTACAACTGTATTAAAAAGCTTGAATAAATTATAAATTTCTGTGGAATCCCAGGATTTGTGTGGATGTAGATCTCTGCCTCTCGTCTTATTCACGCCACCAGAGGAACCCGGAACATTTGTAATATATTACTGTTCTATTCGGCAATATCTTTGTACCGTAGGATTATATTGTCGCTTTATGACCTTTGAAAATTATAAAAATTTGTCCTGATACCAATCAGCTGAAAATAAGACGATCAGCCCTGATTTCCGATCACATGATTATATTGTGAGAACTCCAGTTTAAACCTTAAATATACAACAAACCATGACCCCCACACAACCTTTCATACTCACATTCACACCTATGGCCGAATTAATCTTCAATTAATGTAGCCTGCATGTCTTTAAATGTGGCAGGAATCTTCATTATACTGGAAACAACCCACACAAGTACAGGGAGAACATGAAAACTCCACACAGGAGAGCCTGAGCCAAACTTTGAACCCAGGACCTCTTATCTGTGTGGCTCATGTGTAAGCCACGAGCTACCCTGTAGCCCAACTGGAATAATTGTAAACTAATTCAAGGAAAAAAAAAAAGTACTGGCATTACCAGATAACTAGCAACCCTTTATTGCTCAGTGACTGCTTTTTCTCAATGTCTTTATGGCTCAAAAGGGTTCTCTGTCAATTGACTGACTGTTGTCGTATTAGAGCAGCTCCAACTACCGGAGACAAATTCCTTTTGTGTTTTTTGGACATACTTGGCAAATAACGATAATTCTGATTCTGAGACTTAAGACGTTATTGATTATATCGCTAAACAAGCAGAATATTTCCTGCTGTTCATTGTCAATAATGCTACAATTAGCATTGGTAATGCAGTCTTTCAACTTAAATTTCTCCTACATCTCGACCTAGTTAGTGATGCTTACTGCGTGTCACTGTTTTTTTCTGACCCATTTCATTTTACAAATGGGAGAGGTGCTGAGAGATGTTACAACTGCTTCCTCGTGATCATCCTCTGTCCTTATACTGTACTATATTATTGCTAGTCATGTTGACTGTTCTGAGTAGGCCAATAATGACCCTCGAGCCATTGGGAAAAGTCAGCAGAGGAGGCAGTAACACATCATAATGGATGTGTACACTATGTAAATAAGGCATTTTTAATGGTGGAGCAGCTCAGTTAACACCATTACTAGTCACACCTTTTTGATTATATGCCAGGATCACCTCAAAATCTCATGCATGAGAAATGAAGAATGCCCCTGCAATATACACATACATACACCCCTCCAAATGTATTGAAACATTGAGGCAATTCCTCAGTGTGAAAAATTTGGGTTTGACACCAACAGTTTCATTTTTTATTTCACGGTATTTATATCTTGATCTGATACACAACTTAGATTAAGCCTGTGATTATACAGTATTGAAAATAAAATTTGTGATACTCTTGTGACACAAACGTGTTTTGCCTTTGAAATGGCAGAACAGCAACACGCCCCTTCCAACTCTTGGCGTTTGTGCAGTTCAGATACCGCCGTATGAGCTCACAGTGCTACCAAACTCAATATAATTTATACAACCCCAATTCCAATGAAGTTGGGACGTTGTGTTAAACAGAAAAACAGAATACAATGATTTACAAATCATGTTCGACCTATATTTAATTGAATACACTACAAAGACAAGATATTTCATGTTCAAACAGATCAACTTGATTGTTTGTAGCAAATAATCATTAACTTTGAATTTTATGTCTGCAACACATTCCAAAAAAGCTGGGACAGGGTCATGTTTACCACTGTGTTACATCACCTTTTCTTTGAACAACATTCAATAAACCTTTGGGAACTGAGGAGACTAATTTTTGTAGCTTTGTAGGTGGAATTATTTCCTATTTTTGCTTGATGTACAGCTTCAGCTGTTCAACAGTACGGTGTCTCCGTTGTCGTATTTTGCGCTTCATAATGCGCCACAGATTTTCAATGGGAGACACGTCTGGACTGCAGGCAGGCCAGTCTAGTACCAGCACTCTTTTACTACGAAGCCACGCTGTTGTAACACGTACAGAATGTGGTTTGGCATTGTCTTGCTGAAAAAAGCAGGGCCGTCCATGAAAAAGACGTTGCTTGAATGGCAACATATGTTTCTCCAAAACCTGTATGTACCTTTCAGCATTAATGGGGCCTTCACAGATGTGTAAGTTACCCATGCCATTGGCACTAACACAGCCCCATACCATCACAGTTGCTGGCTTTTGAACTTTGCGTCCATAACAGTCCGGATGGTTCTATTCCTCTTTGGCCCTGCGGACACGACGTCCACAATTTCCAAAAACAATTTGAAATGTGGACTCGTCGGACCACAGAACACCTTTCCACTTTGCATCAGTTCATCTTAGATGAGCTCGGGCCCAGAGAAGCCGGCGGTGTTTCTGGGTGTTGTTGATCAATGGCTTTTGCTTTGCATAGTATAGTTTCAAGTTGCACTTACGGATGTAGCGCCGAATTGTATTTACTGACATTGGTTTTCTGAAATGTTCCTGAGCCCATGTGGTGGTATGCTTTACAGATTGATGTCGGTTTTTGATGCAGTGCCGCCTGAGGGATCGAAGGTCACGGGCATTCAATGTTGGTTTTTGGCCTTGCCGCTTACATGCAGTGATTTCTTCAGATTCTCTGAACCTTTTGATGATGATATGGACCATAGATGATGAAATCCCTAAATTCCTTGCAATTGTACGTTGAGGAACATTGTCCTTAAACTGTTCGACTATTTTCTCACGCACTTGTTCACAAAGAGGTGATCCTCGCCCCATCTTTGCTTGTGAATGACAGAGCAATTCAGGGAAGCTCCTTTTATACCCAATCATGGCACCTACCTGTTCCCAATTAGCCTGTTCACCATGTTCCAAACAGGTGTTTGTTTGATGAGCTTTCCTCAACTTTCTCAGTCTTTTTTGCCACCTGTCCCAGCTTTTTTTGGAACGTGTTACAGCCATAAAATTCCAAGTTAATGATTATTTTCTAAAAACAATAAAGTTTATCAGTTTGAACATTATCTTATCTTGTCTTTGTAGTGTATTCAATTAAATATAGGTTGAACATGATTCCCAAATCATTGTATTCTGTTTTTATTTGTTTAACACAACGACCCAACTTCATTGGAATTGGGGTTGTATAATATTTATTATATTATTTATATACAGTGGGTACGGAAAGTATTCAGACCCCCTAAAATTTTTCACTCTTTATTATATTGCAGCCATTTGCTAAAATTGTTTTAAATTTTGTTCCTCATAAATGTACACACAGCACCCCAAATTTACAGAAAAAAACGGAATTATTGAAATCTTTGCAGATTTATTAAAAGCGAAAAACTGAAATATCACACAATATCACATAAGTATTCAGAGTATTCTGAAGTATTCAGACCCTTTGCTGTGACACTCATGTATTTTTTATTTTTTTTGCATTTTAATCACAACGAATCAAATAACAACATACTACTGTACTTACTTTATTCTGACGAGAACTGGAACTGTTGCCACACTGCATTTACTTAAAGAAAAAAACACAATATATTCCACGATTGTCTACCTCCATGTGTTTACGGATGCAGCAATATTGCATTAGTGCACAACGGTTGTGCGCATCCCCCGCGGGCGGGGACTTGTCCTCTGTTTTTGCAGATGTGTTTGCTTCTGCTCCAAAGCAAATTTCCATGCAAAATTAACTGCAAATATGCACATTGTGCCATACACATACACTATTCAGATTCAGCCGCTACAGTATCTTCATTGCCATCTTGCGGTGAAAAACTACACACACGTTTCATAGTTTCTGCAGTAATGTAGGGATGCAAAACGGAATATATATGGATGGATGGATAGATGGAAGAAGTAACATATTCTGAATGAATTCATCACTTTGGTGACCCTGCTCTTCAGTTGTCCCAAATTCTCACACTTGTGTATGGTAATAAAGTTTCTTTTGTGTTTGAGAATTATGCTATTGCACATATCCATTAAATGTTATCTAAAACTTCCAGTCAGTTTATAATTCACGATTACCCTCTGAGCTCTGCATTAAGTTTCTTACAGGCTTGGGCTAAGGGCTTTTTTTGTGACAGCAGCTACATTACTAAACAATCTAATAATCAATCATGAGCTGAGTTTGTCAATTCCCCTCAAGCCTAATTTTCATTTTACCAAGGCAATTCTGTGATTCTTACCTTGTGGCTTCCCACAAGGTAAGAATCACCTTTTCAGAAAGCAACGATGGTTCATGAAGGCATGCTTTGATGAGCATAATTTGAAAGAAATTGCACAGAACCCAGACCTCAATCCCATCAAATACCTTTGGAATGAACTTTAACAAAGATTGCTAGCCAGACCCTTTTGTCAAACATCAATGACCACTGACCTCACAGATGTTCTTGTGGATGAATGGAGCAAGAGTCCAATAGACACTGCAGAATCATTTACATTTAGAGTGCGTCTTCACGCATATTTACCCATTTTAGTTTTTGCAACAAGCTTTGTCAATGAGAAACACATATCTTATTCTACTATCAATGAGAATCAATATTTATAGCAAAGGTGAAAATAATCTTATTTGCACCTCGTAACAGATAGCAGAGCAACGATGTATTATCTGCAAGTCCTCCAAAGATGATGTCATTGCTTGAGTCTGGCTGTGCTGCTATTGGGCTCCTGGCCATGCTGCACCCCCCTTCTTTTCAGTCTTGTTGAATAATGGCGAGCTTTGAGCTGAAGAGAAGGGAGGTTTGTTGGGGAGTGAAGGCTAAAATGCCTGTTGTATTGTTACCCTGTCCTGCTCCTTGTCAGCAATAGACGCAGAGTCCACTCCTCGACAGCAGTATTGTGATGCTAGTGTGCTAAAAGCATGCAAATATGGTGGACAGAATTTTGATATTTAGAGGTGCAGGAAACCGCTCATCCAAAGTTAGGTAATGTCTGTAAAGATCACATTAAATATGTAGACTTGAAAATATTTGTGCTATGGATAAGATTAAAAAGGATGACATTTGGTGATGAACCCTCTTAGAGTTATTTCAATGTTGTGTTCCAGACTCTCAATGACTCTCTTCGTTTACATAGGGAGGGAATTTATCCCTGCCCGATGACAGCTGGGATAGGCTCCAGCACGCCCGCGACCCTAGTGAGGATAAGCAGCTCAGAAAATGGATGGATGGATGGGAATTTATCCACTTTTGATGATAAGCTGCTGGCTTACTGGAAAAGAATGGGTTAACAGGATTGTCTGTAGTTATTTAACTGTGCTGGTGCTGGTATTTGTGTTAACTGTTAATCATTTGCAAATCCCCAGTGTTGCACTGTTGTTTGCTTTATATCATCCATTAGTGTAACAAGCTAAGAGCTGCCATTTATTGTATTTGGTGAGCACTAAATTCTGCAAAATAAAAATACATATAAATAAAACTAAATAAGAATAGTTTTAAAAATGTTTACCAAGTTTCAGTTCTAGCCATAAGTGTCTTGGGCTGGAAAGACAGATGAAATAAACATAAAACTGAATGTTCAGAAATTTCTCTTTGACAGACTATTTCTCTGTTGTAACAATGCTTCTTTACAATAACATTTATACTTTCCATTTAAAAAAATGCCCCAAATGTAAGGAACGTGCATTTGTAGGATGAGCAGCGCAGCATATGTGTGTTGTGCCCATAACAATAAAATGTGCCCCATCTTCACTGCTGATGCCACTCTTGATTTGAGCTTCAGGTGTGGGGCGGCATCTTAAACATTGTAAAAACTAAGCTTGTCCTCATTGAAGGAAATTTCAGTGCTGAGGATATTCTGCATCCAGTGACAATCCCCATACATCCATGGTCTGGGATTGAACTCCATCTTCAGCGTGGGCTTGCTGTTTATGCCAAATGAAGAAGCATAAGAAGCAGCAGCAGAAAACATGGGATATGAATAGGATTAAAGCAGGCAATGGGTGTTGTTGTGCACAGTAGCCTTCCAAAATGAACAAGAAAAATAATACAGGTACTTTCTTGTAAGGCATATGGTCCTTTTGTTTAGTTGAGGAATACAGAAGATACTTTATTACCCGTAGCTGTGGTAATGCACTTGCATTTCATCAAATGAAATTAATAATTAATTTCATTTGGGTGTATACAATGAACTGCTCATAATAACAGCATTTAAAAAGTTCAATAGAACGGACCTCAATAGAATGGACTAATAAAGGCGGTTGGTTGTCCGAAATAGCAGCTTGTCCGTTACATTGAAGCACTTTTTTTCTTTTCTTTTTTTTTGGAAGCCATATGCACCCTTATTACTGTAGAATACAAAATGCTTGTTTTGTAGTTTTTTTTCATGCCCTAAAACGTCCAGTACAGTATAAAGTTATTGTAAATAAATATATATATAAAAAAAGCTTGAAAATGTTTGAAAGTTCCACATTTTATCCAAACTTACCATGCTTGGTCGTGGTGACTTCGTTGACGTACAGTACTCATCTTAGGGGAGTCACTTTCATGAGCCGTGAGGAATTAGTATGCTTCCTAGTTCCAAATCTGTTGCCAAAGCTGAATGGCTTGACACATTTGTTTTTACTGTATCAAAAATAGCATGTTCCAGACTCCAAAGACTTGTGTTTTGTACTCCTAAGAGTTAATAATCGTGTTGTATAGCCATAAACATTTTGTCTGTTAGTCAAACATATGTACATTCACCATGCAGGAATTAGAATGCCAACGGTATCTAGTAAAAAGGACCACTTAAATCCAAATTAAATTTTCCTCATCCTGATTTCACCACTTTTTGTTACACAGGCCAGCTTGAATGACTCTCATAACCAGATGGTCGTCCACTGGGCTGGAGAAAAGAGCAATGTCATTGTGGCTTTGGCCAGAGACAGCGTTGGAGCCGTTGGACCCAGAACGAGCTCGGTAAGCTGAACACATCCATGGGTAAGACCTATGAAACTTGCACCGTCCAGAGTTAGTTTGACAGAACTTTCCAGTAACTAGATCAGGTGTGACTCTTTTACTTCATTCCCTTCCCTCTTATATTAACTGATCATCAGAGTGCCATAAGCTGCATCTTTTTTTTTTTTTAAATCAGGTTTGTCATGTTTCAATTGATTTTATGATTATCGAGCTAGACTTTAATGCAGCATTCGCCAGTGCACACCCATAGTAAGAAATAAATGACACCCTATCCTCAAGCAATAATTGAAGAGCATGCATGCTTTCTTGTTGTGCCATCCTTGAGTTGACAGATGACTCACAGTTCACTTAACCAGCCTTGGAAAATTGAAACTTGGGAAACGCTTTAAAGGTTTATTCATGCGGATATTTTTTCTGTTTTCCTTAACAGTTTTCCTTCAAATAGTTTCACAATACTGTATATTAAGTAAAGTCTCTGAATGGCAGGATTGCAGTCTCTCGAATCTGATGGGTTTTAGTCCCGCTGCGGACAAAAGTACATTTCAACTAATCAATGACATGCATGACAACTAGTCATGCCTGTCTCACATCTTCTGGAAGACTGTTCCAGTTTTAGCAGCATAAAATTTAAACAGCCTCACGGTATTTTAGTCCTGACCAGCACCAGCAGTAGAAAACTCCCTGAGGTTCTCAGAGCCTAAGAAGGTTCACATGGCTCTAAGATGTCAGAGATGTACTTTGGTGCTAGACCATGAAGAGACCTGTACACAAGCAGACCTATTTAGAAGTCTATTCTCTGAGCGACAGGAAGCCAGTGTAGAGCACTGGGCTAATGTGCCAGTATTTCCTGGTCAGCCTCTTTAGGGTCCCTGAAGGTGTGAAAATTATGATGGGTTTTTCTTACTGGCCACTTTCTTCAATGTTACCAAAAAAGAACTGTGCTTAACATCATTAACAAAATAATATTCAAGCATGACAATGCACCATCTCAAAGAAATTCAAGCAGAAACGCTTCAAAAAGTCATATGTTTAATGGATGTCAGAATTGTGAAGCTGCTATCAAATAAGGGGTCTTATACCAAAATGCAACTCGTCTTGTTAAAGTCCCTCCAAAAGTATTGGAACGGCAAAGTCAATTCCTTTGTTTTTGTTGTATACTGAAGACATTTGGGTTTCAGATCAAAAGATGCATATGAGACAAAAGTTCGGAATTCCAACTTTTATTTCATGGTATTTACATCTAGATGTGTTAAACAACTCAGGACAGAGCACCTTTAGTTTGAAGCCACCAACTTTTCAAGTGAGCAAAAGTATTGGAACAGACATTACATTAACTTAAAGTGGCATATTCTTTACTTGTAATAATTGCATCAAGCCTGCAACCCATTGACTTCACAAGACTGTTTCATTTTTCATTAGAAATGCTTTTCCAGGCCTTGACTGAAGCCTCTTTCAGTTCTTGTTTGTTTCTGGGGGTCTTCAGTCTCCTCTTCAGGAGGTAAAATGGAGCCATGCCTCTTAATCACTCACTTAGCACACACTCACACCACTCACTGTATATATTTTTCTCACTAAACACATCTGGGTTACATACATGTATCAAAGGTTTTCTGGGGGATTGGTATGGAATCGGGAGGGTATGGGTGTCAGATCGGGTTTCAGCACGTCTGTGCAGTTTCCCGCTCCGTGCGCCCTGCCTGCCCCCCTGGATTTTAAATGCATCACACACACCCCTATGTTTTAATGCACTACATACATACATCTCTGGGGGGTGGTGCCGGGCCCCCCGGGCTCGATGACTGCTTGGTGTTGTGTAACCTCTCATGGCCCGCGGCTGCTCCTTGGTCCCCCCCGTACCGTTCCCTTGTCGGGTGCCCCTATACGCCCTCCTTTCCAACAAACAAGGGACACTCTCCCGCCCTCGGCCTGGACGGGGACTGGCTGCATTGCGGGCCCTGCGGGTTGGGGTGTGGGGGCGTCTTGCTCTCCTGGGGGTGGAGCGGGTGGGGGGTTTGCTGGGGGGGTGCCATTGGGTTGTTTGCTTGACCTAAAAGCCGAACAGGACAAAAAAAAAAAAAAAAAAGAGGAGGTCAAATGCATGCTCTATTGGGTTACGGTCCGGTGATTGACTTGGCCAGTCTAAGACCTTCCACTTTATCCCCCTGATGAAGTCCTTTGTTTTGTTGGCAGTGTGTTTTGGGTCATTGTCTTCTTGCATGATAAAGCTTTTCCTGATTAGTTTGGATGCATTTTTCTGTTAATTGCCTGACAAAATGGTTTTGTAGACTTCAGAATTCATTCTGCTGCTACCATCATGAGTTACATCATCAATAAACTAGTGAGCCTGTTCCAGAAGCAGCCATGCAAGCCCAAGCCATGACATTACCTCCAACATTCCTTCCTCCAGATCCTTTCTTTCCCCATACTTTGGCCTTTCCATCACTTTGGTAGAGGTTAAACCTGGTCTCATCCGTCCATAAAACTTTGTTCCAAAGCTTTTGTGACTCATCTCTGTACTACTTTGCAAAATCCAATCTGGCCTTCCAATTCTTTTTGCTGATGAGTGGTTTGCATCTTGTGGTATGGCCTATATATTTCTTATCTCGAAGTCTTCTTTGAACAGTGGGTTGTGATACGTTTACCCCTGCCTTGTGGAGGTTGGCAGTGATGTCACTGACTTTTGTCTTTCGGTGTTTCTTCACAGCTCTCACAATGTTTCTGTCATCAACTGCAGTTGATACCCTTTGCCGACCTGTTCGATGTATGTTGCTTAGAACACCAGTCGTTTCTGTCTTTTTCAGAACATTCCAAATTGTTGTATTGGCTATACCCAATATTTGTGCAATAGCTCTGATTGATTTTCCCTCTTTTCTCAGCTTCAAAATGGTTTGCTTTTCTCGCATATATAGCTCTCTGGTCTTCATGTTTGCTTAACAGCAAATGCAGGTTTCACAGGTGAAACCCAAAGCCAAAAACAAGCACTATCTAATTTTTAAGCAATCAATCTAAAAGGGAACACCTGAGCAACTAGAAACCCCCATTAATCACGTTCCAATACTTTTGCTCACTTGAAAAGTGGGTGGGTTCAAACAAAAGGTGCTCTGTCCTGAGTCGTTTAACACATCTAGATGTAAATACCATGAAATAAAAGCTGTAATTCTGAACTTTAGTCTCACGTTCATCTTTTGATCCGAAACCCAAATGTCGTCAGTATACAACAAAAACAAAGGAATTGACCTTGCCATTCCAATACCTTTGCAGGGGACTGTATATGATGATTTTTATTGAAATACTGTAGCTTTTGATTTCAGTTAATGACTTGATGCTGCAAACTCAATGACTATTTTCAATTCTTTAAAACCTGTCAAATGTCTTGAAACTTAGTTGTGCATAATAATTTAGAACACTGCATTTTTTGTTTTTTGTTTTTCAAAAAATACTGTTATCATTGAGCGGTTTGTTCAAAAACATTCTGACAGTTGATTACTTGAAAATTATCCCGACTGTCATTTGTATGAACTATTTTGGAAAATCTGAGGAAAAATATAATTTGCATAATAATTTGAAATGCAGTGTCGACACTGTTTGTTTGGTTGTTATTTTGTTTGGCAAAAAAATTGAGATGGTAAAAAGGTGCAGATGTTATTGATATAATGTGGCTGTTAAAATTCAGGTCTGAGTCCAATATTATCCCAAGGTTTCTAACTTGATAAGTTTTAAACAGAGCCTTAAGGTGACTGATAACACTTTCTCATTGTTTATTTGGGAAAGAGACAAAGACAATAGCAGTCTGGAACAAATTTACACCCTAAAGTGTCTAAAAACTGAAAAGGGCGGGACACAAAGTAGTGTCTTTCTGTACTTTAGTGTTTGACTCCATTGATCGATGCGCCAGCTCTGTCGGCATGATAGAGGGGGTGTGTGGCTAAAGATTTTGCAAAAGGGGGTTGTGATGCATGTCAGTAAGTTTACAGAAAATAGGCAGCTACTCATTATCTGTTTCTGCTTTGAATCCAGGTCTATGTGTCTTATGACTCTGGGTCCACTTTCACACTTGTCTCTGGGAAATTCCAGTTGTCTGAGGCCAAGGGCAAGAATGGCAGTACACAGGTCATCTCTCAGTTTTATCACAGTCCTGCTGATAACAAGAGGGTAAGTACATTCTTATTTGTTGTCTGGTTACATGGCCCAGTACACACAATCAGGTAAATTTTTCACTGACACACTATTGCTATCTTACTGACACACCCTGCAGTGAAAATGTTAGGGTTAAGAATCTGAATCGATTTTATTGCCATTGTCAGTGAAATGTACATATACAACTAGGACGTTTTCTTGCTCTGATGGTGCAACATGAAACATAGCTGGATGGTAATAGTAAAAATTAAAACATAAAAAGACTAAGAAGAACAAAAATAAACAATGTGCAATGAGCATAAACAGTGTGCAATAAGCATCGTGTATAGTTATGAAGTTTTAATTGGTGATACCAGCCACCTTATTTAGTGTTTATGAGTCTGATGGGCCGGCACGGTGAGCGACTGGTTAGCACATCTGCCTCACAGGTCTGGGGACAGGGTTAAAATCCCGGCCCTGCCTGTGTGGAGTTTGCCTGTTCTCCCTGTGCCTGGGTGGGTTTTCTCCGGGCGATCCGGTTTCCTCTCACATCCCAAAAACATGCGTGGTAGGTTGATTGAGGACTCTAAATTGGCCGTAAGTGTGAATGTGAGTGTGAATGGTTGTTTGTTTCTATGTGCTCTGCGATTGGTTGGCGACCGGTTCAGGGTGTACCCTGCCTCCCGCCCAAAGATAGCTGGGATAGACTCCAGCAACCCGCGACCCTAGTGAGGATAAGTGGTATAGAAAATGGATGGTTGGATGTAGTCTGTTGGCCAAGGGGAAGAAGCTGCTCATGTGGCGGGAAGTTCTGGTTTGAATGGACTGTAGCCTCCTGCCTGAGGGTAGAGAGTCGAACAGGCTGTGTCCAGGGTGTGTAGAGTCAGCTGTAATCCGACTTGCAGACCCCCGGGTTCTGGAGGCGTACAGGTCCTGAATTGATGGGCACGTACAGCTGATGACCTTCTCAGCAACATACACAGTGCTCTGCACTGTGCCTGTCCCTGGCAGTGGCACCAGCGTACCACATGGTGATCGAGGAGGTGAGGACTGACTCGAAGATGGCAGTGTAGAACTGCACCAAGATTGCCATCTTGAATTTCATCAGCTGCCAATGGAAGAGCATCCTCTGCTGTGCATTTTTGATGAGGGAGCTGATGGTCGGCCCTCACTTGAGATCAGGGTGATGGTGGTGCCCAGGAAGCGGAAGGAGTCCACAATGGAGATGGTGGCATCTGTGAGGGCGAGGGGGCACCGTGGTGCTGCTGCTTCCTAGAGTCCATGATCATCTCCTATGTCTTCTAGGTGTTCAGGTCCAGGTTGTTGCTGTCCAGCTGGTCCACCTCCCTCCTGTAGGCAGGCTCATCAGCATCTGAGATGAGGATACTGTTGTCCGCAAACGTGATCAGTTTTATGGATTGATGGCTGGAGGTGCAGCAGTTGGAGAAGAGCCACGGGGAATATACACAGCCTTGAAGGGATCAGGTGCCGATGGTCTGAGTGTGCGAGACAGTCTTCCCCAGCAGCACATGCTGCTTCTGGTCCATCAGGAAGTCTCTCATCCACCTGCAGAGGGAGTTGGGCACGTTGAGCTCGGAGAGCTTGTCCTGGAGAAGAGCTTGGGAGGATGGAGTTGAAGGCAGCGCTGGAGTCCACAAACAGGACTCTGGCATAGGTTCCCAGAGAGTCCAGATACTGCAGAATGGAGTGGAGGGCCAGGTTGACTGCGTCATGTACAGACCAGTTAGCCCTGTAGGCAAACTGCAGCGGATCCAAGAGGGGGAAGGTGATTGACTTGAGGTGGGACAGGATCAGGCCCTCACAAGACTTCATGACTACAGACGTCTGTGCCACAGGTCTCTAGTCATTAAGTCCTGTAATCTCTGGCTTGTTGGGAACAGGGACGATGTTGGAGGACTTGAGGCAGGCGGGCACATGGCATGACTCCGGGGAGGTGTTGAAAATGTATCTGAAGACAGGAACCAGCTCATCGTTTGTGGGGGTTCCGGAGTGCACATTTGTGGGGGTTCCGGTGAGCACATCCTGCTCTTGTATT